>NC_046337.1:8277500-8577500 GCF_000738735.6 Corvus cornix cornix | reverse complement strand
GAGTCCTGGAGAGCCAAAGGGATTTGCCTGTGTTTGCATAGGCAGTTGGCAGCAGAGCAGGGAATTGCTGCTGACCCCAGGCAAATGGTCTGAGCAATGCAGTGTCCTCCCCAAGTACAGGACTGGGGCTAGAAACAGAGCAAACAGGCTCACATTCATCCACTAAACCCTCAGTGATGAGGCAAGAGCCGATGGCAGAGAAGCAACCAGCTGCACAGCAAAAACATGGCATTATTCCTGAATCCCAATATACAAAAATATACATAATTTTAATACTGGCTGTACTGGGGGAAAGAAACACCAAAATCTCTCTGTTATATTCAGATTAAGATTTGTATCTATCCCATTTGGAGTAGCAAAGATAATTACACTTCAGAAATATAGTAAAAAAACCCCAAGTTCTTGTGCACCACATCTGACCTAAGCAGAAAGATAAGTGGGAATATCTTAAACTCTAAGGCAACGGTTCTTACCCCTTCAGAAAATCTTGGCATGCTGGACTTGCCAGTGGTGTCTTCTGTCCACTGTTATATGTCCAGAGATGTATGTATAAGTGAAGGCTGGTACATTTACACTAATGAAAAGAAAAGTGGCATCAAACTGAGTGCCAGAATAGCCAATCATCCAATCTGTACCTCACCTCCTACTATTTCATGCTTTCCCTTTTTTTAAAGCTGCTTACCCTCTTTTTGCTGTCTGCCTTTTTTATTTGATATCTGTATTTTTTCTTAGAATACTTTTCCTTTTTGTATCTTTTAATTTTGCTGCAATTTCTCTCCTCTCTCTACACAAGCCTTAATCTTGAGATGCAATTTCTTATAGCTTTCAATTCTTCCTAAAAATAATTCTCTGTTCAACTTCTGTTTCCATCTCCTCTGACCATTTTTCTTAGTCTTATTTCTATGTATTCTTGTTTTTACTCAAAGTGTAATAACAATAACAACAACACGAATAATAAATTTCTTAACTCCTTCAATTTCTGTGGCTGACTAGAACCATATCCCTTTGCCATTTCCTGAAGACCATTTCTAAACAAAACTCCACTTGTCTTCAGTAGGGTTGGACTTTCCTTCCTTGTTTTCCTTCTACAGTGGTAGGGCAGAAGGGGACACACTGGCTGGGGAGCTGATAAGTCTTTCTGTGCTTCCATGGGGGAACAATCCAGATGTGAGGGAAATGAAATCAGTTAGAAAATCCCGAGTATCATCTCAAGTTTTGGATATCCATTAGTAGTCCTAGAAAAAGGCTTCTGCCTGGATCACTGCTGTAGTTACTGAGGTTCAGTAAAGAGTACCAGAGGTGGGGTTTACCACCAAATGCTCAAAGTAATTTCAGGCACAGATTTTGAAGAATGTTGCCTGGCTTGGAAGCAGTAATCTCCCTTGCACAAAGGTCCGGTGTCTTCTTGAGAGGAGGTAAGAAGAGGAGTGTCAGGCAGAATTTTACTAACTCAGTGGCTTGGATACACATCAAGGACTGAGGATTTTAAAGTGTTTCTCAGTCACAGTCTTAGACTCAAGAGCAATTAAAGTGTATATCTAAAAGATTTTTCCTTTCTGTTTCCTCTTTCTTCAAAAAGGAAGTGATTATGAGGAGTTCAACTTTCTGATTGCTTGTTTGTTTTTTTACTTTTCATCCTGAGGGATTTAAATTACCTGTATTTCGGGGCCCTGCTCAGCAGAAACACACAACAGGAGCAGTGTGCTTGCAAGCAGATTGTGCAAATGTTTCTTTTGTGGTGTGTTTTCTTTTGTATCGCTGTAGTCAGCGACTGCTCTGGATCCCATCCTAGGACACAAGCCAAGAATGAGAAATAAGGCTGCAAGCGAGACAACAATTCACAACCACAGTATTGTTTGACTTGGAATACTCACTGGGCTAAAACCTACAACAGGAATACAAGATGCTTTAAGTAGCAGATGCTGATTTTAATCTTCCTGGTAGTTAGGGAGTCCACCTCGCCCAGCTGCACGCAGCCCACGGAGCCAAGAGGGACCTGGCAGAGGGATTTCTTCCTGGCTATGTCAGCGAGGAAATGACAGCAGGAGCAAGAGTTGTGAAGCACCCAAGGTGATCAGCAGAATAAGTAGGAAGCATATGAATATAGGCTTTGTTGGAGAAAAGGACTGTGCTATCAGTGAAAGTAAGCAGCAGCAGATGAAGATGAATGGTCAAAGTGGGGGAAATATACCTGTGTTCAGTCTCGAGGAGTTTCTAGCCAAAAACACAGCAGCCTTTGAACATACACACTGCATGAGAAAGTAAAGATAAAACTGGTCTGCTACAATATGGAAACAAAAAAATGCAGCAAAGGAAAACAGACACTGGGGGTTTGTTTCCGCTTAAAGAGGGAGAAAATCATTAAAACCTGCTGCAAAATTCCAGCATCAAAGTAGATAAGAAAGCAACAGATAGTAACCATACCCCTGCTATGACGTAGTATAACAGTCTTAGAAACATGTAGCCTAGATTTTATAGGTAATTAGTGTAATACAAAGCAAATGCTTAAAGAACACTCCTCTTTAATTTTCTGATCATTTTAAAGTCTTAAAACGTGGCT
Organism: Corvus cornix cornix; assembly: GCF_000738735.6. Classification (NCBI taxonomy): domain Eukaryota; kingdom Metazoa; phylum Chordata; class Aves; order Passeriformes; family Corvidae; genus Corvus; species Corvus cornix. Next base: position 8,574,940 of record NC_046337.1, on the reverse strand, counting down.
TTAAAATTATTTAGAAGACATTATGGTATAAAAATTGAATTTGAGAATATACCACAAATTACTGTACAGGGTGATATAAACTCTCTAATTTCCAGAGCTATTTTGAGCTGTTCAGAAAATGTTGTCAAAAAAAAAATTGATGAAAAAGAAGACCTCTCTCAGAACAGTTTGCGATTTCCTAATCCAGCCCACACTCCCAGTTCCTGCCCGTCTTTGAGAACACTCTGGGTGGGATCCAAAGCCTGTGAAAGCAATGGACAGGATCCCACTGGCATTCAGCAGGTGGGACATGAATGCCAAGCCAGTGTCGGGATGTCTCTTGAAAGCCATATCTCTCACTGCAGATCCCAAACATTACATCTAGGCCTGAAATAATCCTCTGTAAAGCAAGCTACAAAGGCTTTGGATGTTTTATGTTCACACTTGCTAGTGAAAATGAAATGGCAAATAGTAAATTTGTAAGGATGGCAATTACAAAATGAAAATAGCCTAGGCATATTCATTGGAAAAGTTATGTATTGTGCTTTCCAAGAAGGGAATGTAAATTTTCCTATTCAGGAAGGCCCAGAGCTATCAGCTCAAGCAGTGTCTGTACCCTGGCCCTGAATCAACTGCAGCTTTACTGTACGAGAGAGGCTGAAGTTTTCCAAGCTCAGATCCACAGGCTGTGCAGAGGCTCCTGCATCCCACAGTGCATCCACAGCCGTGAGCACGGACAGCCACCTCTCTGTTCAGCAACATCCCTCCAGTCTGCTTCACGTGTGAGCTTCAGGGCTCCACACCCGCTGCTTACCCAGCACAGGTGGGCTCTTTCCCTTTCCCCCCCGAAATGCAGCATAAAGCCAAGCAGGAAGAGCAATGGCAAGTCCTAGAGGAAAATGTTACATTTGCTAACCTATTGTCACCACCCACCAGAGCTGGAAGGGAAAGGTGTCTCCTCACTTGGGTTTTTTTGTTGTTGTTGTGAGGGAATCAGTTTAAAATACTATCCAGCAGAATGAGGTTTCGCTCCTTCAGTCACAGTGAACGTGTTCTCCTATTTCATTCACAGTTCCAGGAAATAATAATAATTTTAGTAGGAAAGTTAATCTGTCAGGATTATAGTATTCAAAATGAGCTGCAAAGAGAAGGAGAGAATCATAAATGATAAATACATGTAAACTAATTGCTGGTTTTATTTTATCAAGCCACAAAAATGTAAAATACTCAGCTCCAGGGATTCTAAATGGATTGAACAATATTTTTTTAAAAGAAATCTTTCATTTGTTTTATTCCAGGATAATGAGTAAGTGCCCCCAGGACAGTCTTGAAAGGAGATAATGCACCTCAAAAGCTGATTTCCTTTTTCTGGCAACATATTCTAACTGTAAAAGTGCTTGGATTAAATAACTACACTGACTGGCTGTCAATGCTGCAAAGCAACTTTACAAAGCCACCTTAGTTGCACTGCTCATCCACAGCTATCTTTCAGTATTCAAAACTGTCAGGTATATTTTCTTCTCCTGTGGAAACACAATTTCCTCTTCAAACTTCAGGGGCAAACTAGAGAGCAACCAGTCCAGGTTGTGAGCAGCTGGGGAATCCTGAGATTTTTCCTCCTTAAAGCCTTGGCAGCTCCTTGTGCCTTCCAGCACTCTCTGTGGGGATGATATGGGGCATCCAGACCATCACAAAAATATCAGTGATCTGGCCCTTTCTGCTGGAGGTTAAGAGCACATCTAAGTGTTTGTGGCAGACTGTAAGCAAGCTGAAGAGTAACTTTCTTTCTTTCTTTCAATTTGAGGTGTATAATGGAGTTAGGGGCTCAGAGCTTGCAGAGTATGAATGGGAGGGGGTCTCCTGGGAACTCAGGGATCTTGGGAAATTACCTGAACAGAGATGCAGAGGAATTTTTACATTGCCAAAAATACCTCCAGAGAAAGTAGGATTGTGAGAAAGGAGGAGAGAAAAAGGCTCAGGGTGACTGAATGCTGCTGCTGGTAGGGCACTACCAAGACAAAATTAAGCTCAGGTGTTACTTAGGTGTCTAAATAAAAACAGAAAAGACAAATAAGGAGATTCAAAAGCTTATTGTAAGGCCTGGAACCTAAAATTTACACACAGTGGTATGAAACCCAATCTTACAAGTCCATTTTACTTATCAAATTTTTTCTTAAAACTTCTTTGCACATGCAGCACACAGACGACCATGACTGGCTGGTGTCTCTACACCTGTTAACATTTCTGTACAATGAAGGGAAAAAAAATGCCCAGCCAAAGGGAGGAGGCAATATGAGCAAGTGGATTAAACAAAGAACTGGTGATAGATATGGGTTTGCACATGTCTCTGCCTTGCTGAATGATGGCAAACCAAACTCCTGCTGCTTTAGATCCCCAGCTAAGCTGGGTAGTGAGCCTTGAGGCCTTCAGACAGGAATTTCTGTCTTGCTGTGAAACCAGACACTGCTACAGCTACAGCAAACCAGGAGCTTCAGCATTGACCTTCAGCAAAGAGCTCTGTGCAATAACTGTACAGACAGATGTCGCAGTCTCCCTTTCACCCCAGCCTGAGGATGGTGTATTTCCCAAACTTTGAATCCCAAAGAGGCAGCAGGGTGGGCCAAAACTGGCAAATATTATCTCCATCTCCTGTAAGGCGAGAGGTGAAAAGGGTACACTTGGGATGGCTGCAAACCTTTGGGTGCCTCAGGTAGAGCAGTTACAGAGCTTTGTTTCACATTGCCACAGGAAAATCACGGAGTCTTCCAATTCTTCTGGCAGCCCCATTAAAAAGACAGGGAAAATGCTGGGGAATACACCTAGCTGTGTGTTTGCAATCCTCCCAAAGAGAAAACAGACCACTGATTTGGTCCAGTGACTTGTAACACCTTGGTTAGAAATACCAGGTCCTTCACAGTCACTACTGCTGCTCGTGGAATCCTCACAGATATCTGTGTCCCTCCAACAGTTTCACTTCAGTGTAAAGTCAGAGAAAATTCTCCGTGGTGTCCAGTTCAAAACAGAAAAGCAAAGCTAAGGTTTGGGTGTGTTTGCGCCTCTATAAAAGTAGAACTGTCAAAGAGATTGCCAAAAAATGGGGGTCAAAATACTTTGCTGCTTTTACAGGCATCAGCAGCCACTTGTTATATAATGAAATACAAAACCTAATTATGGTTACTGATTATACAGTACAAAAATATTATCTCTTTATGTATATATGGCCCTACAAATACCCTTTTGCTAGTATGCTTCAGTTTCATTGAATGTGTTGATGTTTATAGCTTACTTTTAAAATCACCTTCAGGAAAGAGAAAACATACAAGTACCTTAAGAAATGTTGATTTATGAACTATATTGGTCTTTTTTCTTCTTGTAAACCTGGGTGGAAAATGGATCAGTTATAAGCCTGCTATAGATCTCACAGGTTTGCAAGATATATTATTGTATTTCAAGATGATCTGATATTGCAAAAGATTTTTGTCTCCTTTTTTTCTTTACCATGTTCATACATTTTCCTGTCTCAAATTTTTTTCTACTATTGTTAGAGTTAGGGAAGCTATCACAAAATAAAAATAAAGAAGAAGAAATCATCCTAGAGAAAGTAGCTTTGGGCCACCCCAGGTTTTCCCAATCCATCATAATGTGGGTTTTATTTCATACCCCACTGAGGTGGAATTCACAGAATGTTTCTTGTATTACCATGAGGCAGTCTTATAAGACAATTGCTGTCTTTTTTTCCTCCCTTTTGCTTCACTCTGCTTTTGACAGCTGTTGGCATTTACTATATAACCAATGGACCAGGCATTAATTTTCAGTAGGCTACAGATCAGTTAAACTTTAATATGTACAGAATAGGATTGCTCAAATGTAGGATATTCACCTTGCAGAAAACAAAAATATTTCAAAATTTTTAAAAATGAAATTTTGGTCAGAGAGATGAAATATGAGTATTTAATCAAAATGTTATAAAAATAATGTTTTTACTATATTAGAATAATTAGAAAATGCTAAATATTTTATGACAACAAAAAAATTTCATATTAAAGGGATAACAGTTTTGATAATTCAAAATCCAACTCTATTCCTCCTGCTCTTTTTGTTTGGGGTAATGTCAGGATGATAGGGAGCTCTTTGTAGTATTCCCCAAATGTCACCTGCCTCGAGAATCTCCCAAATAATGAAATTGTCAGTAAGACACTATCATTAAACAGTAGTGCATATTCCAAGGTAATTATATTCTGGGTCACTTATATTTTTATTATTTACTCTAAAGTCTTGTCAGATCCTGACCATGTAAAAAAATTATTTTGCAAATGTTGAATCTTGGTTTCTTTCACTGGAGTCTCCATTGAGAGATGTCAGCAAGTTTTCTGGAAAAGGAAGACTTCTTTGTTATTGACACAGATGTTACAATGTGGACTGGAAAGTGGAGTGTGGACTGAGACAGAAGGTTAGGAGAAAAGCTTCAATTAATCCTCACATTAATCAAACCTAAAGATATCCATCAGTGATTCTGGCATACATCTGAACCATGGAATGGCTGTTCTGCATATGTCAGTATTATCAGTCTTATGGGCCTTTTTTTTTTTTGTTTAGACAGTGATTTCTTCTCAGATTCATACCTCTCTTGGAGAAGTTACTGAACATGTACAGTTGGAAGAAAATATATGAGAAGAAATCTCCTGTGCCGAAGTTTTATATTCCCATGTAAAGTCCGGTACAGTCATTTACTGCATGAGATAAGAAGGGCCAGATGGACCACAGATCCAACCCAGCTGGTTCTAACATCCTTGTTGCCACCTTTCTATCAACAGTGTGATAATTATCCACTCTAAATAAAAAATATCTCTGAAGAATTCCTTAATCAAGAACGTTACTGTTGCAGCCTCCTGCTGGAAACATTCTTCTCCTTGACATGAGTAAGTTTAAGTGTACAACACCATGATTTGTTAGGTGGGAGAAGCTGTATGACAAAACACTTCAGAGATGCAATGGTTTTTGCCAAGCAGCTGAAACTGTTTTGTTGATAAATGCTCATGTCTCATACTATTAACACTGTCACACAGGTAAAGTTTGATCTCCTGACAAAACCTCTTGTAGCTGTCTCTTAATCTATTTAGTAATCAATATTAACACTCTCAAACATCTCAAAAACATTCCTTTTAGCTTGTTTCAGTATGTGCTATGTACACGTGCACATATTTCACTCCATACATTCATCCTGTATGTGAACGTATATTTCATTCCAAGTGATAATATACATTTTCTTTGGTAACTCCAACAACCTAGGATGTAACAGAAAGATGAACACCCAGATAACCTGGCAAAGAGCACAATATTAAAGATTTGGAAAACAGGAGAGGCCGCTGCTTACACAAACCTGCAGTTAATATTGGCCTTTGGGCTCCATCAGGACCTCAGGATGGTCTGACACTTTTGTTTGCTGTCTTAGGAACCTGTTTGGTGCTGCAACCTCAACTCAGCCTCATTCCCCAGCAGGAATGGACAGTGCTCAGTTGGCGATGGAGGAGGACCCACCCCTCTCATGAGTGAGCCTATCACATCCCAGGTCTTTCAGCAGCCAAGTAGTAAAAGATCAGTTCTGTGGTAAACAATAGATGGTTTGGCTATTCCAGCTGTGTCCTAATATTTAAAATAAGCTGTGATGATGCACAAACCCAAATACTAGATGGGCTCTCACACCTAATCACTCCACTCTGAATGCTAGTGAAGAAGTGCTTTCTAGATTAACCACACCAGACACATTGACTCGTTCCCAGTGAAGCAGATTCCATTTTTGTCTTAAACACAGGTTTCCCTAAGACCATTAGAACTTCAAAGTTAAAAGAAAATTAGCAGGTGTCCTGGCTTAACCAAGACCTGGAAGGATAGAACAGTTATTTCTTCGAGTCCAAATAAGCATAATATTGCAAAGCTGGAATTTTCACGAGCAGACACTGCATTTTAATAATTTATCTTCTCAGAGGAGTATATTGTACCTTGAAATAAAGACTGAAAGGTTTTTTGCCCAGGAGGGAATGCAGCTACAACAAAAGAAAACTGAAAGCCATTTGGTCGCTTGTGACCAACTCAGAGTTCAAATTGGCCAAATTCCACACGAGCAGGGACACAAACACACAGCGGCTGCAACCAGCTCCAGTGCCAAACTGCAACCATATTTATAATCCTAGCAAAACACTTGGGTCCATTTTTGTGGGGACTACAAACATATAAATAATGAAAACCCAATATTTCCTTTTGAAAGTGAAGTGTCCTCTCCTCCACACCCTCAGTAAAGGCAGTCATCTTGCAATTCCTGCTACTGAGAATCCAAGTACCAGCTGTTAACATTTGTGGTTTCTTGTGAAGACTTTTTTAGAATAAATTTGATAAAAAATAAGAACACTGAAAGTTTTAAGATATATTGTCTCTTTTGACTAAATCAAAGAAAAAGACCTGGGCAAATGCTTTTCATAACTTAAATTATACCTGTTCTTGTGAAGCTATTGTTTCAACATCAGAAACCCAGTTTGCTACTTAATATGCATTCAAATTGCATTTAGTGGTAGCACAGAGTGAGATTTTGTACCTCTGCTATGTGGCTATTAGACTTGTAAGGACAATAAAGAACCTCTCTTGACACTCAGACATTATTGTAAAGGACAAATTAATTTCTCTTGATAATAACCTCAAAATACCAACAGCGTATTCATAGGTGTTCATGCATATATTCAATCTATAAAGATATTTCACATTTATACATAACCAGGTTTGAGGGCACACCATTAGTTAGTGACATCAGTCAACAACATTTAAAATTTATACCACATTGCGCTCTCTCCTGTACTGTTGTGTTGAGATTTAAATTTTCTGTTTGAAACTCTGTTTGAAGAGACTTCCATCATTCTAAAGTTCCAAGAGAGCAGCTCCCTCCAATGTCTGCAATAACCAATTCATCCTCAGAGGATAAGTCCCACACGATCCAATAATATTTATAACAGCGCCAGAATCCCAGATTGAAAGTTGTTTTCATATCTGAAGTAGCAATTATTTATTGAAGACACTGATCTAGCAAATTAAAGGAAGGAGACAATATTTTACACTGAAATAGAGGGCAAAAGGAAGGAAGGGAGAAGGGTTCTTCCCTACAACTGGGCAAATGTGGGCTGCACGATGCCACTTTCAATTCTGAAACATGAAGCAGAGCTGCAGTAAAATGACATTAGTAGCTTTCATATGATAATTGGTATAGAAGAGAAGGTTGTTTCTGGGTGGAGCCGTAGCCAAGACCAAGTTCACTGAACCTAGCACACCATTCAATCAACCATGGAAAAAACAATAGGAGATAGAGATGGGGGAGACTTTTATTTTGACTGGGTAGCAGACATGAAGGCAGGGGGTGAGTATAGGGAGGGGAAAGTATGTAAAAGTGAGAATTCAAGAAAGCTAAATATTTGAAATGTCTCTGAATGCACATATATTATTTATAACTATAAAATAACAATCATTCCTGAATCAACATACAGGGTGGTGAACCAAGCAAATGCAGATTTAGATGGGACGTGTAACATATGAAATAATGAAAGAGGATGGTGGCAGTCTGCCAAGCCTCCCCCTCCCCACTGCTCCTCTCCCCAGTCATTGACTTTCAAAGAGGAAAAGATTTCATACAACAAAATCTGCCCTGACTTCCAGGAGATGCAATGAGAATGGATTTACGCTTAGTAGTATCTTCTAAACAGTCCCAAATAAATTCAAGTTTCAAAGAGTTCCTTACAAGAAATGTCTTTTTAGTTTGCTGGGACAGACACACAAGTTGAGATTTTCTTGCCTATATCTTTTAGGTAGGATTTTTCCCCTCCTTTATTTGCTGTCTTTTGGCATAATTTATTCTTATTTTAAAAAAAGCTACAAAAGGCAATTCTATTTTCATGGAATTTGCCAGCAGTATGCAGGCTTTCACACAGCAATTTACTAATTAATGACAAATTAAATACTGTTCTACATGAAGATGACTTCAGACGTGGTGCATAAAGTTTGGGATTCCTGGAATTTCTTCAGACTGACTACAGTCCATTCCCATGAACATATGGCTGTTATAATTGTGTTGATTTTTTGTGCTACCTAGCACGAAATAAACCCTCCTGATGCATAAGCATGTTTCTTTTACTCATATAGACATTTACATTTGATTCAATACTCTTGGTGTGCCTGAAGACGTGTTTGTAAAGCAAACCCACAGAGATATCATATTAACACTTTGCTGCATTCTTTGGAAAAAATCATTCAGGCTGCTCTGAGAAATGCAAGCCACGCTATCAAAATGCATTGCTTACAGCATGGCTCCATTTGGAAGGAGTGTGGGGAGGGTCCACAGTGTTGACCCTCTCAGGGTTTCTCACCAGAGGTGTCATTTCAGAGTTAGGCATCTCCAAGCACTCAGGAGGGATTTCATTTTCATCTCACTGAAACAATGAGGTAGCATTTGCTTGACTTTATCCTTGCTGTGATACTGTGCTTGTGAAAGAGTCCTGGAATTCCCATTGTGAGCTGCCCCACAGACCCACAAGGTCATTGCAGGATGCCCTGGCCTTTTCTCCAGCAGCATCAACCTCCCTTGAGCCCGGCCACACCAGTGAAGTTCCAGCTTTTCTGGTAGGGTGGGGGCACAAAGCACCTCAAGGAACTGCAAACCTTGCAGCACAGTGTCCTATGCCAAGAATTCAGGCATCACCCGGCGTATATCAGATGCATGCCTGATGCAGAAGTAGCAGCTTTTGCTTTTGTGACCTGATGCACACTGTATTCCCACACTGGATTTACTGGAATAGCAATCAGAAGTTTAGGAATTATTGTATTTTGACATCTAATACCAAAAGGTACAGTGAGACTGTAGGGTGGCAGAAAGAACACTGAGTGGAACATTGCTTAGGAGAAAGAGGCATGGCTGAAGTCCTTGTATATGAAACAAAGGCTGGCTGCTTGGTCTAAAGCAATTTTGGTGGCATCTCAGCTGCTTTGTACAACTACAGATTTCCTACCTAGCATCCATTAGGTGTTAAACCACTGACCCAAAGAGCCTGTTTTCTCTAGTGCTAGATGGTGAGGCATGCTGGGCTAATCTCCCCAGACTTGAGGAAATGTGCAATAAGGCAGGAAAGATTCCGTTTTCAAAATAAATTGAATGTTTGATCACAAGTTAGCATTCTGCAAAGCTGTATGCTGTTACTATGACAAGTTCTTAAAACTAGAGCTAGCTAATAAAAGAATTTTATTGATTGTCATGCCACATCAGGTCAGAAATTCATTTAGTGTTTTATTGCATTCTAGCACCAGATGTTTCAGAGGAAGGTGTGAAACTCCCATAACAGAGAATTATGCAATAACTTGCTTATGAGAGAAGCTTCTTCCAAAGCCCAATGCTTAATGGTGAGCACTATTGTTCTTCCTATGTACTGTCTTCCTATTTCAAGTGGCTGCAGCTCTTCTTTCTCCATACAAGCAGTGAGTCTTGCAGTCACTGTTATGTTATTCTAATTTTATCCATATGCAATGAGTTCCACAAGTTAACATATGTAAAAATGATATTTCGATCATTTTCTGCTCTTAAAAGAAAAAAAAAAAAGACATCCCTTTATATTATTCATGACCAAAAACCCTATCTATCCTGCACTAATCCTTATTGAGGATTTTGTCTTATGCTTCCCTCACTGTTTCCTTCTCTAAATGCAAAATTCAGTAGCAATAAAGGTAATAAATAAAAAATGAACCATACACATACAGCCCTTGGTCTCTCTATACTTTTCTGAGCTAGGTAAGAAAAGACCACAATGTATTTGAATTTATTTCTGTGAAAGGTTTCAGTAACCAATATATGCTCAGTGTTTTGCTTAGAAGCTTTTAATCTGGCTAAGCAATACAGGTAATTCAAGACACTTGTGTATGTAAAGAGGAATGTAAAGAATATGTGTGTTCATATGTAAAGAAAAAAGTACATAAAAAGGAAGCCAGATTAAAAAAATCAAAATAAAATTTCTGCAACTATTCTGAATGTCTAGTGAAACAGTGTTTTCATAAACTTTCCTGACAGAAGCTCCCTTCCAAGAAAGTTAATGAAACTGAACCCAAAGCAGATGGGAATACAATCAAGACAAATTTGTTTTCCAATTCCTTTCTGTTGTTAGATTTTTTTCTCCACTCATCTACTTTCATATTCCTCATCTGTTTTATGAGTTGCTACTACTTACTCTTCCTATAGTGAAAGATCAATACGTTCATATTTTTAAAGTATTTTCAAATCTCTGAGTGAAAGAGGCAACTATATAAAATTCATTTTGTGTTTATAAAAAAATGAAACTTAAAAGTTACTTCAGTGAAGGCTTCAAAATCCAGATCAATACAGAACTGAGAACTGAATATAGTGAATTCGAATACAGTGTTATGTTCATATTACTCAGCTAAGCCAAAAAAGCACAAGTGTGTGCCAAGTTTTACATGCTGTGAGCAGTGCCAGTGGCATCCAAGGCACTATTCAGCCTTAAGTGCTTCACTGGGTTGGGGCCTTCTTTTAATGGGGCAGAAAGGGAAGTGCCACAACCATTAGGATACACAAGAATCCAATGATCTCCCTATAAAGTCTCTTTTTATCATCCCAACTATTTTTTTCTTTAGTTGATAAGCAAAGATGTTTAATTTGCCAGCTTTTGTAAAGACAGAAGTTATGCAACCATTCTTTTCAGCAGCACTGACGTCCTCAAAATTAACCACTACATTTTTAAATGTAGGCCAGGATAAACTATTTCAAAAATAACAGCCAAAATCTCTCTCTCTCTCTAAAGTAAATGAAAGTCAGTGGTATTTTGGCTCACACTGAACAATTTTGTTCAGTTTAGGTAGGCACAAGGAGAGACTTTGCACAGCAAATCTTTCCAGTGCTACTGAAATTCTTCCTTGGCTCTTTCCTACAGGATAAGAGCGAGCAAGCACTCAGGGTTCATTAAGGATTTCAGAAATGCTTCTCTGCCCATTTGGAAGATGAGTACAAACTAAATAAGGACCTGACCTTACTGGAAAATACTTTTCATCAGTTTTAAACTCTTTTGGGTTCACTTTCTGGTTCTCTTAACTCATAGAAATTTGGGAGTTTGTGCTCCTCTGCCTGAATGTATCAGGTACCACCTTACCATACAGGAAATTAGATTTCCATAAGAGCAGTAGCTCACATTTCATAGAATCATGGAGTACCCTGAGCTGGAAGGGACCCACCAGGATTGTTGAAATCCAACTCCTTTATTGCATTGCTTCCCACAGGCCATGGGTGGGGTAAGTCTATATTAGTATTTTAGCTGGATCTGAGAATTTTAAAAGGAAGTTTCCTTATCGTAGTGACTTACCACACCGTGGTTCACAACACAGAGCAAACTCTAAGGGCACAAACAGGTTCCTTTTTAGATGAGGTTGATGAGGTAAAAGCACTACAGTGGTCAGCTTACACCCTCCAGGCACCAATGGGCTAAAACTGGACATAGTCCAGATATAAAAGCTCAAAAATTTTTACCTCTGTAAAAGGCTTTGCTCTTCATTCATGCAGGTCTGAGAGGAGAATGTAGACGTTCAACCCAATATCATTCTGTTCTCTTCTCTCCAGCTCTTGCACCTTGCAGTAGGGAAATTCCATTTCACACCCATGGATCGGATTCAAGGGCAGATCCATGTGACTACATTTTCCTGGGCTTTGTGATACAGCATGGCAGTGAAGTTCCTTAAGGTGATCCTGGCACACACATCCCATGCTGTACTTTGTGGAGTGATGCACTCTCAGTTTGGCTCATGCTTAGTTCTACAAGAGCCTTAGAAACTCTGGGAAACAAACCAAAATTACTTTTACATAAAGAATTGTGCTTTATTCAGTATTATATTCACTTCTAATTACATGAAAGTTTAAGTGCTCCAGCACTTAAAATATCATACTTCCACTAAGAGCTTTTTCCTACTTAACTGTTTTTATCAATTACCTCGTTAGAGTATGAATACAACTAAGCCAAAACAAAGATTTTTTTTCCCCTGCACACAACCATAAAAATATTTACTTTACACTGTAGAGAGCAGGGTTCTGTTCAAATAAAAAAATTAACCTGGGGGTATTTGCAGTAAAAATGTGTCTTTCATAATTATTCCCTTGTGTTAGAACAATCCCGGTCAGTCAAGAATCAGACTGGCTTCAGATTCCTCTCTCTCTCATGTGAGGTTGAGTGGAAAAGCAAAGATGAAAGCAAGGAAGAGGTTTTATAATTCCTCTTGCAGTCATTTCTTTCTCTGACTAGAATATGATTAAAGATATCTCATGTAAACTGGGAATAGGCAACACTTCCTAGCAGCTATTTCAAATTCTGCCCTTGAGGATTGTATAATAATAAAAAAATCCTCATTCTTACACAGCATTTTTCATCCACAGATTTCAAAGACATGTCTTGTCTCACTACTGGGGCACCCTGCACCCATGTGGAAAAGTTTTTCTCCCCTTGCTTGCTGGCACCCCTGAATGCCTGGACAGGCATTGAGGGGGGTGTTACATGGCTGGATAGGATCAGAGAAGGTGCCAGGAGAGACTTTTCACTGTCATTTGCCAGAGCACCTGGTATAGTGCAGGCTGGGCTGTGGTAAATCCTGGGGTGGCTGCCCTGAGCAGGGGATGTGCTGGAGCATCACAGAACCAAAGAGCCAAGGGGCTCTTTCTGTCTCAGAGATATTCCCTGGACTGCTATTCTCACTTTATTACAGCTACAGCAGTGACTACTGCAGTCTCCAAGACAAAAATATTTTCTTCATCGTATTATAGTGCGATTCCTTTTTCATCTGTCTTCTTCACTTCTAAATCAATTCTCACTCAATGTATTCTTTTCTTTGTTTCATTAACTGATGGTTTTAAGGACTCTCAGTGTTGCATAGTTAATAACTTTTCTGTAGCTTGACTTTTTCCATCAGTTCAAATTTCCAAACCAATTAATTCCTTGTTGTTTTCCAAGGGTTATTAAAAGGTAGAAAAATCCAGTTTAACCCAGTCTACCGTCTGAGGGATGCATCTATATGCTAATTACTTTTCCAGTTTGCTAGCAGGAAACTCTGCATGATAGAAAGGACCATTTTCTAAAATTATCAAGGGCCAGACTTTTAGAGGTAGTTAGGTGCTTAAAGATGAAGAAGTGCCTAGTGGGGTTTTTAGAAGTGTCTAGAGATTTAAATCCTATTGAAATCAGTGTGATTGAATTAGGGGACTGAATACTTTAAAAGCCAGGCTCCACAAGATGCAAAAAGAAGGTCTCAAAAAAACTATAGTATTTAAAAAAATATTTAGTCATATAATGAGGAAGTTAAATATTTGAAAGAGTAAAATGATTTTTTTTTTCTTTAGTTAATTAAATTTTAGGTTAATCAGCAGGATTATTCAATTCATGATGCATTCAGCCAAGTGACTTCAGCTAACCAAAAAAAACACTTGAAAATATCTCATTATTGCCGTTTCCAGATGATAAGCTTTTTTCTTGTTTTGTTCGTTTCATAAACAATGCTTGCATTAATTCTTAGAAAGGATAATAATCTGTGAGCTAAATAAATTGGTATTGTTTTCTCTTTCACCACAATAACTATGTAATATATTTTCAGCTGAAATTCACCCAGTTATATATATATAAATATATATGTATAAATATACTCAATTTTCTCCCATGACTCATTTCAGCCTAAGAGGCTGCAGGGCTGAGCTCACAGCCAAGGTTCTTGCCTGTTCTTGTTGCTTAATTGAAAAGGCATCCTCAGCACTTGCTCTGGCAGCTTTTATCTGTCCCATCTGCTTCTGCAGCAGCAACATCAGACAGCTAAAAACCAGCTTGAGATCCTTTTTCAGAAGGGCCCTGATAGCACGGGGGAGGAATGGTTTGCAGGTGGCCTGAATTCCAATGGGCTCAGGTGAATTCAGGATTTATACACAAACCATTGGATCTCAGTAGAAGACAGAAATACAGGTGATTCCCAACACCAACCAACTAATAAATAACATGAATTTGAAGGTTAATTCTCCTAGGTGCACAGAGGGATTGTCTTCCCTCACTTTTAATGCCCTTAAAAACTGGGTTATGGGTGAAGTTTGAAGAAGAGTCTCCATAAGAGTTTTTGAGTCACATATAGGCAAGAGTCCTGAACCCTGAAAGGTGTAGATCTTAAATTAAGCTATAGATAGCAAGATACTTTCCAGATCTTGTTGGAAAATATAGTTTGGGTAATTTTAAAAACAGTGAGCAAAGTGCAGGCTTGCTAAAGGTGAGATCATCTCTCAAAGAAATTTGGTTGTAGTCACCTGAACAAATTCTGCTGTTATTTACTGTATGAAGAATTTCAAAAGAATATTAAAAATTTAGGATAGACATCATTGCCAAGGTGGTAAAATAAGGTTTATGGCCTCAGTCTCTGGCTTGATTTCACCCAGGACACAATGACCATGCATTTCTTAAGACTATCATCTCATTGCAACAGGAACACAGCTAAGCAAAACCAAAAAAATTTTATTTCAGAAGAATGCTTCACTGCTGGTTTATCTGATTTGTCCCTTAATCCCCAACTTGTATTTATTTCTTCCTTAGAAATATTGCAAAATTGCTTAAGGACAGGATGGCTCAAGGTCTGGTAATGGGATTTTTAGCCTTTCACGTTCAGCTCATTTATCTGAGCATGGGTAGGTCTTTAGGTCAGTGAGTTGTTACCTGCTGACTCTTGTCCAGGGGCCTCTGAAAGAAATGAATGAGCAACTTTCACACAGTGAACAATTGTCTACCCAAAAGTTATGCCAAAAGGGGACAGTAACAGAAGAAATAACATAGCTACACAAGAGTAGAGCCAAAATTTCTTTATGAGCAGAAATGAGGGTTTTTTTCCCTGACACTTTGGAATTATGCTGGTAAGGAGATTTGAGTAATCCAGCACCTTCTCTTCTGCTTAGAGATATATTTTAGTGACCCTCACATGGAATCATATTTCTGTTGGACTGGCTCAGTTCTTTTTGTGGGCAATAGATTTGGAAAAAAATAGGAATTCCCATCCTTTGAAAAAAACCCCAACCTTATGAAATAAAACTTTGAAAGATCAGTAAAGGTCAATATTGTGCCTAACAAACAACACTGTAATAAAACCAGAAAATCATAGGATACGTATAAACACACTCACAAAAATAGCTGAATATGATCTTAAATTAAGGGTGGGGAAAAAAAGGCAATAAAGCCAGAATGATATAAAAGAAGAAAGATCAGGCAAGATATTTCATTTTGGTTAGAACTCCTTGGTTTATTTTTCCCATTAAAAGCACTCTGAGTAGCTCTTCCAGGTACAGACCTTGAAAGGAAAGTGTGGGCAGGGTCAAAACTGAGTCGGGACTTCAGGAGCTCCCCTGGCTGAGAATTCTATCTGCAAGTTCTACGTTTTGCCTTTTCTTCAGTCTCGTGCTCCCCACCCCACAAAAGTACCTCCATACTTTAGTCTGATCTAGAGCTTTCCAAAAGAAAGTACATTTTATTATTTACGCTATTTCATCAGGTCAAGGCTTAATCATACTGTAATAAATAAACGCATCTGTTACATTTAAGCTGCAGCTGAAAACAATCTTTCCATTTAGAGGCTGTTTTTAGCCTCTAAAGACCACTACATACCACAGAGATCACTTCTATGGTATATTAGTGTTTCACTCACTTCTCAATTCTCACTACACCCTCATTGTTCCACAGGTGTGAATTAGATAATCTCTAACAATCTAATTGGTTAACATATTTAAATTAAAGTTATCTGATATTTAATCGAAGTTTGATGCTTCTCTTTCAGACCTCAAAAGGGCCTCAAAGGTGTCTATTTTTTCCCACAAATATATTAACAAGTCTATAAAAAATATACATCTAGATCATCACACCTCTATCAATGCCAGTAAAAATAAAAAATTGCACAAGTACTTCTTTGATAATTCTTCAACTGTAATTAGAATTAATCATATGCAAACTTGATTGACAATTGCATGTATAAATTTGGTATGATTTGGTCTACACATGCATTTGTTTATAGAAAAACACCTAAAATCCATGCCTCCTGTGAATACAATAACATTTAAAAAGATTTACTGCATACCACACCACTACATGTTCAGGATATTGCAGCGTGCTAATTATTCAGTGTATGCAGACAGTGTTCTAGGAGATTGAATGTTAAACCTGTAGTATCATCCATGATGCAAGGTAATATTTCACTAGATATCTTAGTACTTGGTTTGATTCACTAGAAGAAATAGAAGCACGGAATAATTTTGCTGGAAGTTCAACCAGTCCAACACCCTCCCATTTACTGGAAAAGTATAATGGATATAACTGTAAGACATCTGCTTGAAGATGCTGCAGATGCCTCATGATGCAAGGAAAACAAAACACAGAATGTGAAATCCAGTCCTGTGTCATTTACAGTGTTAAGACAAAGACAATTTGTAGCAGTTTTTGTCACAGACTCCTGTAGTCTACATCACTAAAAATCCCTGTGCCCTTGGAAACTTCTGTTCGTTTGTTTATGTTATGCCAGTTCAGTTCAGTACATTCAGCTAAATGGAAGCAATCCCAATTTAAATTTAAATAATAGCATTCATGCTGAGATGTAGTTCGGTAGTTCCATAGTTTTAAAATGACATTTCAAGCTAACCCATGGAAGTTCTATTGTGTAGCGGTAAGAAAAATTACCTGGCTGATATCTTGCTTTTACACAGAGCATGTCATCTTTGAAGGTAAAGGCCTCAGACCAAAGCTGTGCAGGAGTTGAGGCAGTTCCCTAGTAAATCAGGCAATTATTTCTTGCTAACAAGCCTCGAATAAAGCTCAGTAAATCATTTGCTGACACCAGCTCAGGATTTGGCACAGGGAATGCAAACCCATAGGGGCCAAGGATGGATTGCAAGGTGGTGAGGAGGTGGAAGGCAGTGCCCCTGCCAGCAACTTCTGGGGTCTCTTCTGGCATCTGCTCATGCTCCCTATTCTGAGAACAGCTCAAAGCCCATCAGATGAGCAGGATGTCTATGGCACTGCACATCTGTTTGGCCACAATGTGACTTACAGATCTCTTGTGCCTAGGGGTTAACTTCATCCTGTAAGCGGGCAACAATTCCCAGCATCCATGAACAGCTACAAAGAGAAACTGCTGAAATCTACAGAGCTGTCGGCCTCTTTTAAGTGGAAACCCCCTTTGCTGTAAGCACACAGAGCATGGCTTTAGACCCAAAGTGGATGTTTTCATTTGCATTGCATTGCAGCAGTGTCACCACTGCTGAAGCACTGATGACACTGAGGTCAGTGATGTGTATCCCAGGCGGAAGTGCTGGGGTAGGTCCAACGCCTGCCACAATCAGATCACACTCGTGTAGGCCTCAGGTGAGAGAAAAGCCAATTTAACAGTATTTCAGCAAAGTAACATCAGAGCAAGCTGTGTGCTGCTGAACGGCCATCCCAATAACAAGTCATGCTCCAGGTGGGGTAAGCGTGTGGGTGGGGATGAGAGAGAATAGGTCTTTGACAGAGAGCACACCAGGGCTCCAGATCAAAACATTCTTCACCCTCAGAGGGGATTCATCATCCAAACTTCGATGCAAACCTGAATCTCATTGCTACTCCTCTCAGTGCACTGAGCTAAATCAAATTCCCATGTGCGAGACTGAAACACGAATCCCAATTGCAAAGCTTGGCCCCATCTCTAATTGCAATATTATCAGTAATAAGCTTTCCAAGGAAAAGTGAGGGTGCATCACACATCTAACACCCTGCACATAAAATATGCTGGACCAAATTCTTGCATTTACATTTTGCTATCGAAGCCTGCAGAAAAATATTGATTTAAGAAGTAGGAGCTCTGTGCCTATGTCTCCCTATAGATATGCATGTTGTCCCTGTGCCAAAGCCAGAAATGAAGTCTTAGGGTTATCAAGGCAGAGGAAACTATTGAACTTAAGAGAGATTGGAAGAGACTCGAATCCTAGTGTTTTGACTAGGATTTCTTTCATAGTAATGGAGGCATTAATGATTTTTCACACAAAGGGGTGGCTAGGCAGAATATGCCAGTGTGCATGTGTGTGTGTGAGGGAGGAGAGGGGTAGAGGTAAATGTGAGTAGCTTTACACTAAAATTAAATCAGGCTTTCCCATAAAACAGCTGTTATGATTCCCTTTAAAAAATAATTAAATTAACAGCGAACAGAAATATTCAGGAGAAGGAATTTGGGGTTGGGATTTTGGCATTAGTAATTCCCTATACTTAATCCATAAAAGTTTTCTTTTATGTTTACAGAAGGCGGTTAAAAAAAGAAGCAAGTCTGTTACTAAAGAATTTTAAGATACAGTGGAGATGTGAAAGGCACAGAAGATTTTCATTTCCTGTGTTATAGGGTGCAAATAATATCAGTATGAAAAACCTGGCAGGAAGATTTAAGATAGCAGTTTTTACATTGATAAGTATTTGTTCATTTCCTGACAACAAAAAATATAAATCTCTTCAGAAATTAAATACCCTGGCTTGTTGAAGCACTTTTGTGACGTTCTGTGGTAGACTGGCTTCCTTTCATTGGAAATCCACAGCTAGAATAATAATCACAGCATCAGTTATTATACTTGTATCAGTTCTGTGCTGCAAGAGGCTAATACAGTGTATGGCCGAATTCTCCTACTTTTGTGTCACTTATTTTCTCTGTGGGCCAGATTTGCATTTTAATGGAAGTAGTTTATAGACTTCTTTGCTGCCTTCATAGTGCCACAAGTGGCATCATTAAGTGAGTTAAGCCGGATTAATGCTGATAGTAAAGTCAGATAATACAATAACAGAGGCCTTCATTTCCATTTGGATTAGGTGAAGAGAGCAGGCCTGTCTGGTGCAGGGTGATAATTTGTAAGCGCGATATGTTGTACTTGAGAGGATAAGATTAAATTTAGTGGGTTTAACTGTCATCCCAGTAAGTCAATTACTTCATCTTTTCAGGCTTTGAATTTATTTTATAAATAAAATAAATGGAATATTGAGCTGCTCCACAGCCATTTTGAGCTTCCATGAAGAAGAATTACACATGCTGGGCCAAGAAAAAAAAAAAAAGAGAGAGAGGGGAGGGGGAAAAGGGTTTCTGATTCAGCTTCATAAACAAAGTACAAACTGCATTCAAGTGCCATCATGGCAACAGCTCGGGAATATTGTCCGTTTCTCATATCACAAGCATGACAGATTCCATTGTGACTTTACTTTATTCATAATAGGAAATATTTGTGCTGTGCCTGGACTTTTTTATTTGTATCTATTAGATTGTAGAAGGAATACAGTAAAATACTGATCACTGCTATCATTTAACTCTTTTACTTTTTTCCTCTGCTTGCCATCTCCTGTGTATTTAATGCTTGCACCTTGCTCCTAAGGGAGTCTCAAATAGAAATGAAGAAATGAGAATTTGTTCCATTTTGATTTATGTCAGATAAACCATTTTTTAATTCTTCTGTCTTCTCTCACCTTCTCCACCCTTATTTGGACACCAAATCCCTGCAATACTATTTCTCGGGCATGGAAAGTTTGAAAGCTTTCTGTAAATTAGATACAGATAGATAAGCACCAACATCTTCATTTCCATCCACAGACCCAGAACACAGGTGATGTCAAGAGATGCTAAGCATATCAGCAAGGGGGTGCCTATGCAGAACAAGAGATGATTTCAGAAGCCCCCCAAACTGCAGATCCTTTCACAACATCCTTTCTAAGTAGTTTTCTCCTGTTATTCCTGCTGTGGGATATTACCACATGCAAGAAGAAAGAAATCTCAGCTAGTTTCTTTTAAGCTTCTAATAAAGCTCAGCACAGCAATGAACTGTTGTTTTCAGGTCTTGTGTGGCAAAGTACCAAGCATCCTTATCTCCCACTGATGCTGAGAAAGAGCTGGCAATAATCTCCTGGGAGGGACAGAGGACAGAGCTAAAGGCTAAGGCAAGTTCTCTTCATTCCCATATGAATGCTTGGCACATGGACCATTGGCTCATTCAGTCAGATGAGCATCCTAGGAGCCTGGCATTAAAGGGCACTTCACAGAAGATGCCCAGGACCCATTGTAGGAACCCAGACACTCAAAAAAGTTAGAGCACCTGGAGAAAGATGACCAAGAGTAATGGAGAAATTCAGACAGGCTTGCCTAGGACATGCCTTTTCATTTTCCTGCATCTCTCACACATGGCACATCTCCAGTTCCACTGGGATCTTCAGCTGTGGTATTGCAAGGTGAAAGGCACCCTTCTGGGCTGAGGGGGTAGGATAAGAACGTACTTTGACACTCTGTGCCAAGGAACACTGTGTCTTCCACACAATTAGGCTGTCACAAACCATAAGCAAATGCCTATTTGCAGTGGGTGTTCATGTCATGTTTGCCTCTCTTTTATGCTGATACATACTACACATAGCTTCCCAAAAGTCAGAGGAATCACTCAACGATCAAACCTCTACGGCCGAGATGGGTCTTTTCATGACACAAAGCTATACAAAATAAAACAGGATGTATCAAATGACAAGACTGTATCTTCAGTGGAGGGCACCACCTAACAATGATTCCTCTGTAGGTAGGAGGTATTTAGCAAAAAAAAGCTGTTCTTCGAAAAGTGTTAAACAATAAAATTTCATAATTTCATGACACAGTTTGATGGTCAGTTTGACTTTCAGGTATCTTAAAATCTGACAAAACTCTTTAAATTTTCCTTATAGGGTGACATTTACATCTTCCCATCTTTTGTTTTTGAACAGTTTCTGTAATTACTTATATAGCAATACTAAATGACTTTAATATTCACAGGCTTGATTTGCTGATATATATGGAGTTTATAATCAAAATCCCAGCCCTGAGTGTTCTTACAGATATCAGTGTCCCATTTTCTCTCAAATTAGCAATGTCACGCAAGTTTTGAGAGGCTGCAATTACAACCTCAACAGAGCAGAAAAGCCCCAGCCTCATTCTGCTCCAAAATGAGTCTTCCCTTGTCTTCAACACTGGGGATTTCTTCCTCCTTGCATCTGAGTGTTGTGACTGTGATCCAAATTATGCCTTTTTTGGACACAGGGATGCCATGGGGTTTTTATGTGCAGATGTCAATATGGCAGAATTTGACCAGCTTGACTTTAATCTGCCCTGATTTGTCACACAGTTCTGCCAACTGAGTTCCTTACATGGTATGGAAAATTGGTGCTGTTTTTCTCCAGAATGCCTGTTCACACACTAGCACAGCACACAGTCAAGTGTGCAGTAAACAAAAAGCACAACAGCTCAGTGGGTTTGCCACAACCAGCGGGGCTATTGCCCCTAGTTACTAGGTTAGCTGAGCTATTTCAGGGAAATTAGGCTATATGGCAAAATTAGGTACCTCGATGTCTTCCTCTGCTGTGCTTCATGAACATCTCATGGTGCTTAATGTTACAAATAATGTGTGAAATAAGGCAATATTAGCTTTTATTTTCTAGGAAGTGTCACAAAAAGAGATAAGGGCAGGTTTAAAGGTAGTCAAGATGTTAAAAAATGCAGATAAATAAGTACCACTATAAGTTTATAAACCTTCTTTCCTGACTTTTCCCCTTTGCTCTTCTCAGGACTCAACTGTCCTGATCAGACCGGGATATAAACCTCCCAGGGGACACCTGCTTTATATTTTTTGCTATTTAAATATTTTTAAATCAGTTTTTAAGTGATATTAGCAAGCAGTAGCCCTTATGCCCAAAGAAGCCCCTCAGTCACTCTATGGTGTCACTGCTGGGAGAGCTGAGCGGAAGCTCTGTGACAGGCTCTGTGAGGAAAGAGGCATTTCTACAGAGACCAGCAAGGCTAAAATCCATTCAATATTCTGTTTGATGAGCAGCTCAGTCCAAAACCTTGGCAAGCTTCCACTTATTTAAAAAGAAAGGAGAAATGTGTGGAAAGCCTTTGTCATGCAGGAATCCAAATGGGCTGGCATTGTCATGATGAACACTGAGGAACAAAGTCAAAGGTGCACATGAGATCCTGAGGGCCAGCTGCCACCCCACCTTATGCAGGTTTTATGGTGACATAAAGTCTCTGACGCTGATGAACTTGCTTCAGGCTGGTAACTTAAGGTACTTGAAATTTATGTCAGCACATGTCATAAGGGCTGGTTGAATTAATACTTATCCAGAATGTATAGAAGTATTAAGTCCTCTAAGTGCCAAACATGGCTATATTTGAAATGGTTCTAACCTGATAAAGGACAGCTTTGTTCTTACTGGTAACAGAAGCAGAACTCTGTATATTTGTCATCCATCAATTGCCTTAGAGTATATACGTGTTTTAAAGAGGGACAGAAGCTAAGACAGAGATCAATCCAAAAGAGCTGCAGCAGGATCTCGACTTGAGATAACTTCATATAACTCTGCAAATATTAAATGGTGTGACAGGGAAGGTTCTGCCCCTGCCAGCCTTCAAATAAACCAGCCCTCTTCTTACTGTTTGGTTCTGCCAAGTGCAGGAGGTTTACTAAGCTTGTATTAGACAGCTTTGACAAAGAATTCAAAACTATTTTAAACCTCCTGGACACTTGATAAAGAAACAAATATATTACAAATGCCATACAAACCCAAGGTTCTTAGGAGCTGAAAGCAGATGCCTGTGCCAGCCAGTCTCAAAAGGAGAATTTCTACCCATGAGATCATGCTATCCCATTCAGAGTACAGAACAGAGGGAAAGTTCAGGAATTCAAATCCTTTTGAACATGATACTGTAGCTGCAACAGCAGGGGCGGATTTATAGATTTGTGGAGCGGTCAACACACTTTTGCATTTACCAAAGTGTTATGTCAAGTACATTAGGTCACAATGCCCGGAATAGAACAGCCTGGTTTTATCAGGAAGTTGTTAAAATGCAGCATAAATCCATTTCATCCATTGCAGTGAAGATCCTTTGTCACTAACAGCAGCTCCTGACAACTGCTGAGTTTAAGTCAGGTGCTTCCAGACGGAAAACCTCTTTCCTCCAAGACTGAAGGAAAGCAGGTATGGCAGAAAGGAAAATAATCACAGGCTGGGTAAGAACATGAGCCCAGCTGGGATATGCTGTCCTTCAAGGCTGGTATCAATTCAGAAAGCCACTGAACAGCTCTGAAAAATCAGGAGGGACCAGCCTTCAGCAAGAGTGCAGGGGTTAGGGAGGGTGAAAATGAGCTTTTAAGCAGCTGCAGCTGGCTATCCCAGGATCTTCTAAACACTGCATACATGTGAGGTGTTGGCAGTAACATTTGAGTCTACAGTGGGCTAAGACCACTAAACACATGATTTACATGAGAATCATCTCTTTTTTCTCTTCCGTCTCTCTTTTGAGATATATTCTCATTTCAATATGCAGAATATACCAGTTTAAGAGGAGGAATGAGAAGAATTCTTCCAAAGAAAGAGTTATAAATGGCTGTGAACTGGGTAACACCATGTGATTTTCATGTCAGGGTGGGTCAATGACAGGATTAGCAGGAGGAGTGCATGCGGCTACATTAATTCTGCAGCCAACTAACTCAATCCCTATCTGGCATCTAAGAAAAACCTACTTGCCAGAAGGAAAACAGTTCAGTACATTGAACTGCCTGCTGAGGAAGCTAATGGAGCATTTTATGGATGAAAAAAGAGGGCAGCAAGCCCTGCTCAATAAAGATGGGTTGAGCTCTAGAAGGGAAATTAGTGAAAATATACAATAGTAAGATTGAATATTATACAACAGTCCATTTGTGCAGACTTGTGTGGAGAAAATAAGTAAAATATGATGTTTCTTGAGCATGTGACCCCTCACCTAGTGACTGTATTACCATACACATGTACAATGTTAGTTTTACTTAAATATGCTGCTTTTTCTTTGCATCTTTTAGTTTTCAAAGGTAGAACCATGACTTTTCTGAATATATTCTCTGTGTGGGGATTTTTTAAGCCTAATATTATCTTTCCATGGGAATGGAAGAATGCCCATATGTACCTCATGACATTTTCACATGCTTCACTGCAGATAAAAGAAACTATTTCAGAAGATGCTGTTACTTTAAGGATTGACTTGTCACCTGTTAAAATTATATCTGTCAGAAGGCTGAGATTTAGAGAGACTTTGGACTGCAAGTACATGGATTGCCACTTATGTGTTGGTTTGGAAGATTTTATCATGTTCTACATGCCTGGTGTCAATTTAACCAATTCTCAAATTTCGTATCACACTTTTTAATAAGATTTTATTTTTTCATAAAGAAAGTTGAGGTAATTTACTCACCATTTTTATTATATATGAAGCTGTTGAAATAATGAGGGCAATAAAATTGAATTTAGCATTATCTTTATTGGTTTGAAGGTTACATTCATAAGCTTTGTTTGTTTTAATAAGTTTATTGTACACTCTTAGGCATATGTTATTATGCAGGGATGGATATGCTTTGAATATTTTTGTAATTGTGGGTAGTATAAAAGTCATTTTCTGTTAGATTGCACAAATCCATTACATTAGTAGAAAGATATATTATTGTAATAGGATTAATGTGCAACACATAAACATGATCAGTAATATTCTTTTTGATAAATTATCTCATTTTAATGACTTGGAGTGTTAGAGAGATTTCAGGATAGTTCCATCTTTGATTTGCATAATTGTATTACAGACAGACAAATTGCATTATATTCTTCATTAACAATAGATGGCTTGTATAACTATTATATTTTTGAAGGCACTGCTTTTATGTTCATCCTATAATTTGTCATTTTATGACACCACTGTTTAGCTTAGTTTGGAGAGAATAGAAACTAAAAGATTATTTGATTTTAGCTGAGTGCAGTAATATCTTTGCGTTCAACGGTAATGCCGTGAGCTATTGTTTGTTTTAACAAATTATCATCCTCAGCTAAAGTTAGTTAAAAAATATTCTTCTCATTTGTGGCAGATCCCACATTCATGGCATTTCACAGCAGTGTCAGCACTTGTAAATGAACTTTGGTATAAAAACACAGCATAAAATTAAATTAGATCCATCAGAATGTTTTCTCCTTCTCTGCCTGGGCTCACTCTCTGTCTTTTTCTCCTTTGCACATGCACACACACACAAACACGTGGTTTGTCTTGCTCCCACTGAGTTCTTCAGGGTTTTGTAATTCCATAGGCTAAATACATCTGCTGAATTGCAAATTATATCATAAAATATATAATTCATTTCTTTTCAATGGCAAATCCTTATCTTTTAAGACTGTGTGTTTTCTCTATGGAAAGCTAAATGCTCTCAAAGATATTTTAGGATAAAACAAATTATGTTTTCATTTTTCTCTAACTAAACCTTCTTCAATCATTTTTGACTGCTAAGAACACCAGTAAATTAAAAGTTAGTAGCTTGAGACAAGTTTGCACTCCTACCAAATCAAAATCAGTTTCTTATTTTAGAAAATCTAAGAGTTGCACTCTATTAGGGCACCTTGAGTACTGTGATTCTTGAAAAAGAAATTTGCTTTAGAAAGAAATTATTATGGCTAAATCACAAATAGATGCCTTTAATAAATAGTGAAGCACACAACTTTGGTTCCCTATTCAAATGCAAGTCAGAATTCAGGCCTAGCTTACTGAAGTTTGCTGTGTTATACAGAATTTTAAAAATCTGAGCCAACATTTTTGTAATTTGATCCTAAATTTAGGGTGTTAATCTATGTTCCAATCCTGTAAGAGCATATTTATTATTGCATGAGATGGGTAATTTTATCAATGCTGATGCAACAAGTCTCAAATGAAAGCTTGACCCTATAAAGCAAGTGGGGGTGAACTTGTAAGTCCTACGAGTCCAGGGTTTCACCCTTGCCACCCACCTACTGACACCCAAGACTGCTCTGGCCTCCCTAATAATGTTGGGGGTTTTTAATATGTTACCCATTGAAAATAAAGTTTATAGCTGGGAAAAGGAGAAGGAGTCTGGACTAAATGTACATATTTCTTCAGCAGCTTGAGTACATGATTGCAACAGTTTTGAGGCTTGTAACTTCTTATATTTTATAAATGTATTTGTCAAAATGAGTCAAAAATAAAAAATTATTATCTTGCATTTTTCATTCTTCCAGAGAAGAAACATGTAAAGTTACTAAAACATAAATTCACACAAACTTTTCAGAACCCTGTGCTGTTCTATTTATTCTATTCTATAGAATAAAAAGGATAAAACTGGTGCAACAAGGTAGAAATATATAGCTAGGTCTATTAATGGTGAAATGGATGAAAACTCTGGACTTGTTTTGGCTATGCTTTTTCAGCTTATCCCTTTTAGTTTTCTCAAAATATCAATCATACAAGCTGTATCTGCCCACCCCTATGCTGAAAGTGTTATTGGATATTTTTCCAAAAGGCAGAAGGTTAATATTTCATTATCTGTCTTCTTGGCATCTCTTTGAATGTCTCCACTTTGGCTTGGCAAAATCTTAGTGCTTCAGTAAGGGAGGATAAACATGATATGTACCATCACGTGGCTTCCATGGCTGACTGATACTGAGAATTAAGAGTTAATGAACTCTGCATATGCAAGGACAGTTTCTGGAATGTATCACATTCAGAGACTGCTTGCACAAAATTCCCAGACACAGAACTACATTTACAAGCAATTTTTGACCAACCAATGTCCAAGCATTGGGAACATTTACATGAGTTCTGTCAAAAGTCATTTTCAAGCGTGTTTCAGCAGTGATATCTACAGCTGACCTCCCCAGCCCACCCAGCACCATACATTGCTGATGTGTCAATCTGAGAGGGTTTTATGCCTCCTGACACCTCAGATCAAACATGGAGACACACTGGTTTTTCCCAGTTCCCATTTTTTGTGTGTTTTGTAAATGTGCACATTGAGATTTAGGATCATACATATTTAACACTCTAAAGGACTCCAGGAAATATCATTTTGCTGCTTATACAAAATAGCCAGAAGTCTCACAAAGCAAGTAACATGAAAGAGGAGCTTATGCTGTTATTTGCCATCACAATTATTCCTCTAATCAAATATACACAGGCTACACTTTCTCAAAAGCACAATTCTATAGACTATTTAAGTAGGGCAAAACAATCACATCCTCATCAGCTGCATTTACCATGGCTCACTGTCAAATATGCTCTTCCAATTCTCCAGATGGAAAGCCAGAGCACTCTGAATGAGGCTTCACCCACCAAAACTGGTCCATGTGACCATCTCACATGGACAAACTGGCCTTGGAAAGGAGTCTGGAGACATTTGACTCCAGGCCACCACTGACTCATCCTCTGATGCAAGACAAGCATATTCTGCTTTTATGTCTGCATGTGTTGTTCATTCTCTCCATTAAGATGTCCTAGAGCAGCTTTTCCTTCCTGTATGATTTAACCATGTATATTAGGAAGACAAACAGGGAGCAATATTTTAGGATGTGTATTTACTCTTCTAATAGCTGCCATCCACCATCTAACCCTTATTAATGCAGTGGAGGAACTTCCCTCAGAGGCTTGATATTACAGTATCAGTGTTATTAAGTCTTGAAGGTTTTCCTTGTCCACCAGGAGAATAATTATTAATATCAACAGAAATTAAAGCTGTCACATGTAAAAGTATATCGAACTAGAAGGAAAAAAATCCTAAACAAACATCACCTTTTTTAAGCAGGTTTCCTTTAAAATAATTCTTCTCTCTTTTCTCCCCCTTTAAGAGATTCCTTGGAACAGAAAAACAAAATGCATATGCTCTATTGTCCGTATGGAAACTAAACATAACCCCCTTCAGGAATTAATAAGATTAAGTTACACTTCAGTGGGAAATCAGTGTACATAAATTAATGAAAATTTCCTGTAGATGGTGGCAAAGAAAGCTAGTCACTGTGCCAGTGAACTGATGCAAACTGACATTTTATGATGAGAATTACTGAAGAATTAATGGGACCTATCTACCGCCTATGACAGAATGTAAGTGACCTCAAGTGTCCCCTATGAGTCAATGTTTTTCATCGTGTCCGTAAATGAACCAGTGGATATGTTCTAATTCTTTTTGCCTCAGACTCCAGGTAAGGGTTTTTTCAGATGTAAAAATGTCTCTTTCAGGCAATCACATCAATGTTTGCATAAAGGTAAGTGTGTGCTTAAATGCTTCTCTGATACCTGGCATCAAAAATTGACCAACATCTGGTATTGTCTTACATGTACTTCACTGCAGGAGAGCACCAGCTCCTGTCAAGTAAGCACAATGTCAATTAGACATTCTCTTCTCCTTGGACATCTTATAAATGGTTCTATCTCTCATTCCCATTCAGAGCTGTGAAGGTCACAACAGAGTAATGCTGGAGTCTTCTAGGCCCTACTTACTCTCATTTCAGGCTTACCATCAACCAGAGTATACATGGAAATTCATCTAATACTATTACTGTGAGGTTACTTAATTCTTTCAGTCTGAGCATCAACGTTTGATTTTGATATTGATAGCAAGGATGCTTTGGAGCCACATTTTAAAGTTGCTTCTTGAAAAAGGCTTGACCTTGAAAAATCTTTTTTCCCCCACAATAGTACTGGACATCTCTTCTGTAGGTCATCACACAAAGATCTGGGGAAATCAGGTTTCCTTCTCTTCCATCTTCTACCTGTTTTTGTTTGCCATTGAAGAGTGATTTTAAGTGCATTTCTTTGAATACAAGCTATATCTGTACCTTAGTATCTTAAATTAAATGTTCATCTAATTATGTTTTTTCTTTCAGGAATCCAGGAAGGAAAGGGTATTTATGTCTTCTGCAAGGTGTCAAATTTATTAATATGCTGTCTGTTGCACTTTACAGTATTAAAGAAGATATCTTCCAATATTTCCATAGGGATCCTATTTCTTTATTTATTAAACCTTGCTTGCCCTTAGAATTTTCCAGGATTTCCACGGGCTTATTTTTGTTCTATTATCCCTATTTCTGTTGCAGTAAGGATCACTAACTAATAATTTAGTTTGATGGTCAACACTAACCCAATAAGATTTGATCAAACAGACATAATACTTTTAAGATTCCCAAGTCTGAAATTATGTTTGGTACTTCAACATTAATTGTAGCTGTTGAAGCTCTCAATGCTTTTAACAATCTCCTTGTGAAGTGTAACTCTTATGCAGAGTTTAAATATCTTACCACCAAGTGAAGTGTTTTCTACACTAGAGAAGGATCTTAAAGATATAAAAATGTATCACTGCCCTCCTATTCTTTGCCCCACGGTGCCCTATGAAATGTCCAGTCACTTTAGACAAATGGAATGATGACTTTTAAAGGACTTAAGTGCATTTAGAATTCAGTGCTGAAAAAATAATTGTTTATAACTGTGGGAAACAGGAAGAACTTCTGTTGTTCCCTTCAAAAGTTGTGTTACACACAGAGATCAAAATAAAAGAAAACCTCTGAAATGCTTAGGTAGTGGCATTCTACAGGGAATAAATATAACCACAGGAACAATAGGTATTTTTTCAGAGCTCCCATTGGAACTAATACTTAGCTCTAGATCAAACACAGAGGTTATTCAAGGATCTGAAAATGGGCTTCCCAAAAAGCCCAAATGCTCACAGTATTCATGTTTCCCTTTTAACCACCAAAATAAACACTCCATAGACTTATAAGTGATGGGTTTATTTCATATAAGAGTAAATGGCCTTCTAGGGTCAGTATATTAGTTTTCCTCTGGATATACAGTTTCAATAGCAAGTGATGCATGAAGTCTGTTAAGCCTTTTGAATTGTCTATCAGTTCTGGGAATTATAGATTTTAACCCATATAGATACTTGGCTCAACCACAAAATGAAAAATCATTAAGAAAAAAGCACTATATATTATTACTCCAATATGTACTTGTGATTTAGAATTGGCATTTCAATACACAAACAAAATTCCTAAAATCATCCAGCTAAATGCAAATGGGTTCTATAAATACTTTAAATAATAGAACAAAAGAAAGCTCATCAGAATTTACTACTCATCCAAGTGTATACAGCTTTTTCTATTACACATACATAAACACCCTTTGTACTTCTACAGTTGATTGAATCAAAACATGAGAAGATCTAGAAACATTTTTGTAGTTTTCTTTAAGTTCTACCACTACTGTAATATGTTGTCTGGTAGTGCACAGGCCTTACTCGGTAAATAAATGTGTGTTTCATTTTTGATTGGAATTTCATTAATCAAACCACAGTAACAGTAGAGTATTTAAAACACATTTCTCTAAAAAGGGGGTAGAACATGCCAGCAAAATACTGATACAGTTATGTTGCACAATGATTTAAACCATCTGAGGAGATGGCCTTCTGCCTTTGGATTTCATGACAGTCTGGGCTTCAACTTTTTCCCTCCTTAGAGGCTCCCAATGTGACCCCAACACTGTAATGGCCTTTGAATCTCCCCTTGCTGGTGTCAAATGTTTAATTCCCCTTCTCATTTCATTCACAGTGGAATTCAAGAGAGAAGTAGGTTATTGCAGAAGTGAATCAAACCACGAGCGTACAGGTGAGAGTGGCCTACCTTTAATAACAATACTTTCAGATATATACAATGGCTGCTGTGACTATATACAGCTTTTCACCTGGAATTGGAAAAGTACTTTATGAATGAAGAAATAGTGGCCTGGTCCCCAGATGTTTTCTCACATGAATATACTGCAACAGCAGCACTTAATATTTTCTGGATAAAGATGAGTCGTATGTGAAGCTTTTGAATGAGGTGTGGGTAGCCAGAGCTCAGCTCCACAATGACTATCCTGATTCCCAGAAATACCTACGGATTCATTGCTTACAACCACAGAACAGAATCAAAGGGTCATTTAGGTTGAAAAAGACCTTTAATATCACCAAGTCCAACCATTAACCCAGCACTGACAAGTCCATCACCATGGACAGAAATCCACACTGTCCATTAAAACCAACTAGAACTTGCTATCAACTTCATTTTTTGGTCCTTAATGTACAAGGCTGTTGGTAGAGAGAGGAAAGACTCAACAGGGAGAAGAACTACTTCCCTAAGAATCTCTGAGGATTTCAGGCAGAACAATAAAAAACTAAATTAACTTATTCATTTTTATCACCTGATGAGAATAATTAGCAAACAGCGCATAATGACAGCAAATAATGGCTCTTTTCCCCCTATTAAGATAGCTTAATGACTGTATTTTCCCACAGTCTTAAAGCTGTGCTGAATTTACCAGCTGTACTTACCTGAAAAATGTTTTGTCTGTCAATATTGAATTTAACAAAATGCTTAACTACAGCACATAATGATGCTAACACAAAATAGCATTTGAACTGAACATGGAGGCTTTTGCAGCTCTCACTGTGCTGAATTCTCTGCGACAGCAACTCAGAAAAGAAATGTGATGCAGCAAAATTTAATCATTCACTTCGTCTTCCCCAGATGATGACTAATAAGCAACCTTCATTTGTGATGTGTTTCTTTCCTTTATGAGTTTCCCTATCCATGTGTGAATCCCAGAACAGCCATCTAGAGAAACACGAGGTAGAACTGCATTTTAATGTCAGTACTTTAATATACAGCTGCAGGATCCAGGTACCCTTTGGTAGCATTGAACCATCCCTTTGGGTTTCAAGGTTGGGGTTAAGGTTATTGAGCTGACTTGCTCTCTACTCACACTGAGAGATCTTGCAACTAAGCGTTGGGAAATGGCTTTGCTGAATTTTCTAGTGTTGAAATCAGCTTTTTGCAAAAGGAACAAGATGCAAGATGTCTTGTCCAATGACAGAGTTCTCATGTTATATCTTCAGCAGCAAGTGACACTGATTGCATTGGCAGCTATTGCTATCTACTGCCAGACAGAACAAATTCAAACTAATTTGGATGGAGTATAAAATATACCTCTCCTCAGGGCACAGTCTTGCAAGACCCTCAGAGACTGAACTCCCATTGATTTCCCTTGACTTAAAAGGCACAAATGATTCGCATGACCAGATCCAGAATGGATAAAGATGGAGAACAGCAGTGATTCTTATATCATCCTAAAAGCCTCTCTGGCCCTCACTGTACAAGCCATCCTCTGATTCATCTGTCACAGCTGTATCTAACAGAAGTATTTACTTTCAAGGATCTTCCCAGTTTATCATATTTTACCTACTGATTCCAAGCCACAGCCTAAATGTCATCTTCTGTCTCTTCCAGATGTCTGTATTCCTCCAATATCTTGTCACATGAAATGATCAGAAGGATCTCTTAGTTCCCCTTTTCTCTATGGACATTGCCCAACATGACAATAATCTCTAAGCAATACTCTGTGGCCAATTAAAGTGAAAAATATAAAAGAGAAAAACCTAAAGAAAAGAAAAAGTATTATTCTTCCTTCTCAAAGTTTTATCTATCTGGGAAATAAAAGTAAGGTTAGATCTGACTTAGTCTTACCCAAACTGATTCTCTTGTGAGATTTAACACTGACTTTAACAATATATCCATGCTCTATTTTTTTTCTTTTTATTTCGTTCCCTGATAGCAGACATTAAGAAAACCCTGCAGCTTTACATAAAGACAGCACGTGGCACTTTATGGTCACCTAGATGATGACTATATTGGTAGTATTTCTGAGAATTCTAAATTCTCTGTTATTCCACACAGTTGTATTAACTGGGTGTATTAGAAATATATTATGATGCTGGTGGATGTGTGGCTTTGGTGATGGAAGGTGCTATTCTCATGCCTGGGGGAATATGGGAGAAAAAAATGTATGCTAGATGCCAGTCTTGAAAAAAGTTAAAAGTTTTGGATTTTTTTGCTGTTGCCTTGTTTGACTTTCTGTTTTTCATGCAGAGGAAGAACATTCATCAGTAGTGCCTCTTCCAAAGTGGTTCACATGGGCCCACAGACCCACAGCTCTCCATGTCATTCATTCAGTTATTAATTTGCTTCTTTAGAAGAATCTATGATTGTATCAGTGCAAACTGCTTCTATCTTGTACCTTCTGTTTTAATGTACAGATCATCACCCTAAAAAAAAAAAAATTACTGTCTCTCATATTACTTCTTTCATGGTTTTGTTTTACCTCGTTCATCAGATATCTGTGAGGTGTGAAATGGTGATGAGAAAAAACTTTCCAGCCACTCATGCTCCTGTTGCAAATCAGGACTCTGAATGAGAGACCCAAACATTAAAAGAGTAGACTTTGCCATACTTGGCTCTCCTGCGTAGCTACAAAAGACAAATTAAACTTTATTGGATCTGTTTGGCTCTGTCCTCTCATTGCAGGGAACATGTGGCATTGATGTTCTCACTCTTTCTAACAAGATCCAGCTAAAGAAGCTTATTTAGCAGCAGAGGATAATTCAGGGAAGAAGCTGAGAAGAGCTCAGTCCTTTAGCAACTGGATATTATGCCAACAAATAGCCTGACAAGAAACCTTGTCAAAATGAAGCTTGTGTAGCTTGAAGTGTCTGTCTACATTCATCCTTTTTCTCATCTTTGTCATGCTTAGTTCTAAATAGGCTTTAGAACTAGGGAAAATACTTGTGGCTTCTGGAACAAGTTTTTCTGGGCATACTGAAAAGCAGGAGTATGATTATCTATTGCAAGATTTGAAACATGTACCTCAGGTACAAAGGAGAGACTGGAAGAATGAAGGAGAACCCTGCATATGTAAATATACACTTGCAAACACACACACAAGTGCCTGCTAATACTATAAATGTTATATAATATGCTGGCACTTGTTCAAAAATTTGAGGCGTTGGCATTATTTTAATCATTTTTTCCATTGAAGTAAAGAAACTGCATGTATAATTAAACAGTTGTATTGTATTGTAGAAATAACCATGTAATGACATAGTTAGGAATTCTTGGTTTTTCATGGTAATACCAAATATAATTACCATGTAATCTGCAGAAAGCAAACAAAGCTGTAATTATTCTATAATCCAGTTAATTACAGGGCAGCAGGTTGGTTATTTCTTCCCAATAAAGCATACATGCAAAGGAAATTAACTAGTAGAGAAAAGATATTTTTCCCTTGAAGAAACTTATGTAATTAATGAAAAAAAAAAGGTTTACTAGAATTTCATGTCAAAGGACACAAATACACCTAGCTGTGGACATATCTCTGACCAGACCTCGCAGTGTATAACCTGGCATTACTCCATCAGCAGAAATACCTTCTTTACCGTTTTCTTTTCTTTTTAGCTGCTAGAACTGTAACCCTTCCATTGGAGTAACACCATATATTTGTATGATTCTATAGGAAGACACTGAGGTAAAAGCGCAGGAAAAGGAATCTTCTATAAGTATTCCCAAAATAGGCATTATGTGGGTTTGGAAGCCTAAGCTTCCTTATGCCACCTCCTGCAGTCATAAGAATGAGCTGACTGTGTCTGTTCCATCCTCTGCCCTGACAGCAACCAAATCATGTCCCTGACTTGGGCTGAAACTGGCTCCTTTCATTTTAGTAAAGTGCCCACAAAAACAACTAGAGAGTCCGTTTGGTTTTCCCACAACTGAAACAATTATTTCTACCCCGAAAAAGAGTTTGAGGTCAGATCATCCCCTAGACAGCAATGAAATATTTCTACAGACTGTACTTAGGGTATTTTGTGACCTCACCCATATTCCCAGTTCTATAATTCCAGTTAGTTTAATCTTTTTATTTTTATTTTTTTTAAATAATCTTGTGAAGCATGCCACAGAAATCTGGCAGGAGATCGATGAAAGGCTGTGCTGCATGAGCAAAGGGGGAGCCGAATGCAGCAGCTCCCATCCATTCCTGCTGTAAGTCCTAATGACTGTACAGCCGAAGCATCTCTGTCTAGCTTGAAACTGCCTAAAGAGCTTGACTACCATATGATAAAAAAATATTGTGTTCCTTTAGATATTATTTAAGGACAGTTTTGAAAAGGCTTTTGATCCTGTGAGCTATTTCTACCAACCTGCTTCTGCCCCAGGTATTTATTCTAGCCCACCAGCACTTCCAGACTGCTTAAAAGGCCAGCCGTGTTATGACAAGGTCAGGTCCTAAGCCAGCAATGCTCATTTTTGTGGGCTGTGTAAGGCTATACATAAAGTCAAGACAAAGTCACCAAAACTCATGATATTAAGATATTGTCTTCAAATTCTTTCCTGCTCTTGTCTTTGCTTCAAAAGTTTAATTGCTGCAACATCAGAGACATGGGTACACTTTGTCCCAACAGGGACTGAACTCCACACTTGAGGACAGCCCCATGGTCCCAACAGCCCTTGGTCTGTAGGTGTAGACAAACATCTTCCTGTCCACAGTGTAGTTTTGTGCAGTGTCACACTGCTCCCAAAACAAGATGCTGCAATTCTTGATTAGCACCATTAGACTGGCAGGGCACTAAAGGAAGGTCCAAACTACTTTCATTTACCATGCAAACAAAACTAGTCACAGAATTCATTGGATTCACAGTGGCTATTGGATTTATAAATTACTGTGTTACAAATAAACATTTTTCCCTACTCCTGCCTGCCCAGCCTGCTCTGATCTCCTTATTTTAACCTTGCACCACTCTAATCCTCAGTGTTTAGTTGTTAGTCCTCCTCAGAACAAGATGAAAAGTGGTGCAGTAAAGCAATGTTTGAGGGCATGCAAACAATTATACTTCTGCCCTTAGCAGGTGCTGTTTCTATTTCTGGAAATTGTTTAAAGCTCTTCAAAATATTAATAGATGAAGAGTACTCTTTATGTTCTCTTTCCTCATACACAGCACCTTAATGAAAAATACATTCCACACTAAAGGAGTCCTGGGGATCAGGTTGTCACTTAGAAAATTTGGGCTCTCCTCATTAGATATTAAAAAAAAGCTCAAGACATCTCTTCTATTTTGATGCAAATATAATTTTGAATGTGCATAGTATTTTACGCACATTCATTTTAGAGCGTGAAACATACACACCACTTGAATGAATTGGGACAATAGAGTTCTGTCTCCTACAATATAAGTGTGAATTTCTGGGGAGGGGGATAGGAAGAAACAAATTTCAAGGCTCACACACTGATGTAATTCTTTTTTCCTATCTGTCTTCTGAGAAAAGTTTAGAAGATTAAAGTGAGGGAAGGTTGTTACACAGCAGTAGTTCTAAAGGGAAATGCTTACAGCACTGCATTAGACAGTCTGCCAGACTTACACTCTCTTTTGCCCCAAGTTTTGAATTTATGGATTTTTGATTTTGGTTATAGTACATCAGCCTGGATGTGTGGAGTTGATTTTTTTGTCCCTTGGTCACACTCTTGTAAAAGTTGCAACTGGGGAATCACACCAGTGCAGAATAAGTAGTAAGACTCATTCCTGCTTTAAGACCACCAGTCCTCTGATGAATGGCTTGTCAGAACGGAGAAGGAATCTCTGCCTTTTGCATGCTTCTTTTTCCCTTTTCTCCTCAGGGAATTAAACTTATGCAAACATGTCACATCTGAATGTTCCCTCACCCTTTCATTTCACAAAAGATTTTTGAGCCTGCCAGGCAATGTCAGCCAAATTTGAGAGAAGAGTAAGTATTGAGTCTCAACAAATTCCTGCAATTTCTGTTCTATTAAATTCTAAATATAGCAGCTGGGAAGACTGAGAGATTGTACTGGTGCCCCTGTGGAAGGTAAGGCTACAGCTTGAACTTATTTTCTATTAGTCATGGGAGAAGCCATATGGGCAAGAGACATTGTGAGTATCAGGGCTGGAAAACCATCAGATAGGTCTCACATCAGTGAGTACAACTGCAGTGCACAGCCCCACAGGGAAGCAGGTTTCATTGATTCCCCTTGCACCACAACTTCTTGATCCCTGCTAGAGCTCAGGTTTTAGTCTGACACAACAATCTGTGAAAAAGCCTCTTGGTATTACTGGAGTGAGAACACACACGGACTGATGCACTGAAAACACTATCAAATAACACTAAAAGGACATCATGGTGACAAAAATCAAGCTCTAAAGATATTGGGAACAACATGTGCACATACACACAACAATATCAGTATGCAGGGAAGGGCTTCAGTTTGATTCAATAAAACTTTTTACTTCCTTATTTGATACAGCCCTACACTAGTATTTGGATATATCCATCCATCCATCCATCCATCCATCCATCCATCCATCCATCCATCCAAGACTTGTCTTCTTTTAATTCTGTTTCTGTGTTGCACTCTCTAGAGTAACCAGCAGCTTCACAAACATAGAGCCCGTGGCACTTCATAGCACCTTGCAGAACAGATGTTATCATCCCCATTTTACAGCTGCAGGATGGAGGCACAGAGCAGCCAGCACTAATCCCAGGTATCTGAAATCATTTTGTTTGGGGTTTTTGTTCTTGGGTCTTCTTATTCAGTATCCAGCCTCATCTCACCACTTTCTACATTCAAATCACAGCTCAAATTGACTCCTGCTACAGCTGTAAGAACTCAACATCTTTCAAAATTTGGCCACAGATGAACTGTACTGGACATCCAGAACATGAGAAACTCACCCAAAAGGCCCAGCTGTGCTGAGTCTGAGGATCTGCCCAGTTTTATAAGGCAACAGAGATGGAATCCAGCTCTCTTAACCACAGGATGTGGCTTTTTCTACTTTTGCCCCATTGCCTCTGTCATTTGTCTTCCAGCATTGGAAAAAAAATGGGGTGAGGTTCTGCACAGAGAAGAGCTTCACTGATTGCACAGTACTAACTCACTCCCGGGGTTTGGCACAGTGAATAAAGCAGGGTTTTAGTGAAGGATGTTGAAAACTTCCTCATCTGAAATATTTTAAGGACGCTATCACTATTCAGATGCGTGAAGCTGCATATCACTGTACTGCATGTATGTATTTCTTAAGGATGTTAAATCTGATTTGCTTTGCCACTTAAAATTAATATTCATGTTTAGCATGAAATAATGATTTTTAAACTCCGTGTAACAAACCCCCAAAATCTTGACGACAGGAGCACTTAGTGCTCTGCTAATTGAATAATGTGAATTAGTGGGAATGGTATTCCATTGTACAGTGTCTGCTCATGTGATTAAAGACTTTGCAGTGTAGACAGCCCTATTAATACTACATAGGCAGAACAAACCCCTACTTTTTAATACCAAAATTCCTTTTTTCAATATAGTTTCTGAGTGGAACTCAGAATAAAAAAATTAAATTATCTCCTCCTTTATCTTTTTCCACACTTCCGTCATGTAAAACCACATTGACCCCACCCAAGGTCAGCAGGAGGGTTCAGACAATAGATATTTTATTATTTTTCTCCAACTGTTGACAGCTGGAGACTTAAAAAGCATCTTAAAGCCATTGCACGGACATTGGCTAGCCAAGGCAAGCACTGATCTCTGCAGGAAAAGTGTGGAGGACTGGGTGCTCATTTCTTTGCACATATAGAATGAAATCTTTCCAGGGATACAGTTCAGGGAAGACTGGTTAGAATATTGTTAGGGCTCAGTGAACTCAGTGCTTAGCATGTGCTAGTGTGCTTTGATAAATGAACCTCTGAGTAGCAGTTCTGGGCTCAAACTACATCCTGAAGTATCCCTCAGCCTGCCTAAAGTCACAATTCTCTGAACCTCTCATTCCCTCATACTTTAAATCTTACTTAGAGGGATAAAAATAATATTCTCACAAAATCTGACATTCTAATAAAATATCAACCATGTAAGTTTTGTTCTTATGTTGTTGGCTTGGATACTAATTTTCTATTGCCACTGAGGACTTCTGCAGAGAAGCCAAGTTAAAGATGCATTTTGGATTCAATGAAGTCTTAATTCAAATGGCACCTGCATGTGCATACCCTTCAATTTTTTGAACAGCATTTGTGTTTGTCATGAGGGAGCACATGTGCACACTGCTGTGGGGACAAAGCAAGAGAAAAGTTGGTCCAAGACTGTTGAATTATTCCGAATCTAAATATAACATTAAAATACATTCCTATGTCATGCAGGTATAGCACTTGTCTAGACTTTCAGGAAAGGAATAAGGAAAGGGAAGAAAAAATGTGAATAGAAGGGTGTAATAATAAACCCTAAGCAACAGAAAGCAAACAACTGACTGCAAGTGGCTCCTTCAGATCCATTCTAATTCTCCTATTAGAGATCCTTAATTGATGGTTTATTGACACCACAAGCAGTAATGGCTCCTTTGGAGCTGTTACACTCAGTGCTGTTAGTGTCTATTTAAGGAGCTTTAATCTGCCAATTATTGACATGACAGAAAGTAATGACTCCTTGGAAACCATTATGTTGTATTTTGTCTGGGCAAGTTTTTCTGCCTACACAAAGTGGTACTCTGTGCAATTCTGTGCTTTAATGATGAGTAAGAGTGCTGAAGATAATACTAAGAAATACTGCAACACTGCAGCACCATAACTTCAAAATCAATACTATAGGCAACAAAATATCCACCAGTGGATTGTAATAATTCATGTTCTGACCAGTTTCATCTGCCTGTATAATGAAAACAAAATAATAGCTCCAAAGGAAAAATCAGTGTGTATTAGGTTCATATCAAATGTGCAATCCATAAAAAATATCTCAGTCTAATATTTCTGTGTTTGAGATGTAAGTGCTTCATCCCTAAAGCTCCTGAGCAAGCACAGTGGCAGTTAAAATGCCCATCACTTCTCAGAAGGAGATATGGAATAGCTGGCTACCACACCACAGCATGAGAGAGTGCCTGGGATTGAGACTTAGATGCAAAAGAACATTTTCAACACCACTTCTGTGCTGCTAGTGCCAGCATTTGGGTAGAGGGTCAAGCACACACTTAGAGAGCTCTTTCATCATAGCTATTCTGGTACCTCCTACTGCACTATTGTTTGGCCAGCACAGCTGTGCCTGTGTCAGGAGATTTTGACAGCACATTTATACTGGCCACAAACTGCTCTTTGCAAAGCCCTTCACCAACCTGGTGAAGATCTCTCCATCTGCACTGTGGTACCACCTTCCCTCCCCAAGCCTTGCATTCCCGTCTTTTCCTGTGTGAGAGCTTTCATAATCATGCATTTGGCTGTGAGCTAAAAATGATCATTTGGGGGGCAGGGGATGTATATATGTATGTGTATGTGTGTATGTGTGTATATGTGTGTGTGTGTGTGTGTGTGTGTGTGATTCCTTTTGTGCTGGATCAGCTCACTGATACAGCCAACTGCACAGCTGTGCCCTGTTAAAGCTAACACAGAGAAGGAGAGGGAACACACAGCAGGACCCCAGGCTTTCCTTGGCTTAAACTGCTTCACAAACCACATTCTTTGAGTAGTACATCCACTGATATCTCATCCAACGTAAAGATCACTGGTACAAAGTCATCAGAAGTGACAGCTTTGGCCTAACACAAAAAGTCTATCCAGGCTTTGGTTTTTCACATCGTTCAGTCACAAAATGTTTGATCCATTATTAGACAGCAAATTTATTATATCATTGAACTGTGGTCTCAGCCTGTACCCCAAACTACTTCCAGTTTGAAGAGGCAACTAAAAAAAGGCTGAAAGAAAGGATGTATTATCTATGCACTTTCAGTGGAATATGTAAGGTCAAGTGACCTGACCAAAACTGAACATTGAGTCTATGGCTGAGTGGGGAATCTAATCTGGATTTTGCAAATCTCACTTTGATGTCTTAACCATAAAACCACCCTTCCTCACTCTTAGGCATATTCTTTTCATTTCAGAGACAGCAGACTATAAGGCAGGCTTTTTAAAAAAAAACTTTATCCTGTTGAAGTGCCACAAAACATGTTTGAAAATCTGACCTTCCTGCAAATGCTTAAATGGAAAGTGAAAAATCTGTCTCAATTTACATATGCAATGCATTTGGAAAATCAACACCGAACAGTTGCTTTAATGATTCACTGCTTAGGTAAAACTTTGAAGATGACCAAAATTTGCAAAACCATAGAGCAAAGACAGGCAAAGTAGTGGGTGCTCTGCTCTCTTCCATTTCTAGTCAAATACAGTTAAAAAGAAGATCCAATACCTCATACCTACATATTTAAAAAGTGGCAGAGTTTTCTGGCTTTCGAAGTATTGGCTTTTCTTATATTGAGGAAAATTAAACATAACTGTGATGTAAAATTTTCTTTTCTGATACAATTATCTATTGGCAAAACTACCACTTGTACAAAATAAGGTTATTCTAATGAATCTATTCAATCTAATCTTCATAATCATGGTATCTCCAAGGAAGAAAATTAATTGGACAAAGTTAAATATCCCCTTTTCATGTCAACAAAATTGGTTTTTCGGGGGATTAAAGGATTATCGTGGTGTTAAATCCCTAAAGAGGTTAAAAACTTTATTATTCATTACAAAACACAAAGATTGGACTGCTATTTTGTTCTTATGTCAGTGTTTGTCATTTCATTGGAAGAAGGTAAAAAAGGACAGGAAAACACTAATGATTTAAAACCCCAACTAATGCATAATTTTTAAAAGAGTGTTGAAATTAGTAAACTTTTGTTTGCCATGAATTATCAATCTGTTTAAGCAATAAATATCTGCAGTTTTGGGGTTATATTAAATGTACCTTTAGATGAGGAACAGGAGATATTACAGAATGAAGTTCTTCATTGGTATGTTAGAATTTCAGATAACTCCACAAGTATTCCCAAATAATTCTTTTCTTTAAGTTATCTTTCTTAAGGAATGAAGAAAATTGTCAGTTAACTCTGTGTTCTGAAGGAATTCTTACTGAGGGGAAAGTTCTTTAAATAGAAGAATTAATCCCCACAAAACACTTCCTTCATCATTCTGGGACTGATCTTGTTCAAATCAGTGAGAGTCTTTCCAGGAGCAATGGAACAAGTCCTAAGAACTGTGCTTGGTCAATATCATTAAAACCTACATTATTTTAATCTGTTACAGAAGCAAAATTTTGCACTAAGATGTTCTTTTGTTTGACATCCTTTATTAAATTTAAATAGATAAAATACTGTTTATGTTAACAGCTCCTTTTACTGTCTTTTTGCCACTCCTACTTTGGCTGAGTGAATAGCTCGGAGTTTAACGGTGCCAAAAGTGGGATCAATGTATGGATTTCCTGGTAGAATTCAAAGATGGAATCCTAAGGACTGGGAAATGGGAATGTGGCTCTAAAACATCTAGTTTCATGGTGTCCTGTCACAGCCAGAAGTATTAGTCAGTGGGCCAGACATATCTGTAGAAAGGCTTACATTTTCTGAGTGCTCCTAGTGCATGAATAGATTCCCCAGACACAAACCCCCTGCCTCTGCCACTATCCTCACCCCGAAAACAAAGTTCAAAATGTCTGTTTCCACCCACTCAACACATATCATGGAAGAAGTTTGCAATTTGGTAGCTGCTTCGCAGAAACTTCACTGACACTAGCAGCATCTGGAAGAATTATCTTCAATCCAATCTGCCAATTAGCAGTGATCCACGCTGTAGGGAGCAGGGGGAGGAGGTGCATGTTTGTAGGCATGCCCGTTGAAACACAACACAGAATCAGCTCTAGTCTTCTGATTCCTTCTTAGCTGGGGAAGTTCTGGAGAAGGTTCTTGGACACTGAGGAAGGTCTACATGGGAAAAGTAGAAAGAACTTAAACAGGGTGATGTTTGTTATCTGTTGCACTGAGGCTTTGGCTTAACATTGGCTCCAATCCTTGGTGACAATACACCACTCTTGAAGGAAAAGTGCTTTACAGCAGTAGTTTATCTTCTGTGAATTTGCCCCAGCATCTAATCTGAATTGCATAGTAGAGACTGTGAAACCCCCCCAATGCTTTATTGCTCACACAGGCCCAGCTGAGGTGTAAGTTGAAGCCAAAATATACCAAAAACCAGTTGCATAAGGAGTGTTTTAGAGAAAATTAACACTAACTATAAGGAGAGCAAAAGAGAACTCCAGGGGTATGGAATGGGGAGAAAGAGAATGTTTTCAAAGATTCAAAGGGAAATGGAGGGTCAGAGAGGTGGAGACGTGGGAAGGTTGTTGCAGATGGCAGGAGCTGCAGAGTAGCTTGCTCAGAGGTGCTCAGTCTCTAAGTGAATACCCTGGGGTTAAATCTCCATCAGTATTTTGGATACAAAATCAAAAGCTTACGCTATGCTTTCCTCCCAGACCTTGCTGTTGCTGTGAAAGTACCCCAGTCCCATTTCCTCAGCTGATGTCACTCTGATTAAAGCAGTAAATTCCTATATCTCCCACTGCTCAAGCTCTTTTCTAACTTCAGTGTCCATCTCAGCCAGCCTCATACTGCCATCTCTTCTACAGAGGTTTTAGTTCAGGCTTCAGTTAGTGAAAAACGAATGTCAAAGTATAAATAGCTGAGAAATGAAAAAGTGGTGCCAATATATCACGAGAAAGCTGATCTTGGAGCATTTCCAAGCTGAACCAGAACAGGAAATTCTAAAAGCATCATAATAGATATAATTTTCTTGGTATCTCCTGCCAAATTTTGGCAGTCCAGTAAATAGGAATAAATTGACAAACTGAGAACTTATCCACTGAATGCAAGCTTTGACCCATATTAGTTATAGCCATCTTTAGTCAAAACTCAGCTTCATGAAACCCCTTGGGGCCTCTTTCAGTCCTGCTGCTTTGATGTCTGTATAAGGAAGATTTATACTTGCAGCTTCTGGAGCATCTCACATGGTTCAATTTTCAGCTTTGAGTGAATTTTCCTAATTCACATCTCATTTATGATAATAATATCTATATAATATTATATGATTTGCATAATATATTGTACATATTATTGTATAATATACTATATTAATGAAGAAATCCTCTGCACTCCTAGTCCACTGCAGAGGAAAGTGTTTTCTATGTCTTTCACAGCAACAAACTCTGTCTTTACAGCTTTGTTTCAGGAGACTGATAGCTAAAGGAAAGGGATGAGGCTCCATGGAAACTTCCCTTGTGCTGGCCATTGTCATCAGCATGGTAAGTGTTGGATCCCTGGCACTCAGGATCCCATACCTGCAATTATACCACAGTGTGCTCTATGACCTGGCATGATGTTGAAACCAATGCTGACTACCCCCCACATACAACATACATTTTGAATGAGGTAATTTCAATATTCACACCTTTTAAAGAAATGGAATAATTTTAGAGTGAGGTAGAGAGTAAAACCTCTGATGTGTATTGAAGGTAATGCACATTCTTTGGCTCTTTGTT
This sequence comes from Corvus cornix cornix, assembly GCF_000738735.6. Lineage (NCBI taxonomy): Eukaryota > Metazoa > Chordata > Aves > Passeriformes > Corvidae > Corvus > Corvus cornix. The sequence continues at coordinate 8,530,825 of NC_046337.1, read as the reverse complement.
GTGCTCAGCTGGTGGTAATCAATGACCTGATACGATTAGTGAGACCTTTAACATTTCAGAAAGGAGTTTAGGAGCCATGAAAAAGTCTTAAAATTGGCAAGTATTGGAGCAAGCTCACCCAGGGCAAGAGCATATTGCACTCATCTTTTGTTTATCTCATCCCTGACAGTAGATATCAAACTTGTAATGCATTTTGTAAAAATAATAAAGTATCAACACAATACTCCTACAAGCCTTTTGTTTTTGGCTAATGATGGACACTCTTTTTAAATCAAAAACTATCTGGACTTGCAATGGAGAAAAATACAAACCCAGAAAGTTGTCACTTGGTTTTAAAGTTGTGCTGGGTTCACCTAGCAGTGCTGATTTCATAGCAAAGAATAAGCAGTCATGAAAGAGAGAAGAAATTCTGAGGGTAAATATATTTGCTGGTGTATTAATGACAGCAGTATTCTACAATGGTGATGGTTTCTGTAGTTTTCTCAAATTAACCCATGGATCAGCTGACTATCATGCTGCTTTTTCCAAAAGGTAGTGAGCCCTGGACACAGTGACCCCTTTCACCCTGCTCAGTCGCTGTATTCCAGGATTAGGCACATTGGAAATAATTCAGTACTACTTTCCCTGGCAAACAAGTCTTTTCAGTGCTACAGGAATAATATATGAGGATGAATAGAAAGAAGGTAGTTTTTCTGTCTGGAAACTGAAAAGAATTGTATGGGGTGACCTGTTTTTTATAGCTGCTTTTTGAGAATTTGGAGTGTACCAATTTCAGACTAAAAGTCTTACAGTGAAGCTGGTTTGAGATCAGGATTCAGAGCAGCAAATGTCTAATGACTATGAGAAGTTTCAGTACCAGAGTGGAGGAATTCTCACAAGACAAACAATTGCAGTCATTGATGAGATTTGACCTCAGTACCTACATTTCTGTGTAGAGACAAAAACAGTTGCAAGCACAAAATGCATGTCAACCCCTGTCAGCTGAATCTAGGAAATGTCCTGCTTTTTTCCATAAAGGGTGAGGGGTTTACAGAAACATTACAGACCAAATTTCTGTGAGTTTGGGTTTGTTTCTAACCATACACTTTGCATGAAATAATTGGAAATGCAAAAGTAAAGGGATAGAACTTAAAAATTCCACTGATACTAATCAAATGATACTGATTCATATAACTATAAGCCAAAGGTTTCAGCAGGATGTCATGTCAGTATAGTCTCTATCCTCACCAACATAGGAGTATCCAGCTCCTGGAGCAGGTGCTTCTGCTGCAATAGTTCCAGTCATCTTCAGGTATTCATTAGCAACATCTGCATTTAAGGAGAAACATTTTCTTTATGTGTTTTGCCATGTAACACAAAAGTTAAGTTTTGTGTGGTAATGGGAGTCTGACTTTTTCTTAGATTCTATTTCTGTAATTGAAATCCACTGCACTGCACTTTTTAATTGAGTTGTTCATGAGTGTGGGGTTATTTAGTTCACTTGCATGTAACAGGTTATGCTAAAATCTGGGCTTCGAAAACTACAGAGGAATGTAAAGAAATGAGTCGACAATGTTGAAAACCAATTTTGTTTGTGTGAATATCAAATATGGAGAACTGCTAAAGAGGAGGTAGATGCAGGCAAGGTTTGTGGTCTATAAGTTTAATTTGGGGCAATTTTCTCAGAAAGAAGAGAAGAATGTAGCTTTTCTCTCTAATTTATGCAGAATCAGCTTCCAGCCACCTGGAGTTAAGATGGTGGATACTGTTGCATCTCTGGTATGTGACAGGATGTTTGAGGAAAAGGAAGTGTACTTGAAACCCCAAAATGGGACAGAAAATAAAGACAAACTGGAAGATCAGGACTGAATTATTAAGTGACATGAATGCAAAACCCAGCACTTTTGGGAGATTTAGATAAATATAAGATTTGGACTCTGAGCAGTTTTAAATTGCATTATTGGCCTTTTCCCCAGCAAATAACCCGGAAAAACCTCACTTAGTTTGCCAGAACTCTGGGATGATTCCCTACATGAAAGGAAAGACTTCTCATAAGAGAGAGAAGACTTCTCACATGAGAATAGGCTGCTTCCTTCAGAATTAGGCCTTTTGATTTATTTTTCCTCTCTCACATAGCCACAATGAAACCACTTCAGTTCTTGGCCAAATATGAGTAACACATATTGAAGACTAGAAATGTTGGACAGATAAAAGCAGGTCCCAGATCAACATTTCCACTACCAAATGAGGTAAATCTGATTCTTAAATCTAGCTTCCGATCTGAATTACCCTGAAACTAAGCTGTTAAATGACAAGGCAGCCAGCCCAGACAGTGATTTTGCAGTTCTGCAGGCTGTTTACTGCACTGCAGCTACACTACCTGCATAGATCTTTGCATTAGCTGCAAACACAAGCTTCCAGTGAGCCCCGTGCCTGAGTTGTGTGGTGAAGGGACACTATTTTGAAGCAGTTGGATAGAGAATTATATATATATAAATACACATATAATTTCATCAGCATTATTCCTGGAGCACCAAGACTCAAACACTTCTTTTTTTGTCCTTTAGCAGATTCTCACATTTGCCCCAAGCCCTGTGCTGCTCCAGTGGGACTGAAACCCTCAGAGAGGCCCCACAGTTAAATGCTGGTGTTGACGTACCTATGCTGCACTTCAATGCCAGTTTGCCATCCCCACCTTTTTCACCATGATTTCTTTGGGAAGGAGGCAATGGCAAAGCCCTCTAGATGGCATGAGGTTCAAGACATCTAAGATGATGCACTCTATGTCTTTCCATGTCACCACAAACAAGGCAGAGAGAAGCAGGGTTCAGCAGACACATGGCAGACACAAAATATCCTCTCTCTGCAATGAAGGGCTTCACAATTCATGCAGATCAAGCTTCAGCCAAGAAGAGAGGAACCACAGGGTCTCTGGGAACACCTGTAGGGGTGACAGGTGTCAGAGTGCATTTTAGGGTCCCCTGCTTGGAGGATGACTGGGACAATGCCCCCTCTGCTTCCCCTTTGCTTACTCTCAGTCATGGCTTTGCAAGGAACTGCTGACGTGTTTTCCAGCAACAGGCATATGAGTGGAAAAATTTTAATTGACTTCAAAAGTCCTTGAATCTGGGTCATATTGTGCAAGTGAACTTTGGACAGTAAAATCCTTAGGGCAGGAATATCAAGTTTTATTAACCTGACAGTCACTTAAACCTCCACCCACTTAGAGCATTATGGAAACGATCAGTGTGAAGATCTCAGCGGTGCAGCACTCTGCCTTTGAACATCCTTATCTCTGGCCATGGCTCACCTGAATTAAAGGTTCAATAGGGCCAAAACTTTGTCATATTAATAGATCCCACGCACACAGCTCCACCTGACCCCAAAACCAGGGTTTTTAGATGGAAAAACATCTTGCAGCATTACACAGAGGAGACTGAAATTGGTCAGATCTTCCACACCCTTGTCTTTGCCCTGCTAAGAAGAAGGGGTTCAGAGGAACATCTCTGCAGAGCATAAGGAAAAATGGACCTGTAAGGTGATGGAACATAACCTCCCTCTGTGTCAGCTCACAGCAATCAGGGAGAACACCATTTTACTTGTGTATCTCTCTTGCTCACAGAGGTGTGCCTTTTATTAGAGGTTGAATTGTGAGCCTCCAAACAATCAGACAAGGCTACCAAACCCACCTTCTGTCAAGTTTGCCTGAAGAACCAAACAGAACACTGCCAATAGCACCCCAATACCATCCCAAGGGGGAAAAACAAGAATTGTCTTGCTGAGCCTATGTACCTTGCAAATTTATCATGCACTATATAAGCTGCTTAATTTTTAATTTAAATTATTACATTTTAAGTGTAAAATAACTGATAATTTACATGTTATTTTAATATTTTAAATTTAAGAAACAACATATAAATCTAAAAGGAGCCCCTCTGATAAAATCAGCTTTGATACTGATCCATAGATTTAAAGCTATAAAGTGTTCTGTTGGCCAAGGAGAAATCATTATTCCAGCCAAGCCACAATAAATTTCTATGTTGTAGTTCCTAAAATATTTTCCTGGAATTTATGGCATCATTGGAACTTATTTCTTACATTTTTTAAACACATAACTGTATTATTTTGCCAGTAATTTTATGTTTTGCACTAAATCACTGGGTTATGAATGTTCCCATTCTTTTTAGACTTTGTCTTTTGTAAATCAAATTAATCACAATTTAGAAGTACATAAACTTGATAGGACATTTTTATAACTTTGTTGAGCATTTCAAACTGGGTGTACACAAAATCCATTAAAATAAGAAAATGTCTTGAATCAATATTATTTGAGTTCATTTATCAGCAGTATAGAATAAATTACAGTTTCTAGAATCTGATTTAGGCCACTCTATAGCTTCAGTGACAGCCACAAATCACGTACACACATACAGATTTCCTTACATCTCCCCAGTCTCCTCTGCAAAGAAATCTGTTTCCTTTCTGTCCACTCAGCCTTCTCAATTCTCAGCCTTTCTGCACTCTGAGCCTTTGTTTTCTATTAAAACAACATGCTCTGCTACTTAGAAGAGAGCATCAAGAATTAAGAAGTCTGTGTACTCCTTTGGTGTTGCCCTAGAATTATCTTTCCATACGAGATGTAACTTTCTCTTTCTTCACCTTCTGCAGCTATAAAATGCCAACCGTCTGCAGCCAAAGAGAGGCAGAGATTTATTAACCTAAGCCAGACTTTGAGAAGTGCAGAGGAAATTTCTGCCGAGCAGATGCCCCACAGAAGGCAATTGCAACACCTAAAATTAACTTAACTTTCCTTATCAAGGGACTTAGCAGCCTGTAGGACCTAGTGCAGCTCCCAATTCTGCTGCTAATGTTATTTCAGCTATAGCTCTTGCTTACCCTCAGTGGTAGAGTTTCAATACATTCACCACACTCAACAATTGCAGCAGTCAGGAGGAATAGCAGGGAACAGCTTAGAGAGGGACTTGCTTTAAACACAGAGTGCAAGTCCCATTAGGCAAAGCAGCTGCCAGCAAGGCACTGAGGATGCTGTCCACAAAAGTGGACTCATGAACTATATTTGTCTACTCTGATCTCCTCTGATTTCTGCAACCACCCATTTTTGGTCCTTGTAAACCTCATACAAACACACTTTGGTGAAGTCCACAAGTACCTTGAAATTCTTATCGCCTTTCTTGCCCTTTTTGATGGGCAGCTGATTTGTCAGCATGCATTCCACAGAGCTGCTGCTGTCCCAAGAAAAAACACGATCCAAAGTTAATTTGATGACTGGACTATAAAACCTGAAAAGAAGGATTTGTGTAGGATATATTGAGAGACTTGTGACAAGGACAACACAGCAGCAGCTGGTGCGATAAAACTTATACTGGAAGATTGTTTGAAGGAATAAAGCAATTCAAATCATTTACCTGGCAAGCAAAAATGTGTTTTACCTCTGTACATCTCAGTGATCTGCTTTTAAATAAAAAACCAGATAAAATAGTGTGAAATAAGTACATGCTTAATGTGTGATTCATATAAAATATGTAAATACACAAATATGTAAATATGCAATTTCTATTAAGATATTTATCTATGAATAATTATGTGACTTCTTATTCAGACCATTCAGGAAAAAAAGTCAGAATGGTAGTTCCAGAATGACATTCTTCTTACACTGAGTCTATTACACATCATCATGAAAAATCTGTCAGGTTTGGTATTTATTATCAAAGGGCTTGCACAGCAGCACTGGAAATGTCTACAAGATTACCACGTCTGAGGCACTGCCCCACCTAGGCAAGGTCCCAGGCAAGCCTGTGTCCTCAGTGGGCAGGGCCCAGAAGGGAGCAGGACACCTGGTAGCAATAGCACATAGAGAATCAGGACCAGCGAGCGCTGTAAGCTTTTGTTAAACCTGACAGTTTAACTTACTGCTGAAAAAGGAATTTATGGATGTCTAGTCTTGATTTAAATCACTGATTTACTGCTTCGCTTCTATCTCAAACTTTTCCCAGTGAAAGTCTTTGCATTAAAAACTCCACTTTTCTTAGCTGAATTTCTTGGTGGAAATTCCCCTTGTGCAGCATTATTCAGGCTCTTTATTCAAAACACACTTTTTGCCAGTGCTTTACAGTCACATGAGGCATTTCCAACACAGCAGGGTAAAATTTTTCAGAAAAAATAATATGTTCATCAGGAAATGTCATGTAGTGGCCCTACACAGAAATGTTTGAAAATTCAGGTCAAATTCAGCAAATAACTTGAGAACAGCAAGGTAGAATAGACAAATAATGGCTAAATATTTTACTCAAATATATGATAAATGAAACTTTTCATCTGCTGATGTCATATTACTGCCATATCTCATTTCTTTATTAAAGAAATATTTTAATGACATTTTAAGAGTAAAATGAAAATAATGAAGTTGTTTATATTAAAGCTGCTGAGTTCAAAAAGTCATTTTAAGCAATTCCACGAAAGAAAGAATTTTAAAAAGACTGCAAGAAGTGTCTGTGTACCATGATCCTCTCAATCAACTATTTGGATTTGGTGATTTAGCAGGAGATGGGAATGGGAAGAGGCCTCTTACCCATCTCATTATTACCCTAGACCTGCCCTCAGTGCTGAACCATGAAACCAAGGATGAGCAACCATCACAATGGACACTGGCACAGCAGTAATGGCCATGACCTATCTGAGCCTGGAGAAGTGTGTGAAGCTCTCATCTAAGGACTGGTGCACTTTAAATCTGATTTTTAAAAACCCAACAACACAGCATTAAGGTTTAAACTAAAGTTTTGTCCTCATAAAAGTAGTACCACATATTTCAGCTACCCACAATATGTTAGAAAAACTATTGCATTGTGAGACTGCATATAAATGATGTGCAATATCTGGAATGAGGTGCAGGAAATGTCAAGTACATTCATTTTATCACTGCTTCATAGGATGCCCCAAGAAGAGACATGAGTGAAAACCTGAGAGCAGATAGGTGCATGAAAAATGGACCTCTTTCCCTTCCTGTTCAGAAATCCTGAAGCACTGGTTTCTCACTGCACCACAACTGCTCCTGACTAATAGCAGTAAGCAGAAGAGATACTCAATGAGAAGAACAATTTTTAGTGGCTGTTTATTATCAGAGTTACAGCTGTTTAGTCTAGTGTGGAAAAACTCAATCCTAAGTAATTTCTTTTTCTCAGACTCCTAGAAGAGAGACTTCTCACGCCACAAAGGCACTGCACTGCTCGCAACACAGCTATTAGCACACATTTGGGTATCCTGTGTGCATTCTTCTTAGAATATTATGCAGCCAACTCATTCTGATGCCATGAAGATTTTTGCCTTTTCTTTTTTACCCCTGTTATACCCCTGTTATACCCCTGTTATACCTTTTTACAGCTTCTGTATTCCTAGTGCTTTTTGCCTACATTGTTAGACTTGTTTGTTAAGCTAAGAGACTAAACATTTTAGAAGCCTTGTAGCCAGGGATCAGTGTGCCCCAGACCCCAAGGTCCTCTCCAGAACACATTCTGTAAACTAAGATAGAACCATCCAGGGGAAGGTTCCTTGGGGAGGGGGGGCTCACTTGAACCTCTCATTGGGGAATCTTTGATAGATATGCTAATTAGTAAAGCCTATAATGTTATACCCAATGTTGGGGGGGGACACGGATAGACACAGGGACACACGGAAGAAGAGAGACACAGAGACACAGGGAACGACTCGGTGGGGTACATCTCGATGCATATGACCTGGACATGTACACCTAAGGATCCTTAAGAATAAATACCAAGGTAAAATCCCTTTTCCCCTTCTAACCGTGTATGCCTCTTGATTTTAAGACCAGGAAAAGGCATCAATTCACTGTTTTTTAGAAGTTCATTAAATCACAAATGAAAAAGGGGGAAACAAAACCACAACAAATCTTAGGAAAAAAATCTAATGTCAAACACTGTGCAAAGCCAGAAGGACTTTATATGTTTTGAAAAATCAAGGCACTAGTAAAGGTGTCCACACATAATCCTGCAGTCCATGCAGGTTTACCAAACTATCAGCAACACATAAACATGAGGGGAATCTTATGCTCTTCACAACATCACACACTAACTCCTTAGATTCTTAAAATAGTCCCTAAGCGATCTTGCACTCTCTCTCTTCATTAGGAGCATTTCACCCAGCATAGGTGGTATCTGGAATATAATCCAAAGGATCTGCCTTTCCCTTTGCAATCCATTACTGAAACTCATTCCACCACCAAAACTCCCATAAATCTAATTACCAATGTGCAGACTCTACTCAGCTAAGAAGGCAGGTATGTCTGGCAGAAGAATGATAACTGTGAAGAGAGAGAAATAAACTTTATCCAAGCGACTGACAATGATTTGTCAAGCTTACCCGAGCCTTGCACTCACTCAGTGGTAGGAAGCAGCTAGACAGATCTTAGACTGAATCCAGCCCTTATTCTGCTCTTAGGGTATCCAATATGTTATACCTTGAAAACAACGCTTATGTAAGTGAAGTTACAGAAGACTCATATTTCATATATAGAGAAACAGCTGCTTTTTTAATTTAAAAAATCTAAATTAAATCATAACTTAAAAGCTATGTTCCGTCATCTGTAGAACATGCCAAATCATATGCCTGAAATATAAAACTGATGCTGAAATTCTGGTAATATTTAACATGTTCTTTATGAAGAAAACATTCTTCTTGAGCTTGGAAACTGAGTGAACAATAGCAGCTTTAGGACCTCCAAAGCCGAAGGCGCACAGAGGTTATGAGAATGTGTCTGCCCAAAACTACAAATCAAAGGAGTAACAACAATACCATATGTTACAGAACATAAAGTATCCTTCACAAACACTATAAAACCCCCACATATCTCTGCCTCGAGAGTCCCACTGGCCAGTGGAAGGTTGTGTTTCATTATGCTATCACCATATAAGAACATTTTTTCTCCATTTTTAACGGCATGCCGAAAACCTAGTAGTACCACTGAATGACCTTTGGAGGGGTAAGATTAAGTAGTAGTGACAGAAGATTGTCTTTGGCCTAATACTTTTTAAAAATGCAGAAGCTGATTTCAGAGAGAGTGACTCCAGCTGTCTTTAAACTGCAGCCAAAAATCATCTTTATTGATGTTAGTTTGGTGGTTTTTTGGATTTTTTTTTTTTTAATTTAGGGAAGGTGTATGGATTTGTCTACCCCCGTAAGATTCTTTTCTTATTGGAGTACTTCTCCTCACACAGAAGTACTGCAGGTCCCTCTGCTCTAAAGTGTTAAAAAATGTAAAGAAATGGACACATCTAGATGGGCACAGAGACCCTGCACGCAAACAGGGAGGAGAGAAAACTAGTGACCCTCCTTGTTCAGCCACACAGGGCCCCCAGGCTCTGGCATTTATAAACCATTTCACTGGGTGAGGAGCAACTTGGGAGAAAGGCAGCTTCTCCTACATCTCACTTCAGCAGAAGGGAATTTGCACCAGTGCCAACAGATTATTTCTTCTCTTCCCTGTAAGAGAGGACAAAGCCTTCAAGCATCTACAGGTCACAGATGTGCTGGAGCCGGCCTAGTTCTGCTCCAGTAAAGGCACAGAGAATTTGGTCAGTCTTTCAGCACGGACTCCTGCAGCAATGGGACCTTTATGAAACCCTGAACTAAAAGCAGTGAAGATATTCCTATAGTCCATTTAGGATCCCTCTAAAATCAATGAATTAAGCTTTACATCAGTCCCAGGAGAAAGCACAAAGAGACACAGAACTGTAAAGTGTCTGCCCCTGGGGCCTGGGTTGAAGTGTGCACGCACAGAGCCTCATCCTGCACGTAGCTTTTTGCTGAAGAAAGAGAGAAAGAATGTATTATTTTCTGAGAAATACTAACAGAAAACTATCTTAAGGTTCACTAAACACAAACGTGAAGCATAAACTTTATCAATAACTCCCCCCCCCCCCCCCCCAATTTTAGGAAGTATCTGGAATACTCTTAAAGAGCTTTTTAACTAGAAGATAATGAATAACAAAACTGTCAGCCTCTGTTTCCTGTATTGATTTCAGAGAGATTTTCCTTACTCCATTAAAATTGCCTTTTCAGATTCCCAGCAGGGACATTCAATCTTGCTCAGCAGAACTTAATCAAAGCCTATGTCTGGTTTACATGGAAGCTTGGGTAGACCTTTTCAATATGGGTATGAAAAGAGAAATTCCCAGATTGCCTATACAAACACTCCAGTCACATAGTAACTTGTGGATTCCTCTGTATACTTTGTCTAATCAAAACAAAAATCATGCAAAGACAAAACAGAAAGAGTTTATAACTACATGAAAAAAACAGAGTGGAGCATTCCTGCAGAACCCTTCTCAGATCTTCCGGGAAGAAGGCTAGAAGAGGCATTAACAGATATTCCCTGTACTCAACTCTTATACCTATTCTTGGACTTAGCAATATAAAAAATTACAACTTTGGGCAATTAACAGTAATCAAAAGTGTTATAAATGTTATAAATGTTGAGAGGAAAGCTTTGGTGTACCTACTTGGAGATGTTTTAGATCTGGGGGATGGATTGCAGATGGGAAACACTGTTCAGGTTTCCCTGCAGTATGGAAGATCTGAAAGGACATTTCTGTAAAGTTCAGCCAAGCCCAGCACTCCTCTACCCAAAGCACAGCCACTGAACAACATCCCCTTTCTTTGCCTCATGCCACATGAACAGACTTATCCATAGACAGGGATGAGGAGAGACAGCGACAAGAAATCCTTGCAGGCTAGGACTTAAATCCTTGAATTTCTGATTGAACTGCAGATTACCGTGGCCATATGCTGCCTTTCCACACCAGGTGGGATACACTTTATCAGATCTGCCATTGTCAAGACAGCTATCATTTTACACTTTTAAAAGATTTATGCCCCAATTGTCTTCTTTCTCTCAGACAGAGGGTTTGTCTATGTGGGAAATTTGCTGTGCAGTAAGCCAAGACACATGCTTTTCTACAGTAATGCTCTGAATGCACACTTCTAGGGAAGAGTATTGTTACATGGGTGGGTTTTTTTGACAGAATATATGGTTAAATTTGGTGCAGAGAAGTTATGTAAAATTCACAGCCTCCCATGCCACAGACTCTCTGGTGAAAGTTGGTGTAAACAAGCTCCCATAAACTAGCTGAGAGAAAAAAAAGGTGTTAAGATCAAGCCTCCCTCTTCATTGCTCTTTCCCTCTCCCTGTGAAGGCTCTAAGCTTCCCTAAGTGTAACTCCTTCACAACTCTGGCAGACCTGAGGCTTATTGCTGTGGTCTATAGTTAGACAAAACGAAAAAAAAGATATTTCAGCATTAATGGAGCTGAAGCCCTTTGGGACTGCAAGCAAAAGAGGAGAGAGAGTGAGTCCAAAAACTCTGGCAGGGCTTTTCCATTGGAATAAAGCAGTTTCACCACAATAATGGGCTCAGTCATTTCTGCCGCACGGGTATAATATAAATATAAATGATATAAATAATGTCATACTTGGGAGAATCTCTGAGCAAAGCAAAGGAGCTGAGCTGGATGCACGATGGGGGCTCAGGGGCTGTGAGGGGCTGTGAGGGGCTCAGAGCTGTGAGGGGCTCGGAGCTGTGAGGGGCTCAGGGCTGTGAGGGGCTCAGAGCTGTGAAGGGCTCAGGGCTGTGAGGGGCTCAGGGCTGTGAGGGGCTCGGGGTTGTGAGGGGCTCAGGGCTGTGAGGGGCTCAGGGCTGTGAGGGGCTCAGGGCTGTGAGGGGCTCGGGGCTGTGAGGGGCTCGGGGCCGTGAGGGGCTCGGGGCCGTGAGGGGCTCAGAGCTGTGAGGGGCTCGGGGCCGTGAGGGGCTCGGGGCCGTGAGGGGCTCAGGGCTGTGAGGGGCTCAGAGCTGTGAGGGGCTCGGGGCTGTGAGGGGCTCAGGGCTGTGAGGGGCTCGGGGCTGTGAGGGACACAGGGCCACGGAAGCACTGCTGATCCCCACACTGCCCTTACTGGTGTGGGGGACATGAGCTCTGTGCAAGCCAGGCTGAAGAACTGCTGATTTTAATTTCTTCTGCTTTTTTCTAATTTTTAAGTGCCCTTTTCCTTGCATGCTGACAACTGAGCAGTATTTATCCCTTTCACAGAGTGATTCTCCCTCCCCAGAGCTTCCCTCTGGAGTTGCCTCTGGAATTCTACCTGAGCCTGTTCGCTTTCTTGTTCATACTTTGCAGAGGAAGAGGCATGGCAGGACAGAGAGTGCAGCCTTCATGAGGGGAGCGTGTGGAGTGTCTGCTCCAAGGGGGGCTGACATGAAGTGCCGCAGCCAGACCTGGGGCCAAGGCAGCCCCAGGAGATCCATCACACAGAGCAATAGCACAGCTCTGCCATGTCATGGCCAGACAAGCCCTTGGGAAGTATCTTCTTGTGTTTGCAGCTGAAAAGTGGGTAGTTCATCAGAAAAAAACCCCATCCCTCACTCCAGCTAACTGCATAAAGAAAAGCATGGACCAGGGTGGGCAGATTTATCATCCAGAGTAGCCACATCCATTTAGTTTCAGTAAGAGGTAATTCTGATTGTTGACTGGAGGTATTGCACTATCACATTTATGGCAGTGCCACATATGGAGAGCACAAGGTGCTGCTGTGCCAGGTACTGTACATTATTATTATTTGTACTAGCACCATGCCAGGAGCCAGGTGCTGTACAACATAAACCAAAAAGTAATTCTCTTCTGCAGACAGGTTACAGAATAATAGCAAAGGTGACCATCCCTGACCTGGACAGCTTAGTCTAGATCAGGACAAAGGAGAACACACATCAGATATCAGGGTTAAATAAAATACTTCTTTTCTTCACAGATAGGGTCTTTGTCTAACAGGAGTCAGGATTGCAACCCTTGGAGAAAGCCAGAAGGTAAGGAGAGAACACACACCTTTACCACACCTTGTTTATTCAGGGTCCTTTTTGAAACATTTTATCAGACACATCAAACTGCTAAAGAGAAAACTGCTTGGAAGCCAGCTGTGAAAAGTTTAGTCCTGCAAGTGTTAGAAATGGCCACGAGACTCAGAATCAGACATACAGATTTTACTCTGAGTCAATGCTTCATTTGCAAACACACATGCAAAGCACTGCCTTGCTCATACACTGAAAAACCAAACATAAATATCTCTTAAAACCCAGTAGTTTTTTCTTCTGCAGGTGAAGACTGAAGAACACATGCGCGAGCAGACAGACAGGTTCTCACTGTGCTTGTGTGTGAGGTCAGGCCTCAACACTGCCAGGTAGCTTCTCCATGGATATGGACCTTTAAATCCCTTAAAGAAAAGAGATTTATCATGTTGAACTCACAGCTCTTTTCTGAGGCCTGAAAGTTAGGGGGGAAAAAAATTTCAAACCAATATATTAAGTTTAGAGCTCCGTTTTTATGTCAAAACTGTAATTTATCAAGTGTCCTTACGCCAGTCCTTACATTCCTCACCACCTTCTGCAACCAAGTGAGATCTAACTTTAAATAAGAGCAAAACAAGAGAAAAAAAGGTAAATACTAGCAATTTTTGGGGGGAGGATGTTGCTATGATAGAGTGCTTCAGTCACTGGTGGAAAGCTAATCAGGGATAAACGGCATCAGGAAACCAAACTTGCTTCTTCAGGGACAATATCAAGCTGGTAGACCTGGCTGAATGGAAGAGATGAAACAGGAGAAAAAATTGAAGAATTGGCTTCAGGTTTCTCCTTTTTCTTGGGCATGCAAATTTCAGATTTTAATGTTTGAAATTACAGTGATTTCAAAATGAGTAGCAACAAAGTATGGGATTGTAAAACAATTTATACATTCTTTATCATAAAGACTTTCTGCCTCCTTCACAAATGGAAAGCAATATTCAAAGCCTCTAAAATAATTTCACCAAAACTTTGGACCTTACAAGTAAATGATCTTCGTATTTTGTTAAGAAGATCCTCTAAGGCTTCCTTTGCCAGAATGAAAGTCCTCATGACACAGGTTTTTCAAAGGAAAGCTGTAACAAAGAAAAATGTTGTCTTTTTTTTTGAATTATAGAAAGCATGCCAAAAGTCTCATCAAAAGAACCCTAAAATTCACAAAAAAATATGCATAAAAATCAACATTTGTTTCAATTTTTCAGAACATGTTACACCATATTCACCAGGAAATCTGAGTAAAAAACAACATAAATTCTTGTAAAGACCTTTATTAAAATCTGTTTAGCATGTCTTCCTTTTGATTTGGCTGAATGCAAAAGGGAAGTCTGAGACATTTGGGGTTAGGGCAAACATGCCCTTGGAAAATCCATTCAAAGCCCATTCCAGATGCCGCTGGGTTTTGCTACATGTCCCTCCCCCAGCTCCCTTCATCTTGGTGCTCATTGTGATGTATCTCAACCCCACATGCAGGGTCCGAACCAATGAACTGCAGTTTCACCATTGTCCCTATGAGGTGACAGATCACAGTCCTAGTCTTTTACCTGCCTAATCCTTTCTCACAGAGGGATGCCCCTAATTCTAATTAACTGAGTGCCTTTGGATCCCTACTCTATGCAAAATCCTTTTCAAAATTTGTGCTGATATAAGTGCCAGGGAAGTATCTATGTGCCAAGACCCTATATGGAAAACAGAAGAATTTTCTTATCCAAACATTGTCTTTATGAGTATTTCTTGACATGTGTGAATCTTGAACTTTTAGTATAGAAACTGCAGGTTATTTGACAATGGGAGGCTCCCCTGAAGGAGTTATGGGCTGTTTTAAAATGATGAAGGTATTCTGTGGCTAAAACCAAAATATTTTCTAGGGCAGGGTGGAGAAGCCAAAGTCTAAAATTCTTCTTGCTGAAAGAGAGATTCAGAGATGGTCTCAGGCTGCTTGTAGAGGCTGGCATTGAATATCATCTAAGCAGCAAAAAAAAAAGAAGCACAAGGAGAGTACCCAAAAGACAGGTTCTCCTGGACAAGCCTTCAGGTGTCATCACTTGGCATAGTGTTATCAAAGCTGAGGTACCAAAGCTCACACCTCAAGGGCTGGGCATCCTGGCTGGGCAGCATTAGGGATCTCCAACACACAGTTGTAACCTGGTTGGAGTTAGTTCACCGTGCCTTGGGAGGAGACAGCAGAACCAATGCCACTTCTACGACAGTCCCACCTGTGATATGACAGTCCCACCCTCTCTGAAAGAGATGCTTCAGAAGCTTCAGAAGCTGTACTGTAGGAAAATTAACTCTCTACCCAAATTTAGTCCTCTTTAAAAATGTATTTTATAATTCCTGGAGCTAGATCTTGACATGTTTACTCCTGGGATCTTGCCCTACAAGAAGTTCCACACAAAGCGCTGTTCCTAGTAAACAATAGATATAAGAATGCGGCTGGGAATGAAATGTATGAAGCAACATTTATTTCCTGATGGATTTCATAATTGGTGAAAATAACATTAAAAAAATACAGCTCCTCCCTGCCCCTGTGGTTCTTCGTCTGCATGCTGAGTATTGTGGGTTTACCAAAGCCTCCTCTGCAAGCTGAATGAGAGCCCTGGCCTCTCGAGAATGTCCCAAATCAACAAAATGCCTCCTCCTAATTCTTTCTCTGTTAGAATTTGTTTTGCATGGAATTTATTTGCCTGTTTTGCATGAGCTGTTTGGCTGTAATCTCAGCAGCATGTAGCCTTGCCAGATTTCAGAAAGATGAGTAAACTTCTGAATCTGATAGCGACTTCAACAGAATACCAAAAAGGGGCTTCTTTGTTCTCCATAAACAGACTATTTACTTTGATCTGGCAAAATGAATTAATGAAAGGAAATGACACCTCCGAATTTTGTGTGTGCAGGAGAAAGAGAAGTGGGCTTAATTTGGTTTGTATTTTTTTTTTCTCTTCCTTTTTTTAAGGATGGAGTAGGCTAAGGGGCATCCTTTCGAAAGTACAGCGCTCTTAGAAACAGACAGATCTTTTCTCTGGTAAAAAGTCTCCTCAAAACACTGTAAGGTCCATGTATATGCAAGCAGTTCAGAGTTATTACAAATCTAAAATAGGAAGCTATTCACTTGATCTTTTGGTTCAATCCTATTAGGACCCCCCTGGAGCTCTAAATGGATACCAGCCTGTCGCAGGCCTGTTGCTGTGACGACCCAGTCTTTACAGAACAAGAAAAAGAAATGATAGTGATTGGCAGACCTTCCTTGCCCTAGTATGTAACACAAAGGGAGACAAAATGAAGAGGAAGTCAGACTGTTATTATAGGTTTGATGCTTCTTAACCTTACAGCACCTTACACCTGGTAAGTGTCACCCTGCAAACTTAAACCCTCGGCAGACCACTGTTACATTTCAGTATCAGATGGGAAGAGCTAAGTCAGGCATTAATTTATCCATCCTCTTGTTTCAGTTGATTGAAATGCAAACAGCATTCGAGGAAACTTCATTAGCAGAGAAGAAATAAACATGGAGGGCCAAGCTCTGCTTGCCCGGCCCTCAGAAGTGAGTTTAGGTGTAAAAGGGGTATAAAAGCTGTAGGTTGAGCAGGATTCAGCCCAGGGCATAAATGAATGAGTGGCCAGCAAAGTAAGGACTGCAAGAGGGAACTGTCTACAGCCCCTATTCGCCCTGCATGAGAGAGGAAAGGATTTGATAAATTCTACCATATGGTGCCATACTGTATCTTGCTAGCTATAAATAATAGTCTTTCTGTTTCTGGTTTTCTTTAGCTTTCCTTGGTAGCTGTGACAGATTTTCAGCAATGGGTATAAAAAAGTGTAAAATGCAGTTTTTCCACCTTCTTTTTTTTTTTTAAACCAGATTTAAAAAAAAAAGATCCAAAGGAAAGGAATAAAATAGGAAACTTTCCATTAGCTTAACAACATGAAAATCCAGATAAAGCCATTGTGATGTTAGAATATTGTACATTGAATTGTTGCTATCGAGAGCTGTCAATGAAAATGACTGCTTAAGAGTGATAGATAAACACCTGCATCCATGCTGCTGGACCTATATCTTTATCTTATGCATGCTTTTTCTAAGCTTAATTATAATTTTTTTTACTATCACATAAGAATCTTGAAAAAAACCCTGGAGCCAAATACCTTTCTCATAGCACCACAGAGAAAGTTCATGTAAAACTTTCACATTTTCATTTGTTTCCAGGTTGTCTGAAAAGCAACTAAGTTTTTACTCATAAACTTTCAAATCGCATTTCTGACATTTGTGGTACAATCTTGTATTTAAGAGTGTCACTAAACAAATATTTGCTTGAGTAGTCAGATGAAATCCAATAAACCATGATCCTTAATGATGGTATAAAAGTTGGCTGCATTAGCAGGCTTGAAAACTGACATTCTCCAAAGATAATAAGGGAAAGTTAAATTAGCAAGAACAGAAAATCTGGCTATATTGTGAAATGGTTTTTTAATACTCTAAGTCAGAGTTCAAAACATTCATTTTCTTGAATAAGCAAAGCTGAACTTTTAAAGGCTTGTAGAAAAGCACTTACTCTTAAAAGCAGATTCAAAACAATAGCCCAGACTCTTGGCTGACATGGGCCAATGTAGCTCCAGTGACTGCAGTGGAGTGACACTGATATAAAGCAACAGAGATTCTGATACAACCTTCTAAAAGCTTTTTTTTACCTAAAATTTAAAATAATATGCTATCGAGTCTTTTGGATGATGCTTTGGATGTTTACATTTACAGCTGTCCACCATTCTTCCTCCCTAACCCCTCGCTTCCAAAGTGATACCCACCTCCAAACCAAAATGCAAAATAAAGCGGTATATGGGTTATTATGAAGGTAGGGATTAAAAAACATATACAATATTTCTCAGAATTTTAAAAAAGCAAGGAACGCAGCACAAATTTAATCCTATAGTTTCTTTAGTCTTTATACAACTTAATTTCCCCCACTCCTTTAAAAAGATTGTTTAATAATGTGTTGAATGGAGATATGTTTCTAACAACATATGTACATACTGCCTGAAGAAGTCTGCTTTCATAAAAACAACAGAAGCTTCTCTACTTGGAACATATGTAACATTTGCCTGAAAAAAATATTTGTTATCCAGGACAGGAAAAAGGTTAAAGGAGTAAAAAAAAAAAAAATTATAAAAAAACTATATTCCATTTTGTCCTGGAGAAAGTATGGAATATACTGCTTTTTGTATACTGGCAGTCTAAACTATCTCACAATAGACTTTGCTACTCACTGCCAAGTGAGAAGCTTAAATGAATGCTTCTTTCACAGACCCTTTTTCTTCTTTAAAACAAAAAAGCAAACAAAACAGAATTTCTGTAATATTAGGAACAGTAAATGGAGTCTATTTTTTTATTTTCTGATAAGATGAATTCATGTCTATATAATTTGTTTTCCCAATGCAAAATGAGTTTTCATATGGCAGCTTTGTAATCACACACAGAGGCTTTTAAAACGAAATAAAAACATCAGTTTGCCTAAAACCAATATGTTTATTTTTCTAATGTCTCAGGAATTCAGCAATTAAGCCATGTTTTGTCACAAAGAAAAATTATTAGTTTTCTTATATTACCACCAAAGGCCATATAATATATTTAAAATTCCATGTTACTAATACGTACAATTCCAGTAAGGAGAAAGGGGAAATGTTTGGCAGTTCCCATTTTGAGTAAGAGATAACTGATAACACAATTTCATGACATATCTTTTTTTTTTAATTTGTACACATGGATTTTATGGTTTATGAAAATCTATTTATTTTTACCCTTATTAATTTATTTTTAGTTTCATTTAATGAAAAAGTTTAAAAAATAAAGAAGAAAGGAATTGTGCCAAATGGAAAAAGCAAGCACAAGGAATCTAAAATCGGATCACATTTTTGCGTGCATTCTGCACAGCAAGAATCATTTGTCCTAAAGTATAATACTTTAGAAGTCATTTGGTAATACCTTTATTTTATTACCATTATTGCAGCGTGACAACAGCAGCTCGCAGTGTAAAGTTCCCCTGCACTTGCTTTCTTTCGCACAGTTACGATTGCCAGCCTTGAATACAAACCAAAATACCCGAGTTACAGGAGCATGCCGGGGAGGGCGAAACCTGTAGTATTTTTCCGGGGCAGCGCAGGCTGGAGAGCTGCCGGCGGCAGAAGGAGGTTTGTCCCTGTCCGCGGGATGCGCAGGGGATGTGCACCACCTCCTGGTGCGCTGGGGAACAGCCGGAGCCCGCCGCTCTCCCATCCCTTCCCGACACTGATTTTCTCTCCTTTCACGGATTTTACCCCTATTTCCTTTTCAACACTTCCTTAAAACTTAGGGGCCAATAGCGCCAAAATCCCTTATGCTGCCCTGCTGTCCCCAGACCCCTAAAACACAGGGATGAAGCAGAGGGCTTTTACATTCCCTCTTGTTGCCCGTCTCCGAGAGCACCTCTGTGGATAAAGCCGGCACTGTGCCCGTTGCTGACTTTACACAGACCCCAGGCTGGGAAGCATGGAGACCCTGGAGGGATGGAAACCCCCCAGCCTGCAAGGAGAGGTACACTCGGGACTGACAGTGCTGGTGGCATTGCCATTGGCTGTCAATTCCAGGCAAGATTGTTTGCACAGGGCTTTGTCACAGCTCTGTCCCCTCAGCCATCACTGCTCTCAAGCTTTCATCATCCTGAGCAGAAGGTTCCTAGAGAAACCCTCAAAGATCTGGTCTGAGGCCTTTCAAAAATGAAGAGAAATATTCCTGGAGGTTCCAGCAAGCTCTGAGTCAGGCCCAGAGATCACAAACTCCTGGAGTAAGACCACTCTTGGAGCAGGCTAATCCTACCACTTCTTATGCTCATTGAACATCATCCTAGATAGATAGATCTGTGGGGTTTCTGACACAGAAACAGGATTAAACAGAGCAAATGAAAAATCCCAGAGCTCCTGAACTGGATCCTTGTCTCTCGCATTGGCAGAGCCACTGTGTGATGGGGATTTGGCCCCAAAAGTGTAGTAAACAGTCTAGAACAAAACAAAAGAGCTAATAAAGGGGTTTCATCATCTGCTTAGTGTTGCAATCCCAGCTTTAAACAAAACAAGACACTACCACTATAATACTGGAAAAACAAATGCTTTTCTTTCTTAGGTTCATAAAACACTCATTACCCATAATTAATCATAATGACATTCTGTATTCAGGCCTCTAGCTAGGTTCTGGCTGGAAGCATAAAGAATTGGCTTCTCACAGCTTCCAGTGCTTTAGCCAGTATGTTCTTCAGGATGCAAAATTGATTATCCAAAATAGAAATCTCTTCGTTTCCTTTGTTTTTGTTGTGTTGAAAAACCTATTACTTAGTTGTTAAATCTCTGCATTTTCTACTTCCCTGAACAACTGGCTATTTAACTTCACTGAAGTTAATGGGTTTGCACTACAGCGAAGGTAACCTAGCACCTACAGAGTCATTAAAGACTTAACCAAAGATTGACCAAAACTTGGCCTGATTCTCACTTAGGACTTTGGGCCCCTACTGAAATTGTTAATAAATTATGTATGTCTTAATACAATCTGCTGACAACAGACCCCAGGATATAATATATAATATTGATTGCAACGCAATCTCTCCTTGTCAAAACAGCAGTTGATACAATTTCTAAATATGATTCTAAGATTTAAGGCAAAACAATCCACAACACCATAAACACTTTAATAATAAATTTTTGAGGTATATAATAAAAAATACAAAAAAATCTTTTATTTTAAAAGCAAGAGTGCAAGGAGAAAGCAAATGTTGGTGTATATCCATCACCCCAGCCAACTGTGACACTTAAACTAAGGGTACAATTGTGCTGGAGAGATTTTCTTCACTCTCACATCACTTTCCAGGAACTCTGATAACAGGAGGTCAGTGCTTGATCCAAAGTCAATTTAGCCAGCAGTTTTCTGCTCATTTCATCCTACAGGTCTAAACAGACCAGCCCCAAGGAGACACCATACCTGTTGGCTTTCTCTATGCCAGGTAGGATACCAGGTCAGAAAAATACCCAATGGCTTTTGGAGCAATTTCTGCTTCCTTCACCTGCTGTCTTCCTCACAAAGCACAGATATGTGCACCAGATTGCTCATGCCAGCAGCTCCTTTCCCCTCATCTGCCTAGCCAGTCTCACCAAGACAAGTTTTGAGTGTCCTGGATATGAACCAGGTTATTTTCCTAAGCCCAGGGAACTGAACAGACAATAGGCAGTCACATCCTAAAGCATTTTACTTCTTTTTTTGACAAATGTGACCATGAAGCGAGTTCAGTGTTGCAGAAGTAATCACTCCTGCCTGCTCCTCAACAGGGCATTTGCACAACACAAACAAGCCACTTCCTTCTGACATGCTTCAGAAAATGGGTTTGCTTAGGCAAAAGTGGCAAAACCAGCATTCCTGAGTCTGAGAGGACACCAACCTGTGATTTCCTCACAGAGGTGGTCCTCAGAGTTTAATTACTATACTTTTCGATGAGTGTGCAAAGGCTGTGGGAAGAATTATGGATTTTCTCTAAAGATCTAAAACAGACTTTAAAAGAAAAACTCCAAAGAAAAACCTTCCACAAAATTTTGTGGGCCAGACTGCTCCCTTTCTGCTGGGCTTAGTGCAGTGGTAAGGCTGTCACTTATGGCTCCCTAACACATCCCCATGGGCTGCTCCAGCTTTCACCAGATGGCAGTGGTGCCTCAGGGACTATCCATCAGATGAGGTTAACAGCAGGCTCTCCTCCCCCCTCCTGGCACACCTACCAAATGGGGGGCTTTGGGGAGCAAACCATTGCACCTTCTCTATCCTGTTCAAGACTCTCCCATTTCTTACGGCATCTGCCGCAGAATGTTATAGGAAATCTCTAAATCCATAGGAGTTCCTGAAAAATGAGAATAATATGAACAACACTAAGAAACAGGTGATCCTGGCAGTTCCTGTAGCTACATCTACAGATGCCTGTGAAACTCCATAGAACCCTTCTGTTAATAAACTTAAAAGGACATTTTCTATAAATACAAGGACAAGGTCAGATGGAATCAGAGCTTATGGGTTCAGTTTTGCCACAAGCCCTGTATTTGGGCTAAGTCATCTAACCTTTCCATTTTTCAGTCTGAATGATGAGCACAGTAATCCTCTTTCAAATAATATATGATGAGTTTTAATTCAGTTGTCATCTGCAAAGTGCTAATGGTGACGAATATCATGGAAATATCTATCTGAATGTTTGCATAGGTGTACAGTCCTGAAGCATAGGCAATATTTATATTCATGACTGTGGAAACACACTGAAGTTTCCAGCAAAAGATTTCCATCCATTCTCCTCCCAGCCTTTCCATAGCTCCTGTCACACTCCACACTCATTAATGAACTCTTATTTATTTTGGTTACAGTGATTAGCCTGTCATTTCTCCTATATAGAAAAGCCAGTTTTCCTGGTTCGATTACCACTTTTCTCCATTGGTTAGAGTTTGGAGCAGACTTTTTTAGAGATAGGGACAGATTTTTCAGGACATGTGGGGAAACCCTAGAGGAAACTACTAGTGAGTGTATGGATTCTGCCAGAAGTGAGAGTCCAGCTGGGAGGTGCAGCCCAGCTCAGTTGTCACAGAGATGGATGGCTTGGGAAATGGTACCTCAACAAACATGCAGAGGGACACACATTTTCCTAAGGAAGTTGCCTCTTACCCTCTAGTGGACCAAGAGACCAAGCAGGTGTCATACAAACCTGATCTGGTCAAAGAGTATTAATCTGTACATGAATATCTTTTGAGAGAGAGGGATACACAGGTATGTAACAGTGCACACACAGGCTTTAAGTGCACCCAGCAGAGGCACACCTGATCCACCACAAAGTGCCTTCTTTGAGCTACAGCCCTGGTAAACTCTGAGGGGTTTCCATGCTTGCATATAACAATTCTACTGTTAAGACAAATGATGGCTCCAGTGGCATTTCCTGCTTCTCTAAGTGGCAGAAGGTGGGCAGAGAATTGCCTGTGGTGTGTGGGCTGTAAACTCGTGCCGCCTGAACCCTCCCGAGATGTGAGAAACAATGTATTATCCTCTGCAATGTGAAATACATTCTGAGGCACAGAAGTCTTGTCTATTACAGGGGAGTACAAAGAAAAAGGAAAGGACTGGCCTGTACTGGCTGTGTTTTTATGCTGAATTTATATTCTCACAATGCTGGGTTTTGAACCACAGCTCCATCCCCACCTTGCCACAACCCTGCAGCTGTGCAGATGTACAAGCTGTACTGCACGAGCAAGGAAGAGACACATTTTTAATAAGTTGTTCTGACATTTCTACACTATGGCATTTGTATTTATTACAGCAGACCATCACTGTGCACATTGCAAATCAATACAGTGAATGTGAAGGCATTCGTAGCACTCAGAGCCTTGTCCATTACTGTGCTCTCCAGTTGTTTACAGTGCAGTAATGAGGCACTTGTAGGCCTCACTCAAATATGGCTTTCATTCCCCAGCATGATCAAATGCCAACATGCTGTACAATGGTTCCTTTGTGGATCAGGTATAGACTGATTTAGCCTCGGATAATACTGTGGTAGTCACCAGGGCTGTAGTTCACTCATATCAGGTAAAGATAAAATAAGTCAAAATCTCAGAACCACACAGTTTCTGGAATTCGGGAACTTTTGGCTCTGATCCCTTTCTATCAGGAAGAAGAATTTAAAGAGGAGAAAGGGAACACAAGGAAGAAGGGGGTGTGGAGACAGGAAAAATACCCCATTTCAGCCATGTATTGGCAGCTTCCATATGACAAGTCATGAGCACAGCTCAAAAACCCATTTCACAGCTTCTTTGGCTGAAACAAAGCCTGAGCAAATGAGACACTCGCTGATTCTCTTTGCCATGTCCCTTGTCCCTTCATATGTCCTAGGTGTGGGCACGACCAAGGGTCTGTAGCAGGTAGGAGGTTTGAGCAGCTACAATCTGGCATTGCAGTGGGAAGCACAAAGCCCAAAGAGCTAGTTTGCTTCCAGACTGGAGAGATTTCAATGAGATGCCATGAGAAGCACAGACTTACTTAAAACAGGGCTTTGTCCTTCTCTCAAGTGTCTTCAATGACCATATTAAAAGTAAAATCTGAAACTCCTGGTAGAAAAAAGAAGAAATGAAATACAGGTATTTTGACTTCTCTCATTTTTTCCCCAAATGCTAATTTTCTTCTGGCAGTTACAAACTTCTTCAAAATCTCCCACTTATACTTTCTGTCTTCAAATCTCACGTTTGGTCCTCTTTAATTTTTTTTAAATTTTTTTTTCAGTCTTTCTTCTCTTTTTTCAGTCTCTGTTTTCCTGCCAAGGATTTCCCTTTCCACATCTCCCTCAGCTCATTTCTGTCACACCCAGCTGCTCCAGTGGCCCTTCCCTGTTGGACATCTCTCTACTCCCAGCCCTTCGTTATCTCCCTGCAGCAGCAGGTCTATTATCCTGCTGTTCCTAACCCCAACCCAAACTACAAAACTGGATGTTTGACAGCACCCAGCTCTGGTGCAGGGCCAGTTCAGACTGAGCAGCCCAGGCAGGCTGTACCAGTAGCTGCTCACAGATGAGGCTCAGGAAGCCAGACTGATCTACCCAAGTGCAGAACAGGAATGGCTACACCTGGATCAGCACTCTGGTGTTTGAGGAGGGGCAGCAGCTGGAGTTGTAGAGTATTGTTAATAATGCTATTGTGCAGAGCAGAGAGGGTCAAGACAAGATTCACCTGGCCACCAACACACTGAGCAGGAGCTACACAAGCAAGGCTTCAGTGACAGATTCTCCCAATGAATGACATGACTGTCCCCGTGTCAGGTCCTTGTCCGAAACCAAAGTATTTCTCAGAAGTCAGTGACTAGGCACGGTGCCTTGCCAAATTGTTATAGAACACTTACAAGGAATTGTTGCTTTATCTGAAATTACCTTGTTTACTTGCCTTAACAGTTTTCTGGATTTATTTGCTAATCTGCAAATTATAGCAAATCATTTAATTTAGCCAATTAAACAAGATGTGGGTTTGGAATCCCTTACGTTTTTTAGACATGAACAAGCCATAAAATTTACATTTTATTCAGCAGCTCCTAATGAGCTGATTGTAATTGGTGTCTCAAGCGAAACTTATTTCCGCCACTGCAAAAGCTGACTTCTGAGTGTGAGGAGCTGGTGCATCAGATGGGATGCAGCAAATCCTCCAGCTGATGGGTTCCCCTTCCACATCTACCCTGACCTGGCATGACCACATTAGGAGGAGCATTTCTGCTGTAGAGCTGTGCTATTCTGTTTCAAAAATCCACACTTCTCTAGTGTGTACAAATAACAAACTCCCTCGCTACTGCTCCAAAAAATATTTAACAGTAGCGGCTCCAGGGATGATTCACATTATTGAAATGTAATTAGTCCTACAAGAAGTGTAGGAACATTTACTAGTCTATTATATTAGCATAAAGAATAATTACCGTGCAGGGACTTTTTTTTAACACAATTTTAGAAGTACATATTTTGCACTGTCAGCATACAGAAAGGCAGGGAGACTTGGTAAGCCCACAGACAAGTGTTTATTTGAGTCATGGGAAGAAGAATATATCCAAGGTCTATAAGTAACCTGAAAAGGGTACAAATGTACTGCAGCGACTCAACAAAGTGCTTATTCTAATCCTTATGAATATGCACCACATGTATCTTTTATAACTGTATGTTTTGCAGTATTTAGGCAATAGTCAGTACTGGAGGCTTTGTCAGCTATGCTTCAGTGCATTCATAAAAGCACCTTCCGTTTAAAGAAAGAGGATTTCATAGTAATGGGCAAAATTGTAAGTGCTGTCAATGGCTACATTTCATCTGCTTGATTTACACGGCATAGGATGAATGCCTGATCTGAATCACATATGCTGGAGATGTGCTGCATTCAGTGCAAAACAACTGGAATTCACAAAAGAGATGAATGAGCCAAATCTGCTAGCTCTTGGTGTGGTGACTGTCCATGCAACACTCACAGGGTTACACTGAGGTGATCTCAACACTGCAACAGTGAGGGGAAACTAGCAAATGATGAGTCTTCAGATGCTGTCTTAAATCTGTCTGGGGCCAAAACACACCTACTTAATAAGCAGGTGTTCAGTTTTGGTGCGCAACATTGTTGAAAAGAGGTCTTGGGCTCGGACAACCTAACTACAGGTAAGCAGAGGGCATTTCAAGATGGAACATGCAGATTTGGATGGTTGGTACTGTTAGCAAAACACTACTGAAACCTGTGTTTTCTGGGGCTTGTTCTTGCTCTGGTTGGATGGTCTGTAAGGTGGGGGAAGCCTTGGCAGGGTTTTAGCCTGAACTATGTCAGAGAAGTTGTTGGTGAAGCAAGGTGGCTGTTTTGCACAGTGATAAGCTAGGTGTGTCACATACCTTACGTGGACTTAGGTATGGTATTAATCAATGACAAGAGGTAACACCCTGGCATACGCCACCTAAACTGTGCCAGCAGCAGTTAATCAAAAGCCAGAGGTTTGGTTTGCTTTGCACTTCACAGCAGAGATCAGATGGAGACACCACATTTTCTCTTCCAGCCTATTTCCTCTTAGTCCCCAAAAGTTACATTTCTGTTCCTCTAATAGATGAAATAAGGGCATAGTCTGGATATTATAAAAACAGTTTAATTTTTATTTTCTCTCTCTCAAACAGGGATTCAGTCTGGGAACTCAGGTGGAGTAAATGCACACCTCTTGCCCCAAACTACAACAGTAAGGCAAGCACAGAGTGAGATTTTTTATTACTTGTAATAGCTTAAAATTTCAGTTGAGAGATGGGCTGATTATCACAACAAACTTTCCTCAAACCAAAAGCATCATAACAATGGAACTCAAAATACTTTCAGCACAACTAAAACCTTTAGTGTAGAAGACACTTGAAAAAGTTATCCTGGATTTAAAATATAGGCTAAAAAGCCAGGCAGATAAAAGGTTAACTCAGAGCACAGCAGAACAGGACAAAGGAGCCTGAGCAAGGTCAGAGGAAGGTAAAACCTCTATGCAGCACAGCAGAGAACCATGCTGAGTTTGAGTCCCAAAGGCAATACAGATGCACCAGTGCACATGTTAATAAGCTTCATCTCAGCAAAAACTATTAGCATGGGCACAGCCTCCTGCTGCACCAATTATTCAGCTTTGAGTGCTAGTTTAGTTTCTTCAAGGTGCTCCACTGCAAACAACAGCCATGCCCGCTGCTCCCCTGCCCTGCACAGCTCCTTTGCAAGCAAATAAATCTGTGGTACGCCAAAAAAAAAAAAAAAAAAAAGGACATCTTGGTTGTGTCTCGGCCTTCCTTCCAGTGTTTCCTTTGAGGAGTCCAGAGCTATAACAGTTTTGACTGTTTGAGAAGGTCCCCAGGGTATTTTCCCCTTGACACACTGAGGAAGATAGAGAGTATGGATTGGGAATGTTTGCAGGGACCCTTGAACCACAGAGTCAAGGCTGGCTGGAGCAGGGGGCTGGCAGCCAGCAGAGACTACTCACCTTTACTCTCACCCTGTCATACATGCTCTGCCCTGGCTGACATTGGGTTTCCTCTGTGTGCTGTGTCTTAGAACCAGAACCTGCCAGGAGAGGACATCTCTGGCACATCTGGCAGCAGCTCTGTGGCTGTCATTGGTCACTGCCTCAGGAATGAATTTGTCTGGAGGCTGAGGCAACTGCTGCCTGGCCTTGAACACAGCAGGGCTTACTTTGGGTCACATCTGCCCCAAAAACAGTTTGGCTGAACTGGCTATTTCAATGTGCCTTGCATGTTTCTGCCCTCTCTGTCATGTCTTTGATGGTGTCAGCCCAGGGATTTATTGTACGATTCTGCAAGTCCACAAAGACAGGGATGAATTCAAATGGAGAGTGTGCCCCATGGCCAGGCATGTTGGCTTGGTGTTTGACTGACCCTCTCCAAACCCAGACTGCTCCACTGCTCCATAGAAGTCACTGGAGGAGCCAAGAGACACAGCCAGGGAAGAAGGTAAGTTCTGAAGCCAAAGAAAATAAAGCTTTAATCATAATTATAAGGTTATTTTATGATATCCCAAGAAATCATCAGGAACTTTCCAGTGTCTTTCTCTTTGGGCCTATTTTAACTGAGCTAACTTCAGCTGAGTTTTCTGTGAAATATAAGGCTTGCTTGGGGGACAATTATCCCCCCTTGATGTGTTTTTATGCTGGTGTGATTGATATATATACCAGCCTTAACTTCTTCACAGGGGTTTTGGCACAGTTCAGGGAGCAATTCTCCTGGTCCCACTCAACTTACATTTAAATGTAATAGCCACTACTAGGATTTTTTTCTTGCACAAAGGGCCAGATGCAGAAGCAGGTCTTAGATGTCTGAAATAAGATTTTTGGTGCTGAAACTTAGATCCTCTTGAAGGTTTTGCAAAGGCTCTGAAGTTTGTGGACTGAGAGATAGGGGAGCAGTGGGAGCAGCAGGAGCAGCAAATCGTTGCTGCATTGGAAAGATTGGGGGGCTTAGGTAGCAGGTAAGTCCAGCTGCAACATTTCATCAAAAGATACTGTGAGCTCATCCCGTCTCTGTCACCATCCATTTCATCCTGCCATAAAAAGAGAAGCCTTTGTGCCTCAGAGGGGAAAAAAAGTCTTTTAGCCCAGCTAGCCCTAGAAGGGCACACTGTGGCATTAGGATCAGCATACAAACTGAGAATAAAAGAAAAGCTGCAACTCTTCCTGTTGTGAGGCACTGTGACTGACATCCAACTTGCATCCTTGCCTAGATCTGTATCTATGACAAGGCTTCATAGGCCTGGACCATTTCCAGGTCACTTGGCCTCAGTTGTGCTGCTCTCCTTACTTTCCTTTGTCATTCTGGGTCCATCTATGTCCTCCAACTAGAATACTCCAGCCTGTGACAATTTCCTGAATATGTTGTTTGGACTCGTATTTTTTAATCCAACTGATTGTGAGGTTCCTACCAGCGCTAGCACTTTTCTCCTGTAGGCTAAGCAGCATCACACACTTTTCATTACCTAATAAACTTGTCCAGCACCACTTCAGAGTCTTAAAAATGTTGAATAGAATCCTTTCCCTCTTCCTCCACAGGTTGGTGACTCATCATGGCTGGGAGCAGAGTCAGGCTGAAGACTCATGTGGTGCCATGAGTGAGTCCCACACCTGGGCCACAACGAAGCCCACTCTGTTTGACTTGGTAAGCGAGTGGAGGAGCCTCACTTCTTCTCTGGCTGGGCTGGAGGTGGTTGAGCCAAAACCAGCTCCTTGAGGAAGCTTTGGTCTGCAAGAAAAACATGGAAACTGCTGGATATTGAAAGGAGCAGTGAAGAGACAAGAAAAAACATTAATAGGAGAAAAGAAAGCTGGTCTAATAACTAGACTACTAATACCCAGGGTATATCATTCAGGGACTGGGTGGCAATTTCTATTGTCAGCTACCCACTTTATTATGTCCTCAGGGCAGTCACTTTGGATCCCAGCATCTGAAGGCCTTGGGCATTTCATGAGCCTTCACACCTCAGTTTCCCGGCTCTAAAGAATAATGCCACTTTCTCACCTCTCAAGCAACTTGCAGGAATAAATACATCAAGGTTTGTCAGGAGCACAGGCATAGATTGATGCACATCAGCAAATATGCCCAGGCTCTTCTTGTTTGAAAAGTCCACGTGCCATGAGTGCATGTGGGCACTGGGTATGTGGAGCCCAGCAGGGCCTGGGGGGCCATGCAGACACTGGCAGCGTGTTTGGGGGAGCTGGTGCCACGACATGGGAGATTTACACCTTGGCTGCCTCCACAGTAATGTCCTTGTGCACACAAGTCCTCACTGTATCTGCAATGTTCCCTGCAGGGATGTGCTATTAATTCACATCCCAGCCTCGTGTGCAATAATTTTTCCGTGGAAACAAGCCCCAAGACAGACATGAGAGTGGATATGTAAGGCAGGGCAACAATTAAGGCCAACTGGAGCAACAGCATGGTGGGAAAGGAGGGCTGTGTGCCCCTTTTCCACTACCGCTGCAGGACTAGCAAAGACTCCTGTAGTCCCGTCAGGGTTCTCTGCTCCCTGTGCCTGAATATGTCAAGGAATCAAATATTTTGAGAGTAACTTTCATGAGTCATTGTAGACAATGTGGGAAAAGATGGAAGAATTTGGTTTGTCCTGGCTTTTTAATGCAGACCAAGCTGAAGTTCACCGCAGAATTGAGCGATTTGTGCTCGTGGACTTGTACAGCAGTATGAGGTTGGAGGGAGAGAAATGAGGGCCTGTGAGGAGGAGATGCAGAGCCAAAGCAGGCCAGGAGGAATGAGTGTTAGGCAAAATGAGAAAGTAGGCATGCCTGTTGTGAGTGAGTGTGCAGCTGTGGAGAGGGGCATGTGTGAGACAGAAAGTAGATGAGGGACCTGCCAGTGGCAAGTGTGAAGATGAACACCCAGTAGTGACAATGATGTTTGGGGCAATCAATGATGCTTGATGCATGGAGGACGAGATAGATGTCATTATTCTACAAAACCGTACACAAGCAAAAACAAAGCCATCTTTTTTAAATGAAAATGAAAGAGAAATGACAGGTGAAAACCAAAATATTTGTGAGATGATTTAAACAAAGAGAAGTAAATCCAAAGAATATATTTTTTCCCAACCAATATGATGTACGGTATAGTTTACAAGAGAAGAAAGAAAAAAATCAATCTGTGGCAATATCTGATGTGCCTCTCTGTAATAAACTGTTCTGCAATTATATGAACAAGGTGGTGGTGGTGACGAGAGGTAGGGGATTTTTGTGTCTCCAAATGTGCCGGGTTTGTATCATCCTGTCACCAGTTGTTCAATATTGTGATACCGGACAATCTCCAGTGTTTTTCCCAGTAGGTCAGTGAACTTATTTTCTTATCAAGCCTTAAGGCAGGTGCAGACATGAGGAAGGCATT
Source organism: Corvus cornix cornix (assembly GCF_000738735.6). Taxonomy (NCBI): domain Eukaryota; kingdom Metazoa; phylum Chordata; class Aves; order Passeriformes; family Corvidae; genus Corvus; species Corvus cornix. The sequence continues at coordinate 8,499,986 of NC_046337.1, read as the reverse complement.
TGCCTTTGTTTTTCTCCTTCAGCCCAGCCCAGCAGCTCCTTAGTATGCGTGGCCAGTGATTCAACCACACAACTTTCCTCCTCCCAGTATTTTCTTTATAAGGATTGTGGTGAAAAGCACAATGGGGAGAAGTTTCATCTCTCCCTGTAAATATGAATTAGAGAAGTGTCTGATACCTGTTATAAAAGATGGCATTTTAATTACCACCTGTACTGCAGCAGGCACACTCACACATCTGCATCTACACACAGAAACACACTCAACACCCCCCGCTGCACCTCTCCCCCCCTCCCCAGGATGAGGAAGGTCTCCTTCCTCCTCCAATCCCTTCTTTGCCTTTATACAACCTGGGGAACACGGGCTGATTGGAAAGGTCTCTTTCCTTGATAACAACAATTCAATGCGCCTTGACATTTTAATAGCCTGCCGTCCTAGTGAACACAATCGAGCTGAGCAGTGAAGCAAAAATCATTAGGTAAGCAAGATAATCTAAACGAAAAATCAACCTCAACTGGTTCCCACATCTGGGGCACATCTGGGCAGAGCCTACCCTTTCCTGCCTGCTTCTGAACAGGAATCCTCTCCTGGGAAGTCTGTCAGGGGAAAGAGGGGCATCCACGGATTTATTGCCGGGGGAAATCCACCCCCTCCTGCCCCCCTACCCCTCCCACCTGCAGACCCCTTCCCTGTGCTCAACCCCCCCCTTCCGTAGGAGTGAGATGCTGACTTTGCAGGCCATTCGCTTTATGAATATGACCCTCAAAGGGAAGAAACCCTCTCACAAGCCCAGAACTATGTTATCATCGTTATTAAGGAGCTTAAAAAGGAGCTGGGAAGAGGAGACACCGGTGGAATTGCAGCCTGATTGTGATTGATGTGTTCCTATTAGCTCCTCACTGTTATCTCTCTGGATGGCAAGAACAGCCAGTGGCTTGTAACACAACAGATTACCTGAGTTTTCAGCCCTAGACGGATGTTTAAATAAAATATAGTCCCTTTTAGCGAGAAGCTCATTTTCTCTCTGAGGCTCCCAGACTATTTCATGTCAGCTGTGATTCGCTGTGACTCTCCTCAGTAAACATGTCTTATCATTAATAATTCTTTACAAGCACAATTTCATGGAGGCTTTTTGTATGCACGTGTGGGGGGAGGAGGGGGCGTGCATGCGCAAATGTTGGTCTCAGCCTCATCTCGATACAGTTTGGGAACCCAAGGTGCTTCTCTTCAGAATTTCACCTGCCTTGCCAAAAATGATTGATTACCCTTAGCAGACTGGGTGTCCAGCTATACCCAACAAATGACTTTGGCCCCTAACAACAGGCCTTGGCCAGATAGAAATCAATATTTCACCATTAAAATCTATCAAAGAAGAGTTAAGGCACCATCTGTCCCTGCCGCCTTTCCATGGTGTGTGAACATTAAATCCGACACTTGTAGTACATGAGTAATCAATATATAGTAGTTCACAGATCATTTGTGGTCCCCTTTTAGCAGTGATGGATGCTTGGAATAGTTGTGATTCATTTTGTCACACCATTAAACAAGATTCTGTCCAGTTCCTTCCTGATTTCATTTAGAGGATCATTCTTCACAGTTCATAAGAGAGAAACGGTTTTACCAATCTGCTTCTATTTCAATAAGTCACTTTATAGAGATTTTGTGTCCTGCAGACTGTAAAAATTCTGGAGAGATAGTACAAACATACCTCTAAAACTATTCACTGCATGACATATGCATAAAGTGTGAAAAACTGAATGTAAATATGTTTACCTCTTTATCTACAAATATTGGTTTTAACCCTTCCCTTGCCAGAGGGGACTTGAGGCAGAAGTGCTTGGAAATACAGCCTTGCCTAGGGCAGATACAGCCAAGTTTGGAAATGGGCTGTAATTAAAAGCATGAATAAAACAACTGCAAACTCAGTGATAGGGCTCTATTCCTGAAATAGAAATGGTGAGTTCTCAATAAAATAAACACCTTTCTTAATTGCTTCTGCTGATATGCACCCACCTTTTTCTGAATTGTTCATTTTATACTGATAATAAATGTATAATTGCAAAGCATTTTTAAGTGGTTCCAAATAAATGGCCTTCTTTTTTTTAATTTTTTTTAACTTTTCTTATAATTGGCATTATTATGCAGACTTCTTCCTTTTTGGAGGAGGCGAGAGAATTACATATTAATGTTCCGTAGATTATTAATCTCGTAAAAGACCTGCTCTTTCAGTCTCCAAATCGTTCAATCAGATCCTCAGACAATGCTATAATTGGGCATCATGATGGGGCTTCTCAGATTTAAACACTTTAGGAATTGGCCCTGTCTGGACTTCCCTTGGCTGCAGTAAGAGATCCAAATAATATATAAGCAGCAGGCTTGGATGCAGAGATAAAATGAGAGAGAGCCCTGAGGATCTCTCAGAAGACATCTTCTAAAACCTGCATTGTGCTGCAATTTTCCTAATTAAAGGACATAAATAGCAGTGATTCATGCAAGTAGCAGTGCTAGCTTGTCCTCCGTGGAGTGCTTGATGCTGTAATTTTTAATCAGGTTGGTCATTTATAACCCATTCATTTTTAGGAATCCCATTTGGCTGCTGGAGTGCACTGACTCACTAAACACAGGGCAGAGGAGGAGGAGGAAGGCAGAAGCCCGTCCTCAGCTGGACAAGGTCCCACCAAAGCTTTCCTGGCAGTAGACTAGACCCCACAGATAATTCAAGTGTTCCTGGAGGGAGAACATATTTGTTAGAGTAGAAACCACCTCAAAGTGTGTGGCTGTGTCCCAACAGTGTTGAGTGGCTCTGGGCAGATGGGAAGGGGTAGGAGGAGAGGGGAAGAGCCCTGTTCTCTTCAGTGAGATGACCAGGAGAAGGAAACATGCTAAGCTGATGAGTTTATGCTCATACTAGTAAAGGAACCAGTACATTAGTGATAAAATGGTACAGATGATTTGTGTCAGTAAGGCTGAGTCACTGGAGCAGAAATCCATAGTGAAGATGGAAGGGCGCAGGAGGGGCCAGGCCTGGCTTTGTCACAGCTCCTGCGTGGCTGGACTCAGGTACATAAAATGGCTCCAGGCAGAAAATATTGCCCTGGCTACACATGGGCTATGTCCCAGGAAAACTGCCCATGGTTCCACACACACTGGAGCAAGGGTGAGCGTGGGGGAGCTGTGCCCAGGAACACGCTGTACTCTGAGACACGGACCTTGGCTGTGGCTGTACCTTTAACGTCTTCCTTCGTGACTTACTAATTGCATAAAGACAGCTGTGCTCCTGGGAGATAACAAATGCAAAGTATCATTGTTAAAAACAAGCTAGTTAAAAAACTAAGGCGAGAACTTCAGCACAAATCAAATATCCACCTAGATTTCAGTGAAGATATTCTGATTTGCACACATGGAAAGCCCTGTCCCTTATGCTTAGAATTACTGTGTTTCAGAGAAAAGAAATTCCAAAATAATTACTGACTGTTTTCCAGAAAAAAACACATGGAATCACTGTATGGAAGCAGTTCCTAAATTCAGCCATCCGCCTGATGTCCTGGAGCTGGAACTTGCTGAAGGTACTGAGGTCCTCTTGTTACCACTGAGAAATTCCTCAGGTTCAGTGCAGAAGCAAAAGAAAGAAAAGAGATTAAAAAAAAGAAATCGAGTAAGAAATCTGAGTTATTACCAGTAAAGACATTGCATGGGGAAAAGAATCAAAAATGAAAATATGCATCATCTTTACTCCTCAAATATTATGCAGAGTACCCCTCTTTGGCTGAACCTCTAATACGTGTAAACAGATACAGGTATTGATTTTTTTGCTAATAAACTGCATAGCTGTGATTCCCTTATTATAAATCTTTTCTTAAGCACAAAAGTGATCAAAGGGAGGTGGAAGGGGTTGCAGGGTAACAAGACTAATCAGGACTTCACCATCAAAGTAAATACATCCAATTAACAGCTATTAAAGAAGAATTTTATGGCACCGTGCACAGTGAAGGCCATTATATCCAGTGGAATTAATCTTAATTATTTGTACCTGTGTACATACATGCAAAGGAAAGCAACTCACATTAATCTACATTAAACTTAATACACAGTTGGTGTATTATCTTCTGAGTCAAAATTGACTGCTGGTTTCTGCATATGTATCTGTGGTGCTATCTTCAGTACATATGGGATGTCTAAGGGCAGAATTTGCTCCATATAGAACAACCCAGCAGTTAAAATCTTTCCCGTGATTTCTAAAAAGCAAAACAAAACCCAAAAAACCCAAACCTGATATAGCCAGATATTATAATCTCAGAAGTCTTTCTTACAAAAAAAAAAAAAGAGACACACAAAAAAAAAAGCCCAGAAGAGGCTGTACAGATTTATTATCCAGCTTAAGGGGAAACCGAACAAATATAAATCTGCAGCTTTCTGAGGTTTAAATATGGCAATTACTACTCCCAAAATATTGCATTTCATGCACTGTGGACAACGTTGTTAAAACCACCCATGATATTTTGGACTGTGGAGTTTTTTTTCTGGGTTTTTACAGAAGCTGACAGTAAATTATGTTGGTTGTTTGTTCACTGGGTTTGCATTATTTGATAGGGCTGGCTGTGGAGGTCTGTGCTGTGGTAACAATAATGAATGGTGTACTTTTTGCTTTAAAGCCCTGTCTAATGAATATAGACATAGGCAAACAGCTGCTTAGGATTCCAAAATATAACTAACCACAAAGCAGAGCTCCAGCTGGTCTTCCCTCCTACTGCATTGTTCAAGGGCATTTTCCTTATCAAGAAATAGGTTTTGAGTCCTAAGAAGGAAAAAGAGAAGCTGGTATCCATTGTGCCCAGCAAAAGCACTTGAGATGTGGTGGCTATCAAGCACTCAATGGCTTAATAGTCTTATAAATGTTTACACTTAACATTGGTTTTATCCAGGTCATAATATGCAAAATCCTGACTGTGCAGAAGTCAGTAGGTCCCAGTTTGATGCTGTGTCTCTGGTCAGGATCCCCAGAGCAAATGTTACCTACTTTAGCAAACACAGATCAGTGCCTTGTCCTGTGTGAAAGTATAAGCACTGCATTTTAGTTATATTTTTATATATGTTATTAGCTTTCAATAGCTATCAGGAGATCAAAATCTCATAGAGCCACTCTAAAAATATTTCTCTTAGGGGTAATCATACCCAGCAGCATTCCAGTCTTTCCATTCCAGCATTTGCAGATGTGTCAAAATATGGATCAAAGTCTTCTTATGCACTTCAGTTATTAACAAGCATTTTGGGTTAACAGTTGTAACTATGAACCTCTGGTAGTAAAACTGGCAGATTCATGAAGATTTAAAGAAAAGGCTTGATAATGTCTCATGTTATTTTCACTCCTTCAGCAATGTTTAGGCTGCTCTTGAATGTTTTAGGAGCTGTTACATTTCACTCTATGCTACTTAAAAATTGATGCATGTTTCTCAGCTATTTAACCATTATGGCTGAAGTGATTTCCTTTGCCCAGACTGCTCCTGGGGCTTGCTACAAGTTACACCTGCACAGGATACTCAGCACTCTTGAACTGCTGTGCAGTCTGGCATTTTAGCATGAAATCAAATTCTAATGTCAATCTTCGTTTCTGCACTGTCAGGGAATATCAAAAGGGGTGGTGTTACTGCATTTGCTTTAATTCAGATGCTTACTGAAGTCTGAAGTGACCATCCTCTCCTCTGCTTGTACAGCAAACCTGAGGCTTTTCCCCCAAGCCCACATCACTGTCCTGTCTTTGCACATTAACCATAAATCCAGAGATTATGTTGCCTTTGGGTTTCTCCATCAGGATGACAATATAAGTACCACAAACCGGAAAGTCTCCCAGCCCAGGGGCATCCAAGCAGCAAGGAAACTAAATGGAGAAGCTCCTGCAAAGGTGGGGAGTACAGGACATTAATGGGGATGAAAGGAGACAAACTTAGAGGAAAAAATGGGAGAGTCACCTGCCAAAGACTGATGTGCTCAGAATGACGTCAGTGACTCTTTCTGAGAGGATATTTGAAAATACACCATTTCCCACTGTAAAATGGTAAGATCAGAGCCCTGATGCTCTTCAGGGCAATTTTGCACTGGGATAAGTTTGCAATGCAGGTGGTAGTGAACCTCTAAGAAAAACCAATGAGCTCCATGATGAAATGAATGCTGAAGGCAGAAGTACAAACACCATCATTAGCTACATTCCTGAGGTCTGCAAAGTACGACAGCAATGTCTGTTCATGCAAAAAGTTGTTAGCGAGCCTCAAAACCACCAAGTAAGTGGGTGGGGATGGAGAAAAGATTTGTATACAAAGCTGTGTCTTTGCGAGTAAAAAAAACCCAAACCCCACAAATGGATGTTTCTGAAAATATCTCAATCCTGAAAGATTAGCCTGAGCAGAAGTGTCACTGTAGAAACCATCTGCATATTGAAGAGGTTGCCTAGCAAGGGTTTTTTTCCCTCATTATTATTTTCTACTTAGATTGCTAAGAAAAGATCTCTCAGGAGAAATAACAGTGGGATCTTAAAAATAGTTCTGAATCTGCCATTAAAAATTCAACACAGATATTGTCTAAGCCATCTGTACTCAGGTTGTTTTGAAGTCATCATGTTAAATATGCTGAGATTCTCTGCTGAGCTTGGTTTTAAATCTAGCACCCACTAAAGTATTTCCCTGAATGAGATGGCCAAAGGGCAGCCAGTGCTTGGGGAGCAGCTTACGGCTTTGACGGTATCTGGACATCAGGGCACAGAGAGCAGGCCGCTTCTTCCCAATGGAATAAAACAGGATGAGGAATCACTCTGAAACTTGATGAGGAGATCCACAGGAGTTACCACGAGGACAAGGAATTGCACTCTAGCTAGAAGAGCTGATGCATAGGAGGTACCACGAGAAACCCCAGTAATAAAAATGAAAAGTGAATGAACCAAAACCTGATGTTTTCTACATTTCTCCCCTATGTTGTTACACATATTTCTGTTCCTGCAGTGCTGTGTACAACCACACTTGTTTGATCCCAGGGTCATCACACTCACGAGGAGTGGGATGTAGCACTCTTCTGTGGTACAGATGTTTGTTTATATTTATATTATTTACTGAAACAAATGTTATTTGGATACATTTAGTGAGGATGAATGTGGCAAGCAGACAGCTATGTTACATTATGAATGTCTACATTTGGAGGAAAGTGAGTAAAATATTGACATTGGTTAAGAATTTTCATAATTCATCTTAATGTGGAGAATATAAGTGGAGGTGGGTAAAACCTCAGCCCAAGTGAAACTAGTGGAAAACTACTGGACTCTTTGAAATACCCAGCAGAAGCCATAATTTTAGGTGGATGGCAAACACTGCAAGGATTTATTGTGTCCTAAATTCTCCACCACTACAGTCTCCAAGCACATCTCAAGGAATATGAGTCATTGTTTCTCTTGACCTTCCTCTGGGGACAGCAGAGAAGACGCCACAAAATGGTTTCTTTTGCCACCAGCTGTATTTCAGGGCAGAGGGACTGCAGGTCCCATTTGCTCCTGGGAGAGGAAGGCAAGGTGGAGATGTCTGCACCTGGAAGGGCAGGAATCGTGCCTTCGGTGTCTGTCCATTCCCAGAGGAGTTCTCTTGTCAGGCTGGCACCGTGAACACCCATCCTTGCAATGAGGGAGCCGGGAGGATGCCTGGAAATGAATTCCAGCTTGCTGGAGGTGTGGGGTGGGCAGGCAGTGCCTCTGTCTCCAGCCCTGGTCTCAAGCCACCGCGCACTTTAAAGCCTCGGACCTGTTCAATAACGTCAGCGAGCGCATAAAACCCTTTGTGGTCCCACACGATAATTCAACTTCCATCAGTGCTGCTGATCTTGCCAATGCAACAATACCAGCTACCACATGCCAAAACAATAAAATAGCTGTTTCCATGAGCAGCCCAATGTAATTTGAACTCTTCAGTTCTTTCCAGTTATTTACAAGCATTGTATGTCACAAACAGACCACCTCTTTTGTAATGTTCTTTAGGAAAGCTGTGCATTATATTGGCATAATAGTCTTCTTCAGGGAGAGCATTTTGTTTTAATAAAATGTGTGCCACCATATTTAATCAATCAGATTGATTGACACCAGCACTAGCTGCGTCTCCCAGCAGATGCTGCTGCTACCTCATTCTTATTCCAGTTTCATTTCTCAATCAAATCCATGTGTAAAAAACATAATGTACTGCCAACATAATGTAATAAAACTTCAACTGAAATGCACACCACCACAACTGAAACTGATAAGTCAAAGTATGGGGAAAGTTAACTTTAGCAAAATCATTTTTGACATGAAAATATTAAAGTTTTACAGTTCAGATATGCCTTGGCTAACCCTAACACAAATTCAAAAGTTTCTCGGGTGTTAAAAAAAAAAGAAAAACTATAGAAAGAAATTCTTCTAGAAATTATTGAGCTTTTTGCTGGGTCCCAGCATTTTCTAATCTTTGGAGTTTGCTGGTGTCATTCCAGTTTGATTTAGGCCCCCCAGGTGAGATGAATTATAGCTTTTACCTGGACAGCTCAGGTGCCTGTGTTAGGTGAACACCTGGTAGTGGTGATGCACGGCTCTGTGCCAGAGGCTGAACTGGCAGGTTTGGAAGGCAATGATTCCTACAAGCACAATGGGAAGCCTGACTGGTGGATGTTACACACAGGATAAAACTACTCTCAACTCTTTCTAAGTTCATTCTATACAATCTGCACACCCCACATCACCCACAGGGCATGTGTGGGGCACAGAGCACTTTTCTGGGGAATTTGCCTTTCCTGTACTTAGAGGAGCTGATTTCAGACCACTGGAGCTGAGATCCCTCTTAATACAGGCATGTCCCTCCCATACACCTGAGGAGGTTACACCTCAAATCCCGAGATCAAGCTTCAGCCTCATAGCAGTCCCCAAAGCCAGATGGGGATTAAAGCTAAGCATCTGATTGCTTGACAAATTATATACTAGGTGCGAGTTGTTTCCATGTGTAATTACTGAAGGAGGTATGAAAAGAGCTCCAGAACTGTTTTCTAATGACTTCTCCTTCATTTATTTTATATTTCTCCCAGTGATTATGTGATAGGAAACACATGCCATGAATTCACGTCACCAATTTCCATTCCTCTGTTAAAAGGAGAACAGAGGTTTTAATCTGAAAAGATGCTTGATGCTTCAGAATACCTTTTTTCCTTCACCACTAGTTTTCAAATAAAAAGGTTTCATTAGCTGCAGTCCTGCTGGACAGTGCTTTGGGCTCACACAAAGAAGGAGAGATTGGGAAATTTTAGGCTGCAAGGAAATTGTCACAGCTGAAAGTTTTTCAGCCTCTTCTTTCGACATAATGCACAAATGGTAACTATGTAAATAGAAATAACACTTGAAGAAATGGCAAGGCTCACATATTATCAACCTGTCCTTTTTTACCTCTGGTGAAGTCAAGCAGTGCCAGAGCTGCTGTCCCACCACCACCATCCTCCTCCTCCTGTGTCATCCCAGACAGGAGCCAGGGCTCCCTGCCTGCCAAAGACAGCAAAGACACATGGGCAGCCTGAAACTGACTCCAAGAAAGAGCCCAGGAAATGATTTCCAGCATTTGGAAAAACCTGCTTTGTAGTGCAAAGATCAGCCTATGTAACTCAGTGAAATGAAAATTCAGCAAAATGAAGATTCAGCAGCAGTTTTGTTACCACCTACACATAATATCAGGGGAGGAAATTCTGACAGCAGAGGGCTCTTTAAGCCAACAGGCTGAGGTACAGTAGGATCTGGTAGCTGCCAGCTCAAGCTAAACACATTTGGACTGAAAATAAGCTGAAATTTATTAGTGATGAAAAAAACCTAATCTCTAGGACTTCCTTGCTTTAGAAATCAGTTGGATTCCACAGCGGCTGGAACTGTAGCTGCAGCTGGATTGTACATATAATTCATTTAAATTAGATGCATTTTTTAAAAGAAATAAACTTGTTTAAAATTGCACGTGTTATTATGACAAGCTATAGTAAAACCTAGGCTTATTGTTATCTTGGACTAATTCAGATGCATAAAATAACACACTGCATTGATGAGATAAAAGTGGCTTAAATTCTATAGTCATGGCTTTTTAGCATGCAGTCTGAGGAAGAAACCTGAACTTCTTGAAAGAGCCCAGGCTGCAGACACTTGCCATAAAAACATGTAATGCATTGCCTGCATTATTATTTTTTTTTTTAAGTTTGAAAGTCCTCAAAAGTTCATTCTTTGCTCCCAGCCCATTTCAGGTTTGATACCCTATTGAAAGGTGTCAGCCAGATGTGTTTTTCTTCTGTCAAGAAACACATGCCCTCTCCTTTTGATGGAGCATCCTGTGTTGAAGGGATTTTCCCCATGGACAGGTCGCAGCTTGCTGCCTCTGAGATCTCAAGCACTGGCTCTGCAGCATTCAAGTGCCCAGCATTGAAAATCTCATCCCTGTTCATCAGACCCAGATACTTCTGGCAGAAAAACAAAGGAAACTGCCCATTTTGTGAACAAAACACACTGAGGCAGGAGATGTATTGCATATTTGAGGAATGGCAGAGCCAAACAAAGCCAGAGCAGAGCTTTCTTGGAGATGGTACAGTGAAAACAATCCCATATGGAAAAAAAGGAGAAATCTCTCCAAGAAGATTTCCTCAGCACTGCTGCTGAAAGGAGTGCTGTGCCTCCATATCATCCAGCACAGTGGCTCGGGCAGGTTTTTCATGGCATCTCACGTGTGCCTCAAGCAGAATCTGGCTCAGAGTGGCTTCAGGACACAGAACTTGTGGCCAGCTTCCAGGGAGAAATGGCTCTATTAAAACACAGATGAGAAAGAAAATAGCAGCATGATTTTTGCCCCTAAAATATTTCAATTAAATGTCATCCACATCTGTACTAAGATTCCTTCTGGCACAGCCCTAGCAACATCCTTCTAGGTTAAAACGTTCCATGTTATTCCAGATAGTACCAATGGAGCACAATTACATCCAGACCCATTACTGGCATTTTCTGATTAGCAAAACAGCCACTTACCTCAGAATCTGGGCATGTTGTTTTTCTTAAGAGTGGTAATTTGCACTTGAGACCATAAAGCCTTTCTGCCTTTCCCCTCTGTGCCTGAATTGCCCCTCCCAGAAGCTCTTGGAATGAGGCAGAGTTTGCCAATGTGTATGTGGAGGAATTAAAGCCCAGAGGGCAAAGACCAGCAGCTGAAACATAAGTCTCTAGTGCCAGGTGGGATCCTCTGGGGAGCTGGGACATTGGTGTGGGGCTGGCAGGGAGGGAGGCCTGCGTGAGACCCCACATCTGGAGTGGAGCGCAGGGCTGGCCCCTGGAGTGTGAGGCAGGTGAGCTACAGCAGCTGAATGCCCTCCAAGGTGACTGAAACCTGCCCGAGCTCCCCTCCACTCATTCATACAGCACGAGGCTGCCCTGCTGCAGCCTTCCAGAGCAGGAGCTGGACATGGGCCCTGCTCACAGCTCAGAGCCCTCGTTTGCCCCAAAGCACCTTTGGTACCTACAGACCCTCAAAAGAGGGAGTGAGACTCAGCCTCCGTTGCAGGAGGGACGGATGATGCTTGTCTGAGCTGACACCCTGCGGGCTCTGCCACATCCACACAAGGATGTCTGTTTGACTAATACCTTTTCATTAATGTCTCTGTGACCTTTTCTGGTTTTTGTTTAACACACAGTTCAAGGTTGTCAAAGGCCTGATCACTGAAGTGTATTTTTATGTGTACCTTTGGCTCCGAACACTCGGGCCCATGCATTCCAGTCTTCCACCACTGCTACTTTTTGCTTCCTGATCTTTCTATATGCATATTTTTATTAAGTTTCCCTTCTCCCTCACTCCACAACATAAATTGTTGGTATAAGTAAGTGGAACAGTACTCCTCCCTTTCATGAGCATTTCAGCCCTGAAGCAGAGTGTGCTACCATTGGGTCATGTTTTCTAGTGGAAGCAAGGAGATGTGCAGAGGGAGAGTGGATCTGTGCTCCAGATGCCTGCAGTCAAGGTGCGGAGGACACATTTTTCCTGTCTTCTGCTCCCTCTGGCTGCCTTTTCCTGCCATTCCCTAGCACAAGGCTAGGAGTGTTGATTCCTTCTCCCTAAGACCCTGAGAGCTGTAATCGTGTGATTTGACTCTGGATGAGAGAGAGAAAAAAGAATGAGGCACAGAAGTGGGTGACGAGGGCAGAGGAAATGGTGCTACTGCTCCTCTCCCTGTGGCCAGCCAGCACCGTGATTCCCTGGCAGCCACAGGCGTTCCCAGCACGGGCTGTTCCCGCTGCCTCCGCTGCACGGCTCTGCTACAGGGTTCCTGCCTTCTATTGGGTTTGGCTGCCATCCAAAATTTCCCTCAGGAATGCAACTGGAAGGAGGGAAATGGCAGTTTTTAACACTTCATATTTCAGCCCAAACAGAAGGAAACTTCAGCAGAGCAAAAACACAGGGGTTGAGCACCTCTGTCACCTGAGGGCTGCCTGCTCACAAACACCACCGGCACGCCACGATCCCAATGCCAGCGTTGTGAAGGGAAAAGACAGAGGACAGTTGTGTGAGGGGACATGTTTCAAAGCCTGGAAAAAATATTTCATCACACACCCTCCTCTGGTATATGTCAGAGAAGTCCAAAAAAATCTGGACATTAATATTTTGGAAAGTTTTGAAAGCTCAAACTAATACAAATACCCCCAAATTTTGGAAACTTTTCAATTCCTATTCCGCACCCACAGCCTGCCTCAATCTCTAATCCATTTGTTACTGCATAGACATTAAAAGTCCTGTCCTGTTCCTTGGCACAGCGGGGTTTGCAGCAGGATTGCAGTGCCTTACACCCACGCTGTTCACCCAGAATTTGGCTACAGGGTTATTTACAGCCCTTCCCATCAAACGAGGCAGGGGGACACTTGCCAGCTGTGCTGGTGGCTTTTGTGATGAGCAAACTGAATGCTCTGAATGTGGCTGGAAATGTGTAATTCATTGCACATAAAAAAAGAGAACATATCAGATGTGATGCTCCTGTTAAGTTCCCCACTGCTTGGCTCGGGTTTCTCCTCATCTGTGTGAAGAAGCTGCTGCACAGCCCAGGACTATGGAGGAGCTGGAATGGCAGATGTGCTGCAGTGATTCTGTTGGAAAATTGCTGGATTTGAGGCTACTGTTACAAAGACTTTGGCAACTTCAGGATATACGGCCCACCCTAGGAACATCCCACCGAGGAGAAGCTCTTCAGATTTAGGTGCTGATGTTGAAATAAGTTAATGTCATGACAATTTACTTTCCCAAATAACTCAAAGAACAGTTGAGTAGTACCAGGAGAGGTCAGGGATCAGGACATGAGACTGGAGTATCCTCATCTCTGCCCATGCAGATGTGCAGCCATTTTATACTGAAGAATTTTTGCACCAAAGGCTTTGTTTTCTCTCATTCAATGCATCCGTCCTGATGCTTTTCTTGCTTCATCAGCTGTAATGGCTCATCATTCATATTGGCAGCCTGTTTGGGACTTACATATTCCGAAGAATGGAAGTGTAACAGAGCCATGATTTGGGTAAAATTATCTGTGCTACCATGGCAGAAACCAGGAGTTTTCTTTTCTGGGATAGGAGAATATTTTGGCAGAGCAGGGCTCTGTAACAAGTATGAGAACTTCCTTGCTGTGACATTACAATCTCTAGAATAACCAAAGTGATTTGATTTCTTTGCTCCACAAAAGAAACCATATGGACTGGGACTTGATGAGAGCCATTCAAAGGACTGATGTTATCCCAAAATCTGAATAACATTTCCTGGAGAAAGTGAGGCAGAAGGATCAATGCTTAATCAAATTCAGGCTTTCATTTGCTTGGACTAACAGCTAAGGAAACTGGTTTAATTTCTTCTGTGAGAAAAGTGAGATAAATGATGTGTGTATGTGTCTCAGGTAAAATATTTGATCACTTACCTTCTTAGTCATCACTGGTCTTTAATCGCACATTATGTAACATTACACCCAACACAGATTACATCGGGGAGAAAAATCACAACCATGCAGCCTGCAGAAGCTAGAAAGTAATTTGTCTCCAGGAGGAAGGATGCTCTTTTCTGCACGCTCCGTGTACAGCACCATTTATCATCTGGGAGCTTTGCCCAGCGGAACCGTGCTCAGCTAAAGTCACATCAGCCCAACTCTCCTCCTCGAGGCGCCTGTCCCAAGAGCAGCCAGACCCTACAACTTTCCCATGGCAAAGGCTTCTAAAGCAATGCCAAATCAGTCAGCCCAAACAGGTTTATAGGACCTTTGAAACTCTCAGGCTCTGCTGTAGTGAAGCACAGCCTTTTCCAGGCTACCTCTGTGACAATGTCATATTCAGAAACCCGCTGCACTTGCAGATTGAAGACAGATCTATTTGGTAATAACAACAAAAAAAAAAAGCCTCCCAAAGCCAAGCCCCCCAAACAACTTATTTCCTACTGAAGAAACTTTTCTGAGCCTATGAAACCTAAGTACTCTTTGGCATGTTTTCCCAAACACAGCACGCAAAAGTAGTAATATTTTATGTTTCGATTACAGGACATTGTGGGCTGCTGCCATCTGCTAAGAGAGGGACATTCTGCTCCCTGAACATCCTGGTTGTAATTTGCACAATATTTGAGTTTCTGAGAGATACCAGGAGCTCCAATACAGTGTGGATACCCAACAGCACTAACAGCACTTAAAAAATAGGAGAGGTGACTTGAGGGTGACAGTGGATTTTGGCACCTCAGAATTTTTCCCCAGGCAGTAGAAACTATTCCAGCACGCACTAAACATGTAAGAAACTTTCCCCAAAGCACATGCAGCCCCCACGGCAAACTGAAAACATGAAGGAGTGCCTCATGCTATAACATCATCTGCCTTTTCTGGAGTTACAGTTGGGTTCAATTTTCTATTATTGCAGATCTTTGGGGTAGGACTTTTTTGAAACGTTCAGCCTTGGCCCAAATCCTCTCCCGTTGGAAAACAATGAGCCCCCCGACCCCCTCGCTGCTTTAATGGCAGAAGAGCGCAGCCAGCACAGAGCGCTTCGGGAAATTCCTCCCCTGCGCCCGCTCCCGCACAATGGGTCAAATGTTTCATCCCTGCATGAAGCCTGAACAAACAGGCATTGCACAAGGAACCACGGCGGGGAAGCGCAGCCGCCGTGCCAAGGGCAGCCTCTAACGCTGCAGCCCCTCTGCGTTAACCATTAGAGCTCACGGACCAGGATCTTCCCAGGAATGCTCTCCTGGGGAGCCTGTGTGCCCTGAGCTGCCTGTGTGACTGATGCCATGAAGCTCTGGCGGCTGACAGGGCCAGGCTGGCCATGACGTGGTTCATACTTCCATGTCCTCCTACAGATAACCCAGATGGTAATTTCTGACCTTGAGGGCTGTTTGTGCTGTATGGTCAGTTTTGGTTCCCTGCTGGCAAATTTTGATGCAAGTTCATATTTTTGAAAATGGACCCATTTCATTCATTAATGAAAGAAAACGTGCCCATAAATTATGTAGTACCTTCAGAAGGAGAATTTACTGTTGTTTTGAAGTGTCTCACCAAACCGTACCTACCACTCAAAGACAACCCAAACTTGGGGACATTGACCTGCCACACCAGCCACATCCCGGCATTTCTTGACAAACCCTGTCTGACTGACAGCTTGGCTTCACCCAGGCAGCAGAAACAACCTGCGCTGAAAGACCTGCGAAGTTCACCCACATTTTCCTCCTTGGGACTCACAGGTAGGGCTTAAGAATGGAAATGCACAGGCCCACAGTGGGTGGGAACTTCTTCACCTATGGACGTCCTTGCAGGAGGACTAAACATGGGCTCAACAACCTTGATCTTGTGCCTTACCTGGGCTATTTCTGCTGTGGTTCATCAATGCTTTTGCCCTAAATCTCAGGATGTGTTTCTATAGGCCAAAAGGAATAAATAGCTTTTTCTTCTGCATTAGGTAAACAGCACAGTAAATGGGCACTCTCAGTTTACATGATTTGAGGATGTCTCATCATCTTCAGTGCCAAGAGAGCTGAGCATTTCCTATGATCCTTCTGCTGATGGCTACAGCAAAGGCATAAGGCACTGCCTGAGAAGGCAGCCTTGTGCACAGTGTGCTCATTTGAGGGGTAAATAAAGAAGACATCACGGCTGGATGTGCGTTCTCTGCTAGCAATCAATGCACAGCATACACTTTTGATGAGGTTAGATAACAAGCATCACATGGAGAGAGGAGTACCATACACACAGAACCTTCTGAATATATGTCAGCAATAAAATGAGAACTACAAAGGCAAGCAGTAGCTGCCCACTGTAGGATGTCTCATCTAGTTCAAGCTCAGCTGTGCAATACAAGCCCCACTCCGCGTAGTTTGATAAAAAGCCACCCTAAAACAACAACAAACCCCCCATAAACTGCTCTGAAGGATTAGCACAAGGATATATCTTTGTTCATGGAGCCCTTTTTAATCTTGAAAAAGGAATTTCTTACATCAAAAATAGAGAATTCTTTCATGTCTCTGTCAGCTCCGTAGCCCACCTAAAACTGCATTATTACCACTGACAGAAAGACAGGTGTTAACAGCTGGAGAGAAAACAAATGTAGAGTGCTGTGGCAAAATCTGAGGAGAAACAGATGTGTGAGCAATGCTGTCTTTGATATTTATTTTAATAGTGCTTCTCAAATGTGTTCAATATTTATGCAGCCATAGGCTCAGCTTTCACTGGCACACGAGAGCCCGTGCGGTGCATTATTCGCCTCTGCCACCACCTCTTCTTTTCTTTTCCCCCCCTTCCAACCCTCATAAAAAACAGCACCCGCAAATCTCCCAGGAAAAGCTGGCTTATTCCTCCTCCCCTCCCCCAGTATGAAATGGATAGAGTTTTTTAGCAGTGGGAGTTCAGTGTGATTAGTATGCTAATACGGGAGAGAGAAAAGGAAATGGAGATGAGAGATACGGTCCTTTAGAGAAGAAAAGCAGGAACAACTGAAAGGAGGATCTCTGCTAATCAATTAACCTACAATAGACCTAATGCCATAAGTAGCTATTGTGCATAAAGGGACAGAATTCTCGGTGACAGATGGCACTTGGGCTCATGATATTACAGCGTTGCTGCTCGAGAGCTTGTTTACCTCCCGTACAGGGGTAAGCAATAAAGCAATAAAATTGCTTATTTATTTTAAAGAGAGAAGTTGAAATGCTTATTTACCAAATCAATCAAGGTTTACTAAGGCAGAACAGCCACAATCCTCATGGCCCTAAAATGCTGGATACTTCACTGATTTCAAATAGCAGTTATCTATTGCAGTTTCTTGAACCCACTCTGACTGCAAAGAGACATTTAGTTTGCAAATTTTGATGAAAATTGTCATTTTTTTAATTGCCTATTTCACCAATTTGAATTTTAAAACAAACGATTAACTAGAAGCTCATTTTTACTTGCCTTGGGCAAGCCCAGAAAAATATTTGTCAAGACCAAAGCCTGTCTGCTTAGCATTTGAGTTGAGAAATGCACAACTGCCTTCAAGTCAACATTAGCTGTGACAGAAGCAAGACTATTATTTAACAGAAGCTGAAAATGTCAAAAACAAGCGGCATTTGGCATTTTGACAAGACGGCGCTGAAAAGAAACTATTTTTTTTCCTCAACACT
Organism: Corvus cornix cornix; assembly: GCF_000738735.6. Lineage (NCBI taxonomy): Eukaryota > Metazoa > Chordata > Aves > Passeriformes > Corvidae > Corvus > Corvus cornix. The sequence goes on along the minus strand of NC_046337.1, from coordinate 8,482,329 downwards.
CAGATAACTGTAAATCAAAAGTGTACAATTACCACTTGGCTCAGAGTACAGCTTTGGTGGGTTTCTTTGAACCAGTGGGGAGAAGGAGAGCAGATGGCTCTCTGTCTTCTGCTTGCAGCCACCTTCAAAGTCCCACCATGGCCCAGACCCTCCATACTTCAAAAAACCCACGTTCTGCTCCCAGGAACTGAGGCAGCATCGTCCAACAACTCGTGTCAGGCCTCAGACACATCAGCGAGATGAAGACATCCCAAAAGTTGAGGATATATGTAAATGCTCCAAGGTATATGTTTTAGGTGTTAACTGTCAGAATAAATTCAGACTTTTTTTTTAAAGTAGATATTGTGCCTAGGCATTAATAAGCTTTTTTTGCATTAGAAATCATAACAAAGGGTCAGCTGAATTAATTAAAAATAGTATTGTGTTGCAGAGAAGCCTGATACTGAAGAAGTGCAGGAAAATTAATATTTAAACCACTTCTCACAGCGAGAGTAAGTTGGAAGTTATGGTTTTAATCAATGACAAGATGCGACAGTGCTCATGATAAACAATATTGTTAACCATCTCAGGGAAACAATGCAATGGTGGCAAGATACTGCCTTCAAGAACTTTAGATACCAGAATGAACAGGCCTTAATAATTTAAGAGAGGCCAAAGTGATGAACATATGTTCATCCTCATTGCACGCACCGGATACTACACACCATTTATCTGGACTCGAGAAGAACAATTTTCCTAGCAAGGTTTCCTACCCATGAAGTCCCTTTAACATCAGTCAGGATTAGGTAGGGTATCAAATCTATAAAGATCTGTCTATACAAGTGTCACTCGCCTGCTTCCATCCTTCCTCAGTGAAATCTCATTGTGCACCTCACAGCAGCTGTGCAAGAGAGACATCAGGAGCATGCTGCACGGACTCCATCCTAGGTCCCATCCCTTAATCTGCTCTGTAGCAGCTCCATGACCAACCTCACCATATCCCTCTGGACTTCATTAGTTACTGTGACCTTGGAAATCACAAACTCTCAGGGTCTGACAGTTCACCAAAGCCTAGTATTCCACAAAAAGCTGACCCAGATGATGCCAGAAAGCACATACTGTCCCCATAGCTTTGAAACTTCCTTGAAAGTTTGGGGGGTTCTGGTACAAACTGGGTCCCTCTGCTGTTGCAGAGCACCTCTGGTGTCCTGCTCCTAAGACCAGTGGAAGGCAGGAGGAGGGAACACCACAGACAAGAGGCACTCAGCTGGCATTGATGGGGGAACCCCTCCAACTTCAGCTAATCTTATTTTATTGCCTGGGAACAGATTAAGGGACCACATTTGTCAAGCCACAGGTTGTGGGAGCAATACAGCCACCCTCATTTACCTGTGAGCTGACTCAGAGCAGTGAAACCCAGTGGGTTTCACATCCCAAAACACACTGCAAATCCAGGGACTTGGGGTGCAAAAACGCACCCAGAATGGTTGGGTCTGAAAAAACAACTCTTCCCCACACCTTCAAGTATATTCCCACCAAGACTAAGGGTTGAATGCAAGAGCAACCTGTCATACCTCTGTCTTTTGGTACTTAGAGGTGATTCTCCTTTGTAAATTTACATTTTAAAAAAATCAAAAAGCCCGTGTGTGTACCATACAAATACCACTGGTATTTGTCTTTGGGCTGGGCATTTTGACCTGACATCTAAACTGAATTCCCTTTTGTATCCAGCCAGCTTATCAAGTGACCCCCCCCATCTTGCTGCTCTTCACTGTCCCAAAGTTCATCCCCTGGATGAGCACAATGATCAAAGTCTGCAGAACTAACCCGGAAAAAAAACCATTTCCAAGAATAGGTACATACCTTCCTTTCTACCAGCTTCATTATTTCTAAACACTGCATCTCTACACTTATTACCTACATAATACTACATATCTAACACTTCTTATACCACCTATCCCCACAGTGGACACATCACCTCATTGATTCATGTCCTTGGACCATCAGTCTTCAGAATCTTTCAATTCATCTTCCTCAAGCCACTACTCCAGCACCATTTTTGCTTGACACACTGATCTGTGGAAACTGGCTGGTAAGAGGAGCCTGAAACCACACAAAGCAGTATTATTTCTTTCTCCCCAGTTTAATCAGAGCAGGCACAGGTCCAACACAAAGCCTCAGCTGAATTTCCTACAAGCAAAATACTGGACCAAAAAAAAAAAAAGGCGGGATCGTGGCAAGCATTTATGACAACAAACTCATCACTGGCCAACATTTTGTATTTGCATCATTATTAATCTGCTCTGCCAGATCTGATTCTCCTGAAGAGCTGATATCCCATATGAAAAGCACACATTGCAAATCACAGAGGATGATGACAGTTTTCATCAGTGCTGAAAGACAGGAGGGAAAGGCAGAATCTGCAGTGTGCTGCTCTTACGTGTTGCACAATGTAGGAATTTTTTTGACCTGTATCAGATGAGAAAAGAACTAAGGTCTAAACAATTTGATCCCTTTAAAACACAGTGGGCCAAATTCCCGACCAGCACGAAATGCTGCACATCCACTGAAATCGATGGAGTTTTGCCAGTCCGGCTGAGAACTTGGCTTTGCATGTCAGTTCATTCAGCAATGATTGCACTTGACGTGCAGCTCAGAACAAGCATTTGTTTTCAAAAAGAAACAGTGGAGTCTTTCAGGGCTAACCCAGCCTAATCATAGTCCTGGCTCCAAGAACGGGATTAACAGTCCTTAGCTCAGGCTGCTATTTGTGCAAAGGAAGAGTAAGGAGGAGGAAGAAAGCATATTCTTCCCTCTTCGGCACACTGATAGCATGTCCCACTACTCAAGACAAGAAATGATGGTGTGCAGAGCAGGGCAACTTTGCTCTTCGTTGGAACCTGTAATTAACACTTAATGTCTTTATAGGCACTGGGCATCCTTTCACCCCACCTGAACACCATGGAGTCACACACTTTACTTCAACATTGTGAACCAGTGCCCTGGGCCAGACCAGCAGTTTCTCACAGAGTTCAAATGGAATGTGTCAATCTCAGCAAGAAGTTGCTAAAGCCATACTTCCATGCAAATTCTCTGGTGGCATAGCTAGGCTTACCCCAGGCATCCCTAGTCACAGAGGAAACAGCTGGCACAGCTGGGATAGAGAAAAACAGATGAGCCAAAACATATTCTGGTGATCATGGCCAATGAGGAGAACAGCTGAGTCCAGAACAAGTCAATACAAATACATCTGTAAGACTCCCCTTACCCTTGTTTTGAAACCCAGGGTACAATCAGAACGATCACTTACTGTCCTTCTCTTTCTTGCAACATTATGGAAAATGCTGGATGCTCTCCTTGCATAATTTCTATATGGTAAATTAAGGTGCAACCCTGTTCCTCACGGCTCTCTTTTTAATGCAAACGTTTTTTCCCAATAATTGTGTGAAAGAAATCTTGCTTTGAGGTTTGATTACCAAAAACTATTAAATATTTAAATGTTGGTTACAAGATGTACACTGAACTAATCAGAGAACAGAAATAGCAAAACTACGTCGTGAATTCAGACAGCGATATATTTATAAATACAGATTTTTTCTTTCAGTAACTAATTTGCCATATTTGCTTCAAAGGCACAATTTCAGAATTTCTACCAACAAAGTCATAAAAGACAGACCTTGTGGCTACACCCGTGGACCTTGCCACTGCAAATGCTCTGCAAGGTGTGCACATATCTCTGCAGAACTACAGTACAACAGGTCACCTCCTGCACGGGTATTTGACATAGACAAGGCAGAACTGCTGCCTGTACATAAAGTGAATCCTATGAACCTCAGTTTGGAAATGCTGCAGGTTGTGCATCTGACACAGATGTACAGGGCACACTGGACACAGAGCTCTCAACCAGTTTGGCCTGAAGAACATTAGTAGCTGTCTGTTCACTTTATATTCCTTTTTGTTCCTATACATTGCCTCCTACCTGCTACAGTGCTGGGCAGGCTAAAAAAGCGTGGATGTGCAACAGGAGCTACTGAACTTCTGTGCTTCAGAACCAAAGAACAAGAATGGAAACCGTCAAGAAAATGCCAAACTACATTTCAACCTGGATTTCAGCTCCGATCAGATCAAGAAACAACCCCTACTTCTTTCCCAGCACGGCTTTTAAACATTCAAAGCACAAACTCCCAGTACGCTGCCTGAAAAGCCCAGGCATAAAGTTTATCCTTTAATTTGAGGCTTTGTCATTTGGCTGGGGGAGAGGTAATCAGGACAAGGCTCTGGACCATGCTGCTCAAAACATGACAACAGACACACCAAAAATTCAAGCTGGCTGCCTGAAGCAATTAAAGGAGTGTTTACTATTCCATGACAGTTAACATGTTGGACTGACCTTTCATTTACTGTTTAGTGCTGAACATTAAGCTGCAAAATTACTCATGCTTTGCATTTAGTACTGGCATCAGAACTAACAGCATTAGATAGCTATTCCCAGAGTGAGGCATGCATTCCCTCTGCCCAGCTGTGCACCTACTTTCACAAGCACTGATCTGCTATTTGACATCACTTCCACAGGTTCTGTTCACCCACTGCCATCAAGAATTATTGGTAACACTGCTCCAAAATGTAAGAAGCATATGCAAAACGTCCAGGGTGATGCAGGTGGTGGAATTATGTTCCTTCCTTATGTACCAGGAAAGAAAAAAAGGGAGGACTGGTGTATGCCCACAGGTCCCTGTGGCAGCTCCCAGCCAGATGGCAGCAGGGAAGTACAGAAGCTGCGGAGGAAAAGTTTCTTTGTTTACTCTCCTCCTAGCTGCCTACAGCAGCCGTGTTATAATGAGAGGCACAGGGTGCATTTTTCAAGAGCCTGACAGCTCAGCAGTTGGAATATTCCCTCAAAAGCCCAGTAACTTTTCATTTGACACCCTCAGGCAGGAAGGACCTGGAATTTTCATTCTCCCAGGCTACAGATGGAAGGGAGAGGTTAAGTTTCCAGCAAAACACCTTTGCTCTTGTGCTTTTGGCTAATCTTAGTGCTTACTACCCAAAATTATGGTTATCTCTCTCCCTGGCTGTAATCTGCCTGGTCAGACACATGGCATGCCCAGGATGCTGCATTTTGATAGCAGAGTTAGGAATTTTGGGTCACAGGTTGCCAACACAAACAGGGGCTTTTTCTACTCGCCCCCTGCACTCCTTCCAGCTTTCAGTTGTGGTGCTGTCCTGCTGTGGGACTGCATCCCAAACCCCCATGCACCTCTCTTCCCACCCTGTCTTCACCTCTGCCTGGACACTTTTCCATTACACATTTCCAAACCTCTATTTGTCACATCCTTTGTGAGACAGTGATGGGCACGATGAATGGAGTCTGTGAATGGCAGAATAACATTCAGTTCATATCCAGACCAGAACATTAATAAATACAAATATATTATGAATTTTCCTGCCATTTGTGTTTTGGGTTTTTTTTAATATTCATAGCAGCTATTTGTATCTAAATCTCTATTTTCTGCATTGTGAGTGAAGTTATCAAAGTATTCAAAAGGGCAGATTTTCCAAGGCTGCTCAGCATGGTAATTAAGATAGAATCACAGCTGATTTGATCTTCTCTGCTTCTTTTTCACTATTTTTATACAGATACGCAACCAATATGCCAGCTAAATGGTCAGAATTATTATGAGATGGCTGATAGAAGGCACCTCAGTGTATTTTAAATATCAATATAATTTCTTAAAGAAAGAAGAAACCTATCAATCAAGGTTGTAATTGTGTTTAATGCACATTTTGCTTTTAACAGCAATTTGCCAGTTTAAACAGCATAGAGCTTACAAGGGTTAATTGGTGAAGAGGTTATAGTGCTTTTAAAGTTGTATCTAAAATATACCTTATTCATTCTTTATTGAACAACGTTTTTAAGACAGTCTAAGTTACAGCTACGTGCTATACGGTAGCAGCATGTCCACACCACTAAAGTTAGTGTCAGCATTCTCATCATGAACCTTTCCCAGCGTTTGAACACATCAGCCCTAAAATCACAGCACAGTTTGAAACAACAGGACACCCACGATGTGATCCTGTACTGATGTTAGTCAAGTAAGAATAAAAACAGTAAGACACATATAATAAAGGACTCCACCCAAATTTATTTTGGATGATTGCTGCCTTTGTACAACATGCTCAAAATTTCCAAAATGAAATTTAAAAGTCAGCGGACAGCACAGTCTAACCAGGTTTAGCTGAATCTGAGTGCAAAGTGCTGTAGAGTGGGTGCCACAGAGGCACAACAACCACTTCCCACATACTGCACATTTCAACACACACAAGGCTGCTTCTGTGCAAGTATCGAGACTGGCAGGTAACAGCAGCTCTACCACCATGGGAATAACAAAAACAACTCATCTTCAGTTGTGCACACTCATTGGTCACGATGAAACTACACTGTTTACCAAGTCAGCACACTGGCTACTGAGGTACCATGTTACCCCCTACAGTTAGGATATGAAACATCTGAATTTTTAGGCCACTCATGCCCTGATAACTCAAGAGGGACTTCTCACGCTGTCCACCAAGCTGAAGCCATTTGTTGAAGTAAAGAAGGTGGATGAGGTGAAATACTGTAAGAGAGAGATCCAACTTCTTCAGAGAATTGCTAGACCCTGCCTAAAGGAACTCACCTTCGTTCATGCCCAGCTTGATTTTTTTAATAAAATGCTTCTTATTGCTAAATGATTTGATTAAGAGAGAATCTCTAGTCAGGAATCTACTTAGAGATGATCTGCCTCTGCTTAAAGCAAAGTGCCTCTGTAGGTGCTTTTCTGAAGCATCACCCTGGGACAGTGTGCTGCAGGTGATGAGAATTTGCAGAGCTGCAGAACCAAACTCTTCATATATCACTTGCTTATTTATTATTTTTACAATTCCCCATTCAAGAAATTTTCCTTTTGTGACCACATCTTTTGTTACAATGCTTTTGGAAGTGCTCATTCCACACTTTTCAGACTTGGAGGTAAGCAGGTAAGACTGAATAAGTTGCCTAGCTCAAGCTTCATGTACAATGCATTCACACATTTATTAATAAAAACTTGTCTAAACATCTACTTATTCTTTGGACCAGCTCCAGCCTCCCTAGGTGACTGTAACATGTCTTATAAACCTTTCATGGAAGACTTAAAAAATAGTACTTAAAGAAAAAAAAAGGAAAACAAATACATTTAAACATCATCAACAAAGACAGAAGGGGAAAACAAAGTGGAGACATCCCATGCCAAACTCACTGCAGGCACAGGTTAGCAGTGTCCTCTTGAAATCTGCTTTCTGCCTTCTTGCACTTCTTCTAGCTCATGGTCTTAAAAGGGAGCTGCAAAGCCAAGAGAAAATTCCATGTATGCCCCCAAATATGGGTCACACATTAAAAACCTTCTTAAGAAGGGAACTGATCAGCACACAGCCCATTTCAGCTCACTGTCCTACCAGGCCGTCTGTGCACAGGCACCTGTCAAACAGGGGTAACAGCATTTCTCTACCTCAGAAAACTGCTACAAGAACAAATACATTTATGGTTGCCTGGACACAGTAACAGCAACGAGGACTCCACCGTAGTACCTAGAATACGTCCCTGCTGAACCCTGCCAACAGAGCAGGGGGTGGACAAGGACCACCCAGAGTAACATTGGTAATGGAGGGGTTTATGACACTATATGGTAGTGGCTGATTTCCTTCAGCAGAATTAAATTTTGCAATAAAAACTCCCTAAGTTGCTTTTCCTATCAACAGAAATCAGCTTAAAGGATTGTACAAGAATGACCTGAACTGTATCCTGTTTTGCACACAAGCAGTTTCAGAATCTGTCCATGGTTCACATAAATTAAAAAACAAACATATATGCTGGGAGTACCAAGGGAAAAATAGCAAATAGTTTCCAGATTCAGTTTCCATTTCTGTTATACTTCCACTACAGACAATGAAATACTATGGCAATAACCCATGGAACCTGCATTGAGTTTCCTCACCTGTACTGTGAGTCAGAAGAATGATATACTGTGTTAATAGGCATAAATCAGTTACTTATTGCATCAAAGTTCACCTGTAATCCATAAATTTCATACAGATATTATGGGCTATCATCATGGAAAGAGATCTTCATTGCTAAATGTGAATCCCCCCTGTCTTTCACCAGCTGTTAAACAAATTCCTCAAAACTTCCAAGATAAAGTGAAGCAAAAAGTTTCAGCTACAGAAACATAGTGCAAAGGTTCAGTTTGGCACTGCAACATGACAGACTGACAGGAATTCATGGTAAACTGTTTAGATTTGGAAAAAAGAATCCTATAATTGAACCAATATTGTCAAATGTATTGCATACTATTGTAACTTCACAGTAATCAAAATCAGACATCAAGGTTTCTATTAGAAGCAGCAATCACAGATTGCAGTAAAGTATATCACTCAAGGGAAAAAATTGCATTTTGGCAATTTCATAATCAAGTGTTCCTTATGCTCCTCCAACAGTCATTCGTCAGACATTTTCCTGTTTAAAAGGTGCATATTGTTTCCTCTCAGTCCTCGTGAGACTTCTCTGCAATGACTTTGCATTCATACTGAAAAACAGAAGTTGACAAAATAATATTAATTTACATAACTAGTAAAAAGGACCTAAGAAAGTGATTTTTCTACAAAACGGGTGATAAAATAGCACTTGTTAAACTCCACCCAGAGAAGTCTGATCTCCGTAAGTTCTGTGCACATACTGGTGGCTGCAATTTCTGTCCCCTGAGCAGGTCAGACTTTGGGGATGGCCTGATTTCCCACTATACACAGGAGCTCTTACTTAGCTCATGGTCCTAAAAGTATGCAACAGAATGTACAGAGCAAAACATGGGTGTGCTCTGAGTAACAGTATAATCAGCTCACTAAGTACATCAGCAAGCAATGATTGCTGATTTCTACCTCACTGCACACCCTTGAGCCAAATAGCTGGCTGGTACACAGCTGGCTGGAGGAAGAAATGATAAGTACACTTGAACTTTTACTGGAAGGCAATCAACCCTCCTCTCCCTCCAAACTCACCATTGCCAGCTGCCTGCCAATATTGCCCATTGTTATTCCACCAGCAAAAAATATACATGGCAACCAGGAACGAACATAGAGGAAGTCTGGAGAGGTGTATCTGGAAAAGAATGCACATTTTTGAGCTCAGCATTGTGCAATACAGAGAGTCCTCCAATCACAAGACAAATTCACAATTATTAGGACATTTCAACTCAAAAATATATGTTACAGAAATTTAATTTCTTGCAGCAAACAACAAAGGAGGCTTCTTATTGATTATAGCTGCATTTGTTCAACCAAACAAAGCCTGTTACATTGTTGGCAAAGTAGCAATTTTATTTCAATTAGCATTTCCAACTAGATTTCTCACTTACACACACTTAAGAGCTTTCATGAACAGTCCAATTTATGCTGTGCTCAAAATTAGGTGGTGACAGCTTTGAAAGTCATGTCAAATCATACCCCTTCAGTTATTCTCATTTAATGTTAACAGCTTCAGAACATTATCATTTCACTTTAGGGGAGCAAATACTTACTGATAAACTCCATTGTATACCAGAAGCTGTGACACCAATGTGGCCAGGAAAGCAATTCCTACTCCAAGACCAAAGCCGCTTCGTGACCTGTCAAAGGTCCACCACAGCCCAATGGACAGGGCTGCCAAAGTGAGAGACAGCTGGATATTGTTGGCAAAATCCACCTTCTGTGTTGGTTGTTAAGGACAAGCTTGGAAATACCATGTACAAGTATACAGCAATTTTTGTCATCCTGTTTATATTTAGGCACAACAGAAAAAAATACCATTAAGAAAAGTACAGTGCAACCTGTATCAGCTCTCACACAGCTATCAGACGTGAGGAAATAAGCCTTCTAACTGTCAGAATTTCAGGAAACTAAAAACTTACGACGCTTCTTCAAATTTTAGGGTCTTTGCTCTGTACTAGAGTGAAGAGCCTCTTCACCTACCAAACAATGAAGCATTTTATACAGACACACAATGCACATGTTACATCTCATCCTCACCTTTATTACACTCAATATGAAATCTTACATCTAGCATTAGACTTCTTCAACTGACAGGGATTTACCAAAAAAAGGTATTTATCACTCTTAATCGCAATTTTGTTTAAATTACATGATGCTTTACATTCAGCTCAATGCTAACATGTTAATGTTTTTTATAAATCAAAATGAAAATATTACTGGAAAGTGTTCGTGTAAATCGACATTGAAAGTCAGTTTTGTCAACTTGTGAAAGAATTGTGAAGTCACTTCAGATATCTTTGTGTGTTTTACATCCTTCAAAATGTTTTGAAAACACTAACTCATTCTCATTGCTCCTGTCCAAAACAGGTAATTAAAAAGAGGCCTGTCATGTTTCATAGGCCTGAAAAAAAATTTATGAAATGACAATATAGAAACCACTGTTCTATTTTCTCACAAAAATCTGGAGAGAGACCTAGCAGAAATGAGAAACAAGCTTGACGAGCTGAAATAAATAATTACAGGATAAAAATCAATAGCTTCAGAGAAAGTGTCAAAGAAGATCAGAACCCTCACCAAATCTGGCAATGTGCAGAACTGGCAGTAGCTGAAGAGACAGCAGTCTGGAGAGCTGTCAAGCAGGAAATACAGACAGTACATTACTGATGTCCTGGAATATGGGGAACAGCTGTTAGAGAACTGAAGAAAATTTGCTGTAAATAATCAGACCCGTACAAAGAGGAGCTATCAATTCTTATTTCTTAAAAGCCCCAAAGTTGCCACGGGCTCACCCAAGAGGTACAGGCCAGGTCAGTGAGAACCACAGCAGCAGACCAGTGCATCTTTGGCAAGGAGAGTGAGGTTTGTGAGGGACAGTGGGAGTGACTTGGAACGTTGGCAGCTCCAGCTCATCAGGCCATACTGGATAGCAGAGGGTGGGGAAAAAACTACACAACAACAAAACTCAGCAGTGGCCTCAGTGAGAATTCAGCCAGCTCTCCCACCTTTCACTGAATGTGCCCTCTCTTCCTGGGAATGAGGAGATTCACTAGCACATGAACAGAACTTTTAGCACCATTTTTGTGAACTGTGTTGGAGCTGACCCTGATGAAGACGTGAGTCACAGAGATGATCAACTTTCTTCATGAGACTCCAATTTTCACAAGCAGACCCTGGTTTCAGCTGACAGAGGAGGCACTACACATATCTACAGAAAACCTCAGGACACACAGCACTGCCAGCAAAGTGCACCATGAGAAAAGCACTCTGGCACCCAGGGTACTCTCTTGGCATGAAGGATGGCATCCTTTGCAGAAGGGAGTAGCAACACTTCCTGGCACTGTATATTCCTGGGTATTCCTGGTCCTGAGTTTTTCCCACTCTCTGCAAAGTGCATGTGCTTCACTTATGACTCAAGACAGGGCCTCAACCTCTTACTACAGCATTAAAAAGACATCAGCTTGGAACGTCCTAAAGCACTTTTCTGTAATACCTAGCACATGAGTATCTTCCCACACTTACTTTAATTATTCAAAGAACATAAAGACTCTAAGTAACATAAAGCCCAATATCGAGACATTTCTAATTAAACTATTTTTCAGAACAAAAAGATGTGAGACTCATCACTTCCAATACTGCTACAAGCTTGACACTAACACATATTCTGCATTTCCCTTGCAAGAATGTGCATGTTACACCTTTAACAACAATTCACCATGACTGACCGTGTGAGTTTTTTTAAGTGGAAGCCCAATTGTTCCCACCAATGTGATTCGAATATAGGATACAGCACTGGCATGATTTATTCCCACAAAGACTGCTACACATCGCATTACACTGGACCATTCTCTCTTGAACTTATGTGGCTCTCCCAGATGTCTGTCCATGCAGGGGTACAATAACCCAATCACAGCTGTGGAGACAGGAAAGAAAAAAGGTCCTGAAGTTAAAGCACTGGCAACATTTTACTAGAATAAAGACCATCTAGACTTTGACAATTACAGTCACTACTAAAACAGATCTTTTAAGGACAAACAGCACAAAAACACACACTGTAAAAGAAGAGGAATTTCAAAGAATTTCATTATTTTAAAAAGCCCTGTAAGCTTCAGCAGCATCTTCAACCACTGCAGCAGAAGTAGCAATACAGAGACAATTTGAACCAGGGGCAGAGGATGACAGAGCTCTCTCCCACACCAAAATCTGAACTGTAGTTCAGAAAGGGCACCAGTAGCTTGCAGGTTGGCACTTCCAAAAATCCCACACATCAAACATGTTTAAAATAGCTGCAAAACCAATACACCACAGTACTGGTGTGGTTTATAACATCAGTATTTTGTGTTTTCTTTTGTTCTTGTTACAAGCAGGCTTTGTTTGGATAATGCTTTGCTCTTCAATGCTACTATCAAGCTCACCCAGAAGAGAGAAAGCCAAGAGCCTATGGTAGCTGCTGAATACAGGAATCCCAGCCTGAGGGAATTGTGATGCTCTTTCAATATTTCTTCACAAATGTGCCCTCTACTGCAACTGCAGCTAAAAAGACTTTTACCAACCCCACTAAGGAATAATAATGGTGCTTTAATGCTAGACTGTAGTGGTGCGAGCACAGCAGAGCCTGAGCCATTGGTACAGTTTCCAGTGCCTTCAGTCTAGCACACTGCTGGAGGTAGCACTGCAAATGCTCTTTATTCTGCCACAGAGGAAACTGATCTCCAGGATTTGGGAAAATAAATCATCAGTAAAGTTGGAGCGGGAAAAAAACCTCCCTGAGCAATTTTCTTGCCAAAGGCCTTGGGCCAAAACTCATGACTAATAATGGTGATGGATGAAAGGACTTCTCTGAATGCAGCCTCGATCACCACTGATTATAAATATGCAAAATACTTTTATTCTGTTCATAATAATAAACCATACTGCAAAGAAATGTTCACGTCAATTCCAGGAAGGCTGTGCACGTACAAATGGTAAGAAAATGGGTGAATTATCAGCATTTACCACAGAGGTTCCCTGTATGTATGCTAGAAGATAAGGAAAGAAAATGGAGAAGACTGAAAATGAAAATAAAAGACCTTGAACACCTCAACAGGGGTGACTCCTGCTGGTAAAAGCCAATTAAGGCCATAGTATCTTTAAATCAGGTAGCTTAAAATCAGCTACCATAATCAAATCCACTTTATAAGCCATATCCAGTCTTTCCATCAAAACCACCAACCCATCAGACCCAGAAAGGTCCACAAGTTTCTTGTGAGAGGATGGCAAGATGTAACCTTCCTGAGTGCCCACTGGCAGCTGCAGTGTTCTCAGGTGACCCAAGAGAGCACAAGGTGCAGCCTGATGCAAACAGCCAATGGTGCAAACGTTGCAGTGAACACTGCAAACCTCGTGCACTGCTGCTGCAGCAAGCTGGGGTTCATTGTAACCCCCACTAATCCATATACAAAAGATCAAACCTTTACCAGGCTTATTTGTCAAGACAATCAGTTTAACCAGTTTAAAGCATAAAAGAAAAATGCAGGAAATAAACCAAAAACTAATCAAGAATCTTGGCAAGAAGAAGAGGACTAAGATAACTAGCAGATAAAGCAGGTGTGTAAGTGCCACCATAACACTGGAGAATACAACATTCAGGGATCTGTCTGGAAGGTTTCCTTTCAAATCAGGCTCCTCTACGACATCTGAGGTGTACTATTTCAAGAAGGTATCAAAAAAAACCCCAATTAGACTACTAGGAAAAAAACAGGCTTAAATATTATCATTAGTAAAACAGTGATGCCATGTCAAAAACAATTTTATTGACTCATATTAATACTCAGAATTGTGAGCTTCTCAATCTGATTAAAACTTGCCTCTAGGAATATACCACCTGTATTCACCACAGCAGAATCCACCAGTACTGGCTGCAAAGAATATTCCCTTAGTAAAGCATGAAACTGACCCAAAGCACCAGTGAATTTCAGAGCCAGGTAGAAAGTCAAATTCCATCATGCCTGTAACCTGGAATATCCCTTGATACTTCCAAGGAGAGGAGAAGTTCTTACCACCTACAGCAGACAACTCACTTGAACTGGCTAAACACAGAGAAGGCTCAACTCCCTATGTGGTCATAGGAGAAATGGAGCATGTTCACACCATCTGAAATACACAACTGCACGGAGGTGTTCTGTTCTGCACCGTGCCCCTACAGCTGCCAACTGCAAGCCTCAGCTCCCAGAGACACAGTCAGGGCTCCCAGCTTCGCAGGGCTAAGGCTGTACCTCAGACTGGAAGGAGGAACAAAGAGAAAGCTGAACCACAACAGAGAACATTTCTCAGGGTGGTGTGCTGTGCTCAAACAAGGCACTGTGTGCTGCACAGTCTGACACCACCAGGGTATTTTCAAGGGCTGTCTGGGAGCACACTCCTGTAACCCAACTCCAGGTCAGCAGCAGCATCACCTCCTCACATTGTTAAACTCTAACCCAGCAGAAAAAAAACAAAGGTTATGCTCTACTAACAACATTACAGTAAGAGAAGTCAGCAGAAGAACAATTTCTGGACACATTCATATTTGTGTATACATGGGGAGATCAGAAGGATATCAACAGCTCAACAAGGACAGTGATGCTGAAAGGGAATTTATCTTCCCCACCTCTCACAGAGTTTTTTGTAACTACCTAACTACCTCTGCACACCAGGCATACACACGTGACTGAACTTACCTGATGCTGTGCCACAGCAAGGTGGCACCCACCAAGCTGAGGAGAAGATGCTTGTGATCACGTCAGGGGGGAAGAGAGTAACATTTCTCTGGATCTGAAGCAAGTTTAACACTAATGCAAGAAATACACCAATAAAAAACAGCACTACACCACGAATTACCAAATTCATGCCCCGACTGGTTACAGATGAAATGTACGGGCCACACTTTTTTGGTAAGGTTGGCATTGCATCATTTTCTGCCATGACTTCTTATGTTATCAGAGGCATCCAAGAGGCTGACTGAGGATTTGCTTGCAATCAGTATTTTGACTCTTCAGTTGGGAGACACCCAAACCCTGAAAAATAATAAAAAAGAGTGAAAATGCAGATATAAGAAACATTACATGCATTTCTCTTATTTGGAGATTGGGTTAAAAAAATGCCTATTATATTTTCTTCTGAATTTTCTGAGGAGGCAATTAGTCCTTTGATAGCAGAATCAACCACAGCTGCAAAAACGCCTTACAAAGGAAACAGGTTTTACAAATAGCTTTTTCTACTAGGAGACAGAGGAGGAAACACGTGGGATGGGACAGCTAGGAATGGGAAAGCACATTCTAGGAGGTGAAGAAATGACATAGGTATCAAAATGCAAGAAAGGCTTGCTTTGCAGTAAGAATAAATTGTTTTTCTCCCCTCCTTTAAGCAACAACTGGAAGTTATATAATTCAGCAACACATAAACACAGCCCTCAATTCCAAGTCAGCCACAGAGGTTCAGAGATCTCCCTTCTTGAAGAGAAACCAAAAAACATTTCTCAATTGGAAAGTGAAATCTGAGAAGTAACTCTTGGGCTGGAGTCAGAATTTCAGCAATCCTGCAGCACACATGGTCTGTAATCTCCAGTAAAAGCAAACAGCTCAGCAAACCAGAGCAGTAACTTCAACACAGAGAAATATTTACCAAAGTAACACACACTTCTGGTGAAAACTGACATACACTACTACAAATCCTAACTGTAATCAGGCACAGAAGCACCTGAGGGCAAAGGAAAAGGAGCTCCACCTGCCTTTGCACTAGGAAGCCTCTGACATGAGTAACTGCTGGCACTACAGGAATGGCAGAGTTCCCATCCCAATCCCTCTTTTTAAAAAAAACCAAACCTGTCCATCATGAATCTTGTTATACATGGATTCAGTGCCACATTCATGTATAACAACGATTTTGATCGACAGCTTAGCCACCCGGAACTTCAGAAAAAAAGCCCTGACATTGTTTTTAAATTTGAAACTGCCAGCTGGTGGCGGCTTCTGTTAACTCTTATTTATGGCATATGGGGAGCCAAACCAGAACATCCATCCCCTTTCGTCTCAGCTCCAGCAGATCCAGAGGAAGCTCTCTGAAGATACAGCAGCAGAGCAGAGGACCCAGCATTCATTCACTTCTGCTGACTGAAAGCCAAAAGGGAAGTTAAATTCATCCAGGCTAGTTAAGATACTCCAGTCAACTGCACAGAAGATGTGATGCCACATCATGACATCCTCCACCACATGAAAAAAGTTCCAGCAGACAGAAAAAGAAAAGAAAAAAAAAAAGAAAACCAGTTCTGTTCATACAAAACTTCCCACTGGCAGTTTGGGGAGGCAACAGTGTCTTCCTAAGAACACAGGATCTCACCTACACAGCCAATTCCCCACGGTACTTGTAATCACGAACACATCTTGGGGCGAAAGAGAACAACCAAAGTGTTGGGCTTCTTAGTCTGCTTCCTGACTCACACTGCCAGCACTGATGTCTGTATCAAGGCTGGCACTGGCACTGCAACACAATTCCTCCAAGCAAAAAGGAGGTGCTCCAGATTTTTCTTCCCTGCTCTGGATGGCACAGCACTGGAGCTTGGATAATACATTTAGCCTTCAGGAATGAAACCACGGAGTTACAAAAACATCACTATTTCAGCTGAGAGTCTCCCCTGTATCCCTCAGGGTTTTGCCCACCAGGTAATCACAGGATTTCTCAGAATTTACAGGAGTCTTTTCAACACATGGCATTGGAGGCTGTAGCTCCCAATTACAAGCTTTGCAGTAATACTGTGCCTAACAGGGGCTTTCAAACTGTTATGTCCCTTCTCAGCCTTAGCTTGCCTAGGGAAATAAGCTAAACTCTTGACTCTCCACTTACTTCACCATCCCAACAGCTTTTGGCACTTCCTGAAGTCTGCATATTCCTTTTTTTTAAATGCATGATCTGAGCTGATGTACAAGAAAGTTCACACTTCTATTTCTCTTTAATAAGCACCACACAGGATCAGAGTTTCTTTTTTCAGTCATAAAGTGGTTTGCTCATGTCCCGTGATCCTTTACTACATTCGAGTCTCTCTCTTTCCTGTTACTGAAGTCCTTGTTCCCTGGTACAGCTCCAGACCTCGCATGCTGCATTTCAGCCTGTAGGTGTTATTTAATTCTGGCACCCAACTTCAATCCATTTTTCCTGAAGGATTTCTCAGTCCTCTTTGGCCCTGCAAACATTGCCAGCTTTGGGTCATCGGCAAGAATCTTACTGCATCCTATTTTGTGCACCAAGATTATCAACTAAAATAGAATCATAGGATGTTTTGGGTTGGAAGAGACCTTAGAGACGATCTAGTTTAATCCCCCCATACTGAGAGAGATCAGCCCAAGTCCCTGTCTTTGATGAAAACTATTAATAATTTCCTTGCATTGATTATTTCCCCATTTTACACTCTCTCGGTATCTCTCTCTAACAAGACTCTGCTTCTTGTAATTCTTCAACTACAGGAATCTTCAGCCTAATTAATAATCATCAACTCTCCCACATGGCAATACTAATGTAAACACCAATCAGCTCTTAACTGTCCTTTTTTTTCCAGAAAAGCTGATGATCAATACACAAACACTGCAGCTACAAGTTATTCAAGGCACCAGCAACGTATTTTTATTAGCAGGTAAACAGCCAGACCACAGCGAGGGCACCTGGGTGGGTATATATTGACATATGTTTACAAAACGTAATTCAAGGTCTGAAACTAGCATGATGCAATCGTTTCCACCTGGTGGTTTCTCACCCTACCCATATCATTATTAGTTGTTTGACCAGTTTCCAGATTTTCCATTGACCCTAAGACCTTCTGGCATGCCACAGAGCAACAGGGGAATGGAGCAAAGCGATCAATGCTCGGGAAAGCTTCTTCAGTGTCCCAGACAGCCTGGGCTCATAATGCTCTGGCACAGCAAAGATATATACTATCATTACCTTCCATGGAAATTAAATTACTCTAAAGATACCAATTAATCTCTAAAGACACCAATTCCTTCTGACTAGGAGGCCACTGTTCCTGCAGACAGCAGAGACCACGTCTCCTTTCAAGCCTTATGTTCTACTGCAGGTTTCCTCTCAGATAGGAACAGACCACAACATATTGAACCAACACGACTTCTGAGCCTTCATCTCTTAGGAATGCACATTCACAGCTGTAACACCGCACTGAAAGCTGCAGGCTTGGCACGGCCAGAGCCTCAGCTGCACTTCCTTCCTCGCTGGCACACTCGGATTCAGCCCAAGCTTTTCAACACACCGTGCACCATACACGACTTGCACGGCAGCCACACGGTGTCTGGCTGGTATTGCGCAAAAAGTTAACATGTAAATTATCACCCTAAACATTTCCAAAACACTTAGTCACTTAACTGTCTCCTAAGGAGAAGATCGGTCCTGCTCCCGTGTGCTCTCCCCGCGCACCGGGAGCGATTCACGACTTCTGACACCACCCAGACACACCGGGCACGGCGCGGTGTGGCCGAGAATAAGATTTATTTAGGCAACACCACGCAGGAGGTGGCAAGAAACCCTCTGTCTGCAGCGAGGCAACGCCAAAAGCAAAGCAAAGCAAACCATCGCCCCTCCAGGCATCGAGAGCGGCGGTTCTGCCCCGGACCCCCGGGCCGGGGGAGCCCAGCCCGCCCGGGCAGCGCCAGCACCTCCTGCCCGGCCCCGCACGGCCGGCGGAGGGGCCGCGGGCCTGGGGCAGCCCCGCCGGGCATAGGCTCTCCCGGCTGTCGGGGAACGGCTCCGCCGGCCTCTCCCTCCGTCGCGCCCGGCCCCACCGCCCCGGCCCGTGGGCAGCACGGAGCCGAGGGGCACCGCTGCCCGCCCTCCTCGCCTCGGCCCGGCCCGGCTCGGCTCGTCCTCCCCGCCCGCGGCACCACAGCCCCGGCCCGGCCCGGCCCCTCCGCAACGCCGGGACTCACTCGGCCTCCGCCATCTTCCGCAGTCCCCGCCCCGCGCAGCCTCCGCAGCGCCCGCCGGGCCTCGGCCGTGCCGGGCGCGGGCAGCGTGGGGGGAGCGTGGGGATGCTCCGGCGGGACCCGCCCGCAGCCCGCTGCTCTGCGGAGAGGCTTTGGGTACCGCAAGTGGGACTCTGGAGCAGCTCCAGAGGAGCGCCACGAAGTTGATAAGAGGAGCACTTCACGTTGAGTCCTGTGTGCAGTGTTGAGCACCACAGTATAAGAAAGGTATTAAGCTATTAGGGAATGTCCAGAAGAGACCAGGAGGGTGGGGGAGTTCTGGAGGCCGAATGAGGAGCGGCTGAGGGCCCTTGGTTTGTTCAGCCTGGAGGAGAGGAGACTGAGGGGAGGCCTCATCAGGGTCTTGAACATCCTCACGGGAGAAGGTGGAGGCACAGGTACTGATCTCTTCCATTTCATGACCAGTGATGAGACCTAAAGGAATGGCCTGAAGCTGAGCCAGGGGAGGTTTAGGTTGGATATCAGGCAAAGGTTTTTCACCCAGTGGGTGGCTGGGCACTGGGACAGGCTTCCCAGGACAGTGATCACAGCTTGGTACCAAGCCTCACAGAGCTCAATAAGCATTTGGAAAACACTCTCAGGCACATGGTGGTGTCCTGTGCTGGGCTAGGAGCTGGACCTGATGATCCCGATGAATCCTTTCTGGCTCGGGATATTCTGTGATTCTGTGATTCTCTGACAGGCTGGGAAAGTTGGGGCTGTTCAGCCTGGAGAAGAGAAGGTTGCATGGAGACCTCATAGAAACCTTCCAGCAGCTGAAGGGGCCTACAGAGGAGCTGGAGAGGGACTATTCATCAGGAACTGTAGTGATAGGACAAGGAGTAGTGGGCATAAATTGAAAAACTGGAAATTTAAATTAGATATAAGGAAGAAATCTTTTATCATGAAGGTGGTGAGACACTGGAACAGTTGCCCAGCTGAATTGTGGATGCCCCAACCCTGGTGGTGTTCAAGGCCAGGCTGGATAAAGCCTGGGTCAGCCTGGTCTAGTGGGAGGTCTCTGCCAATGGCAGTGAGACTGGATGGTCTTCAAGGTCCCTTCCAACCCTTAACATCCTGTGATTCAATCATTAGAAGGAAAGCCATATGTGTTGGGCTGTTTGCCCTGTGAGCATGCTCCCAGCTGGGCTGGGGGCAGTGGTTGGGGCTGTGCTGCAGCCTGTACCGCTTGCAGGCACAGACGTGGTGGGGATGAAATCCTTGTCCCCAGCTGAAGCTGCCAGCCCAGCTCCTCCTGAACACCTGCTTCTGCAATGACTTTCCCATGTGCTTGACTTTAGTGATTGAGGACAAAATTGCACATCTCCTTATTCCAGAAGCTACGTTTTCATCGCGGGTTTGAGCCTTTTGAGGAAAATGTACAATGTGAAGCAGAAAACAATTTGCTTCAGCCTGTCTTAGGGATGGTAAAGGCATCACAATAAAAATTATATGCATGGATGGGATATGGGAGAATAATGCTGTTACATTAATTTATATATCATATATATTCACTATAACATTATATTCATTATTATTCTATTAATGAAATCTTCCCTTTATCATTGCACTGATATGGAATACAATTTTTTAGAAATATTTGTATATTGCATTGCCCCAAGCTTGGTATTTCACTGCAAAGACTTTGACAGAGCTTTCCATATTACAAAGTCTGCAGTAATTCAGTGCATATCCCATTACAGTTCCCAGAATAATGAGTAGGTAGGATGGAATTTTTAGCTGTTTACTACAGTGGCATCTTTAGTGATAACTGTGGTTTCTTGGTGCTGGTATATTGTGACCAGCAGAGTCACCAAACATGTACAAACTGAGAGGGGAGGATATGAGTCTATAATAGACATATTAAGAATGGAAAAGGGAGGCATTTGCAGCAGCAGAAACCCATTGTGGTTTAGCTGAGCAATAAATGAATTTTCAAATCATTCAACTTTGGCTTTTGTCACACAGAAACAAAGGCTTTTTATTCTCAGTAATTCCTGCTGAGCTGCCTGCCCTGTCTGTGGTTTAGATAGTTACTTTGCTGTACTTGAACGCCAAATTCTGGATTGAGAAAGACAAAAGGTTTTTTTAATCAAATAAAATATCTTTCCCTAACATCAGATAAATGCCTTTTGCCAGCCACATGCCTGAAGGAAAACAAAGTGCCTTATCTGTTTGTGCCTTAAAGACCAGGACCATCAGAAAGCCTGAAATAAGAAACTTTGGGAACGTGAAGTGTGTGCATTAGAGAGGAATCTACTCTATAAGTGGATGGAGACTGCCAGTGGCTGCTGGATCTTTCCTTCTCTAGACACGTGTAAGTATAGTCAGGTAATGATTTGTATATAAATTTGGATTAGTTACAGTCAGGTCTGCTACTGGGTTTGGTAATATCAAATTAAAAGATCTTAATTCCTACCAAAAAATAAAGTGATCATATGACAAATATTAGCCATATTGATAGAGGGGCATTAAAACTAATATATGAGAAAGTTAATAACCAGTGTTGGTGTAAATCACTGCAACTCCAAGGACCTTAGGACATTGCCAGCTCACACCAGCTCAAGTCTCAGTCCTTAAACCCATCTGGTTATCCTAGAGGGCACAATATCCTGTTGCACAAAAATGGGAGAAGCATGAGGGAAAAGCATACAAAAGTGTACCTGAATTGGAAATTGCCAAATTAAATACATCAACAAATAGTTTTGCAGAGAAAGGAAACAGAGCTGTAACCTGCAGAGAGATGGCACTTGCTCTGAATTGACTGGAATTGCTATGAAACATCACAGGAGAATCATCTGTTTTGGAAAGCAGCACAGAGTTGTTTCATTGCACTGGCTGCAGAACAAGATAATCCAGAATGTTCTGAATTTAGTTTTGGGACATCAGTATTGCTCTGGATATAATAAATCTGACAAAGAAAAACTCAGGGAAGTTCATGAAAAGCAGAGGAGCCTAAAGCAGCCATATACCTCTAGAGAAAGCAGAATTGCTCTCCTGTCCCTAACAGGGGCTTTTTAAGAGCTGTGCTTTGTAAAGGCCTTCAGAGCTGCCTGATGTGCTGGTTGAGTGAGCCGAGGCCAGTTGGCTTGACTGGAGGTGTGTCCACAGCAGGACTGTAAAGGAAGGGTAAGAGGACCATGGGTACATGGATGGATGGATGGACGGATGAGAAAGAAAATAGGTGGAAAAACCTAACCTGAGTCTTTGTGTGGTGATCCATGATAAAATGATCGGGTGTTTCTGAAACGATATCATGTGTAACTTGGGAAAAGCCTGTGTGTATGACAAGGAAAAGCCTTCTATAGAAATCTGGAGCTGATTCCTGGTAGGGCTTCCAGAGTTTATATAAACGTCAACATCAGGCCAAAGTCATTGTTCTTTACTGAGGCCTTCACTGTGTGCAATAATGGGGCAACCACGGAGTGCATTCAGTGTAAGAAAACCAACTGGGTGGGAGCCTTGTTCCCAGGGGTTAGGCCAGGTTTGTTTTCTGTCAGGGGTGAGAATGAATGTCCATAGAGCTCTTCAAGCACAGTCTGCAGATCCTAAATATCTATGACATCCCTTCTGCAGAAGCCTGTTTGTGAGCTGGGCTGAAGCGTGGCCAATGACCAACAGCAGCTTTGCAGCAAGGGATGCCTGTCCCTCCCTCATTCCGTGTTGCAGACAACTATATCAAGGACTGCTGTGATCTGGGGCCTTTAGCTAGGACTGTGAAAAAAAATACTGTAAATTCTAAATATTCTTCAGGAATATACATCTCTTCCAAAGCCTTCACATACAGAAGCCTTCTGGAAAGCCTTCATAAATAAAGAATTATAGAACTGGGCACATTTTCCAGAAATGCCTTTTATCTCACCAGCTGAGGATGCTTTTGTGTTTTATTATCTGCAAAAGGAGGTGCTGTAGCCACCCAGGTTAGCACACAGCTGGGTCACAGGCAGAGAGCAGCATGGCTGACAAGTCCTGCAGCACAGGAGCTTGTTAGGCACAAAGTGCAGCGTGCTGTGAACTACTCTGGGTCTTGGCAAGAGTGCAGCCAGCAGTGGACAAGTTCTATAAAATTGATTTTCCAATAGTGTTGGCATTTTAGAGAGGAAAGGGAAAAGAGACAGCAGCAGTGTGAAGCCATCAGATCGCATGCACTCTCACATATGAAAAGGACTTGTGTTTATCGCAGGTTAGCAACAGGATATGCAGTTTTATGTCTGACATCAAATTTTTGTTTATTCATTTTGCAAAAGATGCTGGGTTGTCAGCTGCAGGGGCTAAAGTCATTTATGTGCTGAAAAGTGCTGCATGGACAAATGCAGCCTGGGTTTCCCTGTATCACTCTGCCAGCATGGCTCAGCCCTGTTTCAGTTTCCCTACTCATTCAGTACTTGCTAAAATAGTCACCTAGGGAGTCAACACTGCCAGCCATGGCCGTGGTTTCTGAGATATGGAGTCCAGCCCAGTCAGAAGTTTGCCAAGATAACCTCATTGCATCACGCGCCACAGAGCCACAAACAGCTGTAGCATTGAAGGACTGTGACATTTAAACAAGATACTGAAAATGCAAGGTAATCATCGCCATGTTACAATGCATCCAAATGTGGAATTTAGAAATTAAAGGCTTCCTACCATATTTTTATAGCACCAGGCAACATCTAGGTTCAAGGGACAGACTGAATAGCTGGGACAGTGATCTTCAGTGGGGCGTATTTTTTTCAGTGGTGAGAAGCAAGGGCAGTGTGGAGCCTGAAGATACACAGGGAATGTACATGAGTGCATTCTAGTCCTGTGAGTGTGTGCATCTGTCATAAGTGTGCCACTTGCTAAGAGTCAAAATAAGGTCAGTGCAGATGAGTAAGTATATGTTAAAAAAGGACAGGGAGGAAATTAATGTCAAATCAAGCTAAAAATACATGGCTGAGTGGATGAGGAAAATGGCATAAAAAATGCAAACAGAAAAACTGCAGTCTGAGAACGAAAGCAGCCTTGCACAAGAAGTTAATTTTTTTCCTGGGCTTGACTGAAAATATTTTAAATATATGTGTCTTTGAAGTTAGAATGAAAATTAATGTATTTAAGTTTGGAGGTTCACAATTTCTCTCCCCATGAAACTGAGATTCTCTCCCTTCCTGCCTCCCTCCGTCCCTCCCTTCCTCCTTTTCCCTCTCTTTCTCCTTCATTCCCTTTGTGGCATCTCAGATCCACAAGAAAGGAAAACATTCTAGGAACTGCACTTGAAAGAAAGCTTCTGCCCAGGATCCCAAGGTTTTCCATGTAGTCATTAGCAGGCAATCACAATGACAATTGCATTTGGCAATACTGTTGACTGAATTTATTTCAATTGGCATTGTATTTGTAGAGGTACAGACTTTATACAAAAAATATCAACAACTCATTTTAAATTATTTTGAGATAGGGCAATAACCCACCCCTGTTTTGCCCTTCAGTGTACAAAGGCAGAGTGTGAACCTCTAAGGCACATGTTGTGATTTTTGGGGTGGTGCTGTGCAGGCCCAGGAGTTGGACTCGATGGTCCTTGTGGGTCCCTTCCAACTCAGGATATCCTATGAATCTATGAACAAGGCTACTCCTGCAGAGTTTACAGTCCAGAGAGGAGCAGATTCCTCTGCAGGTGGTAGAAAGAAACAGCACACAGAGTGTGATTGTTGTGCTCATTTGATGCATCTATTTTAAGTTAAAAAATTGTCTTCTGGAGAGGCCTGTTTCTTTCCTTCACCTGTTGCAGTTGGAAAAGGTGCCAAACTTCATAGACATTAACTTTTAGGCCTCAGAATAAGGAGATAATGATGTTATCCTGTGTAATTTGTTCAACAGCACAGGTTATCTGGGTCAGTGTTGAGGAGTGTTTGTGTTGCAGCAGTCTCAGGCACTTCTGTCGGACAGCAATCACTGCTGGCATTGACAGTGCTGGGAAGGACACATTACAGAGCAGTTTGAAAAATGTCTATTTCTCTTAGCCAACGGAAACCTGCAAATTTACAGTGACAATTCAAATACCACCAGTTCTCATTTCCAACAAATATTTCCATTTTGCAGCATCCAGCTTCCTCACAAATTTGACCTTTCCCTCAAAAAGCACATGATGCAAATGTAAAAATAAAGGAACCAAGATCTCACTTAGAAACACAATTTTCCATTGAAAGCAGTTTTAATGAAATATATTCCATCAGCTGTAGTTGCTTCTGACAGTCAGTAAGTGATTCGGGTGCCTAAACACAGGATTCATGGTCTGTTTTAGAAATACACTAAGGCATCCAGGATACCTGCATGGAGCTGGGGATGTGACAGCCACCTGTGAGACCCTTACCGGGCTGGGGCTGGGGTGGGACACTCCGGGGCATCTGGAGTAGCATTGCACACCCTGTGGCTGTGCAATTGGTCTCAGAATCTCTGCGATTTCAGACAATAAAACATCCCATCTGATGCCATTACTAATGGGCTGTCAGAGCCTGATAAAGGAGAGGGGGCAGCAGCACAGTGCCCTTGAGTCTCACCCTAAATTCCTGACACTCTTTTGGTCTCTCCTGGTTATTTTCCACCAGAGCAGCCAGAAATTCCTGCGGTGGCATCTCCGTGCTGTGACCTCCAGTGAGTGCAGAGCGCTGGGAGCTGGCTCACCCACTGCCTCCATGCCAAGCCCCAGAGCAGGAGGCAGAGTGCAGTGCAGGCACTCACAGCAGGAACTGTCCTGGGAACACTCTGAGCACATGACATGCAGGCACAGCAAGCTTGGCAAGAAAAAAGTGAAATCTGGTGTTGGGCAACTGGATTGTGCAAGGAACACCGGGATAAATGGAGTGATACCTAGTAATGAACTCTGTGTAAATCTCCCTGAAGCTATAAAAAGAGAAGGAGGATTAATAATTGTCTGAGTTACCATTATTAAATATATTTTTTAAGTCTCAGGGTCACAGGGGCAGCACTGGAGAGCCATATCCTGGAGAAGGAAGACAAGAACATAACTGGTCCAGGTTGGCTGCGGCTCTGAGCAACCTGGTCTAGTGGAAGGTGTCTCTGCCCATGGCAGGGAGGTTGGAACGGGATGATCTTTCAGGTCCTTTCCAATCCAAAACGTTCTGTGATTTTATGGTAATATAATATAAATGGGATTGGTATTGCAGAGTTCTCAGGCCTTTTCCTCCTTCATAATTTCATTACCATTTTGCCTGTAATCTCTGTGTAAAAATAAAGAATTGTCTCTTTAGTCTATAGTGACCTGCTAGTTAGTGTCAGCAAAGCATTGTTAGGCTGCCCTGGATTGCTGAGCTACTGCTTAAACTTGACCTTTTCTGATGAAAGCAGGGACTTGGCTGTGTTGTGTAAGATTTGATGTTACAACAAGAACATGGGGTATGAACCTTCTGAACTTACATTTTAATGTGATGGGAAATGGATCTGTTAACAAAATCAGTTATATTCTTCTCCACATATTTTTAAGGTTTAATAAGGAAGGCTCAAGAAGGTTTAATGAGAAAGATATTTTTTTAATTCTTACCTCTTTTAGTAGAATTATCACACACAAGTTGAACTAAGGTACACAGGACCTCAGAGGTACTGAAAAATACGTGCCCAGCTGCGTTGCTGATGTGGAACGTTGAACTATGACCAGCCTAAACTAGCTCCTGGCCTTTGTCTTAGCCCTTTACTCCTACACTACACATTTTGAATATGAATGTCTCCTGGCATTGTAAATTTACCCCAGTGAAGAATTTGGCCTTCATGTTGCAGAGACAAAATCTCAGTATCGTGTTTGTGTTTGGATTGTTCTTAGTGGGTTTTTTTTGGTAAGCTGTTTTCTTCTTTTTGCTTGAGTGATTCATTTATGAAACAAGATGATGAGATTCAGGTTTCTGATGGTCTTTCCATTACCCGGGAATTGAAGTACTCTGAGCAGGCCAGGACTCGCATGAAGATAAACACACATACTCAAAGTGAACACAAACATTTTAAATAAAACTTGCGCCCCTTGCTATTTACCCTGCTGATCTTCTGCTGTGGATTTATGGCTGTTGTCACAGTACTTTCTTTTCTGGCCTTTCTCGGAAGAAAGCTTTTTCAAGAACTAAATTAATTAAATTCACAGAGTGTTAAACTAAAACTATTGTCCATACAGATATGCACATATAAACGTGCATACACCTACAATTAGAAACCAGTTCTTGTGGAGATTTTATCTATATCTGGCAGATTAGATTATCTGATAATTTGTTTGTTTTGAGTTTGGATCTGCAGGGCAGATGCTGGACTCCAGATAATATAATTACTTTGGGAAAGGGCACCAGCTTCTCTTATGGGCATCCTTAGACTCTTACGAAGCTCTTCTATTCCAAATAAATTCACTGCCATGTGTTAGTTGCCAAATATATTATTTTTTAAAAAAAGGGAATTTTGTGCACCAGTCTTTTTTGAGAGTAATCTGCTTACACAGTTTCTGGACTCTTAGATCATTTTCCAGCATTTGTGGTGCAGCAGAATAAAGATCATGTTTTATTCCAGTTATGAGATTTTAGCTATATATTAGTAGAGACTTTAAAAGTAGTTTGACATGCTTGTAACCAGAACATGGGCCAAAATGAGTAATGTTTTGCCATCAGTGAATTTCTGCTGCTTCAGAAAAAGTGATCTTAACTTCAGAACCAGCAATGATCTTACATCTACATGTTTCAATGAAACTTGGTCTCTTTATGGCTGTGCTAGAAGATTGATACATTTTCTGTTTGCTCTATAGGCAGAATTTCAGTCATCCTGGCTTTCTCTTTTACTGCATAATAAATGAGGAGTGTCATTCAAGGGTTTTTTTTTTTCTAAGGAATCTCATCCTCATTTGGTGCAGAGCCACTTCAGATGCTTTACTAACATTTTATTGTCTGCCTCACTAACAGATACGGTGTCTGCCCAGAAACACTGTGGCTTCCCTTAGGTTGTTCTATTCATTCAATTCAAGTGGACAGTAAAACATGCTGAATGACAGAGTGTCACTGATGACTAGAGAGCTTTAAAGGAAAACCATTCTGCCTTCTGCCTTTTCATCAGTTTTCATATATCTGAATCTACCCTGCATACACACACTGTATTTTAATGGCCTGTTTATTAATTATATTTCTATTAATTTTTAGTAATTAAATAATTAGGAAAAATAGGTACCTATGTCAAAGATTAATAATCAACCTGCTATTGAGAAATGTTGGTTAAGTGTATTTTTGGTAAATTGTTCTGCAGGGCTTGGGAAACATGGAAAACTGAGGGAGGGTCTTTAAATGGAAAAAATCATTATGTCTGTCTGCTCTGGTCATAGATGAAAGAGATGACTGAAAAATGCCAGTCTGTGACTTGTATCAAGGGTGTGAGTTGGTGGAATACCTGGATTGGTAACCAAAGACCTTCTCAGGTTGGAGTTTGCCATGTAGAGCCTGGTACAAAGCCAGCAGCACTTGTGTTCCCTTTTGGCTGACACAGTGCACATGTCTCATGTGCTGCACAGGGATAAGGTGCTATTTACATTTGCTTTTCTTTTTTCACTTCCTAGTCAAGCAGAAGTGTAAGTGACTGTAATTCCTCTCTCCATTAACTAGATGTGACACTTCAGCAACTTTTGCCTGACATACATCTGGTTTTCTGGAGCCCCTTATCCTGAGGGATCTACTGGACCTTCAGATGCCCTTCAGGTATTAGATACCACTGTGTGACTTCCAAGGTAACCCAGGAGATCTTTCTTTCTGAAATGCAGGTAGGGTTTCTTTCCTGTTTATCACATATTCGGGCACTACAAGATGGATATGGTGTAAAATACAGATGTATTGGGAAGCAGAAGTGATGGCAGCACAGGCAAGGTAATTAAATGAACTGTCTTGGAGAGGGGTGATACTGGATGCTCAGAATGCTGCAGCTCTGCACCTTTTAAAATTACATACACTGTTTACAACAGCTCTTGGTTGAATAACAATTTATGTTGCTGTATGTGCAGCTAAATGTTAACTATGACACCATGCAGTACTGCTCTGTCTCTGCGTGAAGTTGTGAGTGGGAAGACACACAGAACTTTCTTCTGAGACATTCCCATCTATAGATACATATGAATTGGTAGAAATAGCCTTTCATAATACCCACAATTTTCTGTAGTTCTAATTTTTATTGTGCCTGCTGCCTGAAAGATGATAAGACTTATTCATAAATTCACACTCCAGTGGTTTGATAAATATATAACAGTCTGAAAAGGAGTTTCTTGGTGCAGTGCATGTTATTTATCAGGTCTCAGTTTTCCTTGGGTTTGGTCCTAAGGTTTGTTGTTGATTTTTTTTTTGTTTGTTTGTTGGTTTTTTTTGGCTGACTTCTCTGATCCTCTTTCTACTAAGAGCCACAAGGAAAAATAGCACTTGGGACAAATAAAACTAAATTTGTTGTGACAAAAAATATGTTTATATACCTTTATTATATTATCTCTTCCTCTCTATCTGATAAATGAGGAGGCGAGAATATTGTAAAGTGATATTCTGTAGCAGGCACAACACTTATCAGTTACTTTCCTTTGACCTTCTGCCTTAGAAAATTAATTCACTTGAGCTGTTCATACACTAGAACATTAGGAAAAAAATAATGTTAGCACTGGTGAATATAATCTCTGCAGGAAAGCTGGGCAATTATTCAATGATCTAATCTTATCTCTTGTTTCATTTTTATATGGCAAGTCTACATTTAAAGTATTAGATATACTGTGCTTCTGCTCAGTACCATCAAACCCCAGTAAATAAACGCTGCTAAGTGCCACCATGAGTGAAGGAGCTTATAATGAGAAGTGTGAGCAGCCCTGTGCACCATTCATCATTCTGTTCAGGCCCATATTGGGGCTCTTTTTATCAGCACTGTTCGGAGCGGTGTCATCACCTCTGGTATAAATCTTCTGTCAGTGTCTGTCGTCCCCGTGCCCTATTAAACTCATGCTCTCACATAATCATGGAATGACCTTTGGATGTCTTTCATTAACCTCTGACCTGAACCCCACTGCCTTCTTGTTGGTAGGTAAATCTATAACATGACATTTGCTTACGACTCAACCTTTATCCTTGCTTAATAGTTGTGCCTTTCAATTCTTTTTTTTGTTCTGGAGCAAAAAGATAGTTACAATCTTAAGGCACAGCTTGGATTTTAAAGGTTGGAACACAATATTCACCTAAGTGTCTCCTAATAGACTTTCTAATATTTTTCCACTGCTGCATATTGAATCTTATCAGTTGTAAACTGATGCAGGATGTTAGCCTCTCAAGTAATAATTTCATTTCTGATAGAAGTTTTCTTTCCCTCAGATATTTTCTTCTTGCTGTGTTCACCTAATCAGGGATTAAAGATTGATTAATTCAAATTCAATTGTGCAGCTGTGCCACAGCTTAGCCTAAAATTTCTGATCCTGCAGATGAGGATAGCTACTACACAGGAATAATGACAATAAAAATAAGGCAAGATTTTGTTCCCATGAGGATCAAGTAGGCTGGAAAGTAGTTCCTGCAGTGCTCTCTCTGTGTTGCCGATGTCTTACTGCAAAGCCTTGGTCAAGCTACTTGCTTTTTCTATGACTCATTTACCTCACTTGTAAAACGGGCCATGGTAAAACTGTACCTGCAGAATAAAACATGAAAAATGGCTTCTATTTACCTCTGGTGTGCTCGGGAACCAGGCTGATGCTCTTATTAACCCTGCTCAGCTAAGTGTGTGTACAGAGTTGAAAGCATACTGAATTATATTCTCCTTCAGTCCTCCCTCCCCCTGTGAATGAGCCTCTAGTTACTCTTAACTATAATTAGTACCAATTAACTAAAATTCTTAGCAACTGTAGTGCTGCACATCCATGAAAGTTTGATTTGAAAGTTGATTGATGAAAGGGGTTCTTGGCAGTGAACAGGAAAGGATGCAGTTGGGGTTTGTGGAAAAGGGCAGGAGTGGCTGGTGCTGCCTTGGTGAGGTTTGGGGGAACGGGCTCAGCCTCTGACAGGAAATGGGAGGCAGGGAGTGGATGTGGCACCAGAGAAGCCCAGGGAACACAAAATGCAGGTGTTAAGGGTGAATGAGATCGTGAGGAGAGAGAGGGGTGGATAGGTGGGGTGGGGGTCTGTGTGCAAGGTGCTGTGGTGCTGATTCAGTCTTTGGAGTGACCAAAAAAAAAAGCGTGGGGCTTCCTGCGGGAAAATTAGGGAAAACATGAGTGAATGTACATGCATGGCTTTTGTAATTCTCTGCTAAAGTGCTGCAAATCATCCCAAAGCAATGGTAAAGAAAATATTAGATGGCTTTATTGTCTCCCAAATTTTACACATACCTTTAATAAGAATATTTTAGCAGTATTGTGTGCATATAAAATTTTCAACTAATTTGTGTAATGGTGACAGTGTTTCCTGCTCCATATAATGCATACACATTCTGTAAATCTGTTTTGATTTTGCTATTCAGGAAGCTAAAGCAAAATGCCAGCAGTTTGTTCCTGAAATGTTCTTTTACTGTATTCAGGAATGGCCAGTAGGTTATGCTTCTCTTTCCTGTTTTGGTATGAGGCTGTCTCCTCACAGCTGGAAGGCCCATCTCTTCTCAGCTTGTGATCAAGCACCATCAAAATGGAGACAGTTTCAGGGAATTGGGAATGAACAGATAAGCAATTTGTCTCTTTTTTTAACTTACAGTGTTTTGACCTAACATTTCTCCCTGGTTTTATCAGTACTGTCCTCATTTCTCCTTTTTCTCTCTCATTTTCTTCTATGCTTGGGTTTGTGTTTTTTGATATCAAGGGCAAAAACCCCCTGTTGTTGGTGTTTTTCACTTCATGAAATACCTGTAACAAGCTACAGGGGTAGCAAAGGAAACTGTAACAAACCCCAGCTGTCAGCAGATACCCATGCCTGGTGTTGGCTGACAGCTGTAACTCCTCTGCCTCTCTGGAGAGAGGTTGTTCTTGGCCTCAGCCATCTCCACTGGAAGGTGACAACACAACATGTGCCTGGGACCAGGGTCCTCTAAATGAGTTGGGCATTGTCTGAAACAGCATCAGCTTCCTCGTGCTGTCTGAACTCCGGAATACAGGAGATACGCTGGGGGATGTGGCTGCAGAGGTGACAGTGTCAGTGTTTGCACAGAGCTCACTGTCACTTTTGGAGCACAGGCAGTGCTCAGGTGAACCCTGAGGAGTGCACTGGAGTTGGTGGTAAGTTAAACCACAAGCTGGTGAGATGCCGATTCCAAAACAGAGTGTACACAAATGTCCTGGCAAGAGGCTGTTGGTAGGTCAGCTTGCTCTCATTGGCAAAAGGGGAAAAAACTGGGCAACACACTGTGTGATACCAGTCCCTGGACAATTAGTGACTATTAATGCCCTCAGGACACTGACACAAAGCCCTGCAGTGACAGGGAGGTAGGGACAGGGAGCAGGGAACCGTGGGAAATGTGATGGAAAGGTCATTTCCCTCATACGTGCCTAGTGCCAGTCTTCACTTGGGCCCAGCATCCCTGGTGGTGCCCATGATGTCACCTGGTACCTGGGCACAGGTTGACTGGACAGGGATCTGTTATGTCAGGTTTCATTGGAACTGTTATAATTCCAAATAATGGTAACACTAGTGACAATAGCAATAAGGTACAACAGTACTCTGGAGCTCTAGCTATGGATCAGAATTATATTGTGCTAGGCACAGCAAAGCCCTTTCCATCACCACTGGAGAGTGGGATAAATGAAATCACAAAAGCATGGGAATAGAATTAGAAAATAAAGGACTGTCTCTCTACTTTTTATTTGGATTTCCACATACATTTGGAAATGGTTGTCAGGGTCGAAATTGGCAAAATGCAATTGAGAACCTCTGGAAAAAACTATATTTTGAGGAGCAACATATAGAGTAAGGATCCTCTCCCTTAGATGGCTCAGTCCCGTGAACCTGAGTGTGCTTTTGATCTGGCCATGGCAAAGCAGAAGATTTTCAACGGATGACAACAACTGAGAGGATTTTGGATGACGGCAGCAAAGAAATACAAAGGGGTGGTTAATTGTGTGACCCATAGGGAACACTGGAAGACATTAATGGGTATAAAGAGGGCATATTTCCATAAATGACCATTAGTCTTCTGCAAATGTTCCTTGAAATGTAAAGGAATGATTTTGTCTCTCCAATTAATCATCCTAGAAATTCTCCTTCGTGTAATCTTGAAAACACGGGAGAGGACTTAGTATCAGTAAATGTTGCCAGATGTACAAAATGGCAGAGTAATGTGTTGTGTAAAATGATTTTTGGTGGCAGAAACTGGATAGGAAGCCAAGAATACTGCACCAACATTTGAGCTTTTCTGTGAGAGGCGTTGCCAGCCTCAGGAGGGAGCACTGGATAATTTATAGGTTAACATTTTCTTTTTATGTGAATAGCATTTTTTCTCATTTATAGTTAATTAGGTTAAGCATGCATGGGGAGTGAGGGAGGAAAGACTTTCAGAGAGAATCTAAACGATTAGTAATTTGAATGAGTAAAAGAATCTGCTAAAGGATGTAGCTCTGGAATTAAATATGTTGCTATAACAAGTGTAAGTATCAGATAGGAATTTTAAAGGTTCTTACATTAATTATAGCAGCAGCATAAAAAGAGGTAGAGAATATTTACAGATTTGGCATGTGGATTCTTTTCCCAAGTAGCTGCTGTTTCATTTTACTAGAGGAGGAGAAACTATTTGTCCCACCATTTCACAGGTTTGTATCTTTTGCCCACATTTCATGTCTTAGGGGTTTTGGTTCACATACAGAATCAGTTAAGGTGAATTACAAAGTAAAATGAACATTTCCTTAACCACTGAGTTTCTTCAAATCTTTTTTCCTGTATGAAATCCTCTTGACACTTTCTGGTTGGATGAATATTTTTTTGGCAGATTCTGTGTATTCATCTTTACTCAGGGACTGGAACAGTTCCACATAGGCCCCTCTAAAAATTTTGCAGCATATCTAGTCTGGGACAGACTATTATGCAGCTACTCAAATGGCTCGGGGTATTAAAATCACCTGGGCTGCAGTTTGTTTACTGGTGCACAGACCTGTCAAATGCAGCATGTTGATGGTGAGGGTTGCACAGTGGGCTGGCATCTCCCACCACGAGGGTGGTGCAGCTCTCCTTTGCAGCACCACATCACAGGCTCTGTCCCATCCTGATGTCGTGTTTCCCTGGCACAAATGGCTGGTTTCAACTCCAAGCCTGGCTCTTCACTCTCTGACCCAGAGCATGGCTGTTATGGCCAGAGCCAGGATGCCATATTCCAGGATACCTGTGATGAGCAAAACAGAATTTAAAAGAAGGAAGACATTTATGAAAAATTAGTTAAAATGCATTTTTACCTGGAATCCCTTCCACTGCGTAATTTTTGAAAACGCTCAGAACAGCTTTTAACTAATTTTCAGTTCTCTTAAATGTTGGGTGGAGTTTTTAGATGTAGGCATGTGAGTTCAAATTTAAGCACTTTATCCAAGGGATCTGATGTACAAGCTCTCCCAGCTGGAGAGTGTGTAGTACTTCTGAAGACCAGGCAGGACTTTGAGTTAGATACTAAATATAGATTTAACAGTTTATCCCTTGACACCCAAATAATCTAAAAGGTGAATGATTTATGATTTCAAGAAATGAGTGATTATTTATACTGGAAAACACTTCCATTTTTATTGCACATGAACGGTTCCACATGGAGAGTTATTCAAAGCAGTTTAATATTTGTGTGTGCCCACAAATGCCAGTTTCTTTTTCTAGACAAGGATCTTTAAAATATACTAAAGAAATTGAATGCTAAGCCCCAGTGAAAGTCAGAGAGAGACAAGCACTGAATTCCTTCATTTTAAAAGATCCCAGTATTTACTGACTTACCCCTAGTTGACACAACAACATTTTAGAAGCAATTTTGGATTCTTCCAACATGAAAAGTGTGGTGCAATGAGTTTAAATGTCCTGCCTTGGGTGACCCAGGGAAGCAGAAGCAGACACAGTAGAACAGAGGCACATGACTCAGAGCCTGGCCACCTCCTGAACTACAGAACTTCTCTCACAAGCCAAGGGGATTCTTTCACATGTGCAAGGAGAAATGTCAGACAAAACAACAGTTCAGCCAAGCTCATGGTGAGTTTGCATAAATAGGTTTTGGCCAAGCAGCCGACGCTGAGGAGCAGAGCCCAGAACTTTGAGTTTGGTTCCTGGCAAACTGCACCTGTGCCTCTGGTGGCTGCTGGTGAGTCCTTCGCCTCACCAGCCTGAAAAGCTGGGCAGGAATGACTTATGGAGTGGTTGTGAGAATTAGCTAATTTACACTGGGCCAGAGCTCTGCCAGGGAGCTGCTCTGCCCTCAGTGGGAGAGCCTGAGACGTGCTGTCTCCAGGATAGGATTGAATTGCACAAGGGCTCATCTGTTGCTGCTGAGGTCATTGGGAGGTATTTTGATCCACCCTTTAGCCCCTGTACTTGCCCAGGCAGCCCCATGGACTGAAGCTGACAGACGGGTGCAGTTTAGGCATTTTGGGCATCAACCAGCTCCCACAGGGCAGCTCAAAGAAAGAGCTGTGGTGAGCACTGCTGCCTGTGGAGCTGCACCAGATCTGAAGGGCAGCATGAGCTCTGCCACACCTGATTGCTGCACCTCTAAAGCATGTCCATAGCTCTCCATGAAGAGATTCCTGCACAGTGAGAATGTTAACAGGACTTGTCCCTCTGCCCACATGTTGGTTCCCATACATGGCAGGAATGATCACAGCGGAAGGATCCAGGTGAGGAACCACAAGACTCTTTATTTCCTGACACCCCTTCTGCTTAGAGAGTCAGGCCAGTTCACAGGGGGACAACTCTGGGATTAGGCAGGTGGACTCTGCAGCTGCTGTTTTATTTGTCCCAGCAGCATCAAATGTCTCCTCTCTTTAGCTGAGAGAAGAAGGAAGAGAGGCAGGCATATTTTATCAGTGGTAAAAATGGCAGTATCCAAGGAGAGGGATCAAGAAGGGATGGCTGGTGTGGCTTCTCTTCAAGACCTGGATCACACCACTAGCAGCTGAAATGCTTCTTGGACCAATTGGTTTTCCCATCTTTGGGAAGGGCTCCTTCCCTTGCACCTGGGCTTTGTGTGTTCTCTCTGTTCACACTTCTATACTTGATCATCAGGGCAGTGGGAGGTGCTGGGTGCACTAACAGTGCCTGGAGTACTGCATAGCTCTGATGGCTTTTGCTGTTTCCTTGTGGAATCTATCCTGGAGGCTGTGCCAGTGGATGTTCCAAGGCTTGGCTCATAGTTACATTCCTTTGAGAAATAATGGTTTCACTGGAAGAAGTTCCAAGTACATTAAAAATGTAAGAAGTACAGCATTTTTCACACAAACGCTTGCTGTCAATATGGATAATGAGCTATGTGCTGCTGGTTTCCTTCTTGGGGTGGGAGACAAAGGAGAACTGGACTTTGTGCTGAATGGATGCTTGTGAGAAGCTGGTACTATTCAGTGATTCATGAGCAGCTTGCAGACATCAGGAGTAAAGGTTCGTTACATCTCTAATTTTTTTCTTCCTTTGGGCAGGTGGCCTAACAGCCCAACAGCTGATCCTATGTTTTAAATTTAATTTTAATTGAACGCACTGCTAGAGATGCCTTAAATTGACTCTTTTTGTTTGAATTTCCTAAGGGAGCTTGCCCCAAGACCTCTATCCTAGTGATAACTTATTCTGGCCAATGGAGCCAGTGTGTATTTATTGTGTAGCTCTCTGTCCCCTCTCTGGCTTCTGCTCCCATGAACACTGCAGTTGCTGATGACTAGAAAATTACTCAAGTGTGAACTGTTTCACTGTCTGTCACTTTGCTCATTAGGCTAGTGAGAAAATGTATCTACGGCTCTGTCACACACAGCCCTCATTAGGTTAGCAGCACATTGAGATCATTGCCTTTTTTAAAGATGGCTGCAGGAAAATGGCTGGGTAGTTTGATGCTCCTCAGTAATAAGTGGAAGTAGCAAAACTAGGGCTCACTGCATTCCACTCTGAGATAATTGCACTGTTTGCAGAGCCTGATCAATGGAATGAAGTGATACTGCTGGGCGAGGCAGCATAATCCCACTTCTTACTCTGAGTGGAAGGGGCAGAAGGTGCTCAAGGTGTGCAGAAGAGGTTTAGGACAAGGACACTCCATTTTTTGCATCTGCTTCTCCTTGTGCCTGTTAAACTGGAGGAGCTCCACTGAAGATGGTGTGCTATCAGTTGTATCAGCATGAGCAGAATTTAGGTCTATCAGCTATAGCTCTAACTGGCAATGAGGGCTACCAGGGGGTTTCTAGTTCCTACCCCCAGCAATTAGCCAAAGTAGCACTAATCAATACAGACCCATTTTAGCCATTCCTAGAAGGCTGCATTTAGACTCTCTCACTGCCAAATGTCCGTGCTGAGCTTCTGCTAGAAAACATGTGCTAAATGACCACATGCCTTCTCTCTAATTAGTGCTTTCTTTCTAGTTTACTTCTTTTTTTAAGCAAACAGTGCCACTGACTTCCACATTGGCATTTCCCCTGAAACTGATGCATTAACTGTTATATGCCATGGAAAAACAGGTAGCTATTTACTCCAACCACCAGAGCAGTGACAGAATTCTACTTGCAGTAGCACCACAGTGTAGGATTGGATCCCTGTATTGATGGGAACTGCTGCTTGCTTTGCTGCAAAGGGTTATTCTGGGAGCTGCAGTACAGCCTTTCCTGCTGTGGCTTTGGTGTGGACATAGTCTAGCTCGCCTCCTTACTAGGTGCTGTTAGCATTGGTAGGTGAAGGTTTGCATGTCACTACAATTGCTCAGAAAAGTCGTTTTACATGAGGAATTTCTTCTATGCTTTCATTGTAAAGTATTTCTACTGGTTATTTGCTTCTCTGTGGTGATCCCAAAGACCTGAAAGGGAGTTTACACACAAACTTTTGCATTAATTGAATCTTTATAGATGTGTGTGGGGCAGTGTCTGGTCTCCCCACTGGACCTGCAGTGCTCATGATCCATCTCTGCTCCGCCATGGGAATGTTCATCATTAGCATTGGTGCAGAGGATCTGTGACATTCTGTAGCTGATTAGGTTCATAGCAGATATGTATCCCCTAGGGATAAGATGATGAAAAAAACTTAACGCCTTTTTGCTTATTTAAAGTTGATATCCAGCTCCAAGTTAAATTGGATATCAAGTACTTGACTTGCTCTGCATATATTCTCTTCAATTCCATATACATAGGATTCTTCTCATTATCTGCATTTACAAATTCAAAGGCAATTAGCCCTGAAATAGCTAGAAATGTAGAGAAAGAAATGTTTGAATTTTTATTTCCCATAAAGTTCACGTTTTCTTTTTCATTTAAGTGGAACTTTAATTTATTTTGAAGCACATACGACAAATGAAAAAAAAGAAAGTCTCTCGTGGGATGGGAGGCTGAAAAGGACCATTGTCATGAAATAGAATATTTGCTTCCTAAGCTGGTGATTCAAATACTCCTTGAGAAGCTGAGTCTGTATCCACATGTTGAGAGTGCTGGTGCTGGGATGGCTGGGCTCTGGTGCTTCAGGTCTCCTGGTAGCTGAGCTGGCATCAGAGCAGTGCTGGGTGTTTCTAGAGGCCAGCCTGGTTTCTGTGCTTGGTACCAGCCTGCAGTGTCACCACAAAGCACAGCCAAACCTGCAGCACCACACCATCTGCTGTGTCCAGCCCGTCCCTGCCATGGGCTGGCATCCAGCTGCCTCTACAGTCCCCAGCAGGAGCTCAAATTTTTATCCAAGCCAAGCTTTGGAGCTACCTGTGCAGGAACACCTGTGTTCAATCAGAGGCTGAGTGGGTGTTAAAGAACATGGGAATGGAAGAAAGGGCTCAAATTCTCACTTAAGATGTAATCCTGGTGTAGCCTCTGTGAAATAAGCCACTGCAGTTCCAAAGGAATTGGTGTCCCCATACTGAGAATGAGCAGACTGAGAAGGCTTGGCTCTCATAAACCCAGGCACAGAGCAGACATAGGATAGGAGCCAATTTCCTGGATTTTTCCTTTGTGTCAGAATGGAACCAGTCTGGTGAACAGGAAAGCCTGAACTGTGGCTGCAGTGCCTGGGCAGGAGGGCAGCTCTGGGGACCTGTCTCCAGCTCTCTGCCATCACTACATTCCCTGCAGACCAGCCTGTCCATCCCTGCAGGGTTTCACAGGGCTTGTCTCACCTGGCCACTGGGAATAACAGGTTCATGCTCTGTGTTGATTTTGCAGTTGTCTTCAGTTTTATATCAGTATTTAAGTTTCCTTCTCAGACACAACTTGTCTTCAGACATACCAGCTTTTCATGAAAGTAATTAATTTACAGCAATATCACTTAGTTCATCCAGCTGGCTGGTTGTGCCTTATTAGTGCCTAGGAACAAGACTAGGTTTTTTCTTCTTTCTGACAGGGGTTCTTGGAGCCTCGATGAGCAATTAGTTTAAAAAAAGCTGTCCTGGGGAGACAGAATTAGTACTAAAAAGGCCCAAGCCCTAACTTGAAAACCTTTGAGATGTCTGGAATTTTGTTATTCTTTTTATTCATCAAAGGATACATTATTAACTAACAATCTTCCCCAAAATACATACCACCTATTAAAAAATAATAACTTTTTTAAGGTTCACAAGTTAATTTTAATAATTTTTATCTAAAGTAAAAATATAATATCATATTCCAAGAGATGAATGAGTGTCCCGCTGAACAGATGATGCTTCAAGTGTTGCTTAGGGTTTTTTGTGTTGGTTGGGTTGTTTTTTTTGTACAATTGACATTTTCATAAAGAAATTTCCCAATGCAGAATTACTGCAGGAGCTGACTTTCAAAGGACTGTTGGTGGCATCGGTTTCTTCTTCTTTTTATTGGAGCTGGGGGGAGCCAAGATTAGCCTGTAGATGTTTTAACATCTGTAAATTCTTCAATATCTGCTGCAGTAGGAAAATAAATAACCAACAGCAGTACATGAAGACATTATATGTAACATGGCCTGAACTAGTACCTCACTAATGTGTACATAACCTGCTTTATAAAACCATATCTTAGCCAGGCTAAGCACTTAATTATTATTGATTAGTTCAGCCCACTCTTCCAGTATCAGTCGTTATTGAAATAATCTCCATATCCCTCATTAAACATGCATCTGTTTCCATGGGAATACATTTTTAAATAAGAAGTGCTATTTGAATATTATTGGTTTCACTGGTTGTTCAGGCACTTGGTACTGTGGTTGCCCAATCTGTCATAGTTAATCAACTCTCATCTCTTAACACTGGCTGCAGTTATCAATGAGTTGAGGATTAATATTCTGGGCGAAGCAGATGATAAATCATTTGTATATAATTAGTGTACAGCAAGGTTACAGCTGACATGAATTTTTATCTTAATTATGAGAGAAATTTGTTCCATTAATTTAATTTAGTTTGCATGAGTGGCTAGACACCTAACAAAGTTAATCTTACACCTGTCATTACAACATTAAGGAGAGGCTCATTTTCAAGCTGTAGACACAGAAACTCTGGTATATAAGGATAATGTTGCTCATTCTGATGTGAAAATAGATGATCGTAGACAGAAGATACAGAACCTACTCTGTTTAAAGACTTCCCAAAGGATTTATGTGTGAATATTACAGAGATTCAAATCTGGTTGCTGCTGTACCGAGCAGAGTAATTTTCCTTCATTCTCCTTCTGTACTCCTTCATGAGGGAAGCATGCAGTGCCTACAAACAAAGATTTTTCCCTTATTTTCATGGATATGCATTTTAATTACTTTAACTATATACATATAGTTAACATCTGACAATACCATAGCACTCGTATGATGTAATATCTGCATTAATAGCTATGGGTGAGGAAATTCTGCTGCCTGCAATGCAGCCTTCATATTTATGTGAAAAAGAATTATTCATAACTTCATCTACTACACAAATGGCAATTATGCAGGCATTTCTGAGGTTTCAGCAGATTGAATAAACCTAAATTCTGTGTTAATTATCCAAGCAATTATCAAGTCTGATAAATCATACATGATTGATAGATAAGGTGGGGCTGTTTGGGTAACAGGATATGGTGTTAGTTATTTTGCTGATAATTAACCAAGCACCTAAATGAAAAAAGACTATTTGTGGCATCTCTTATAAAAATGTTTATCTTTATAGATTTGTTGATTATAGTTATTTTATTCTGGTAGGATGACATGGAAAAAGAAAAGCCAATACCCAAGTCTTTTTACAGCTAATGAGATGAGACTGAATACAGTGGAGAGAGAAATATAAGTGAAAATTGCATTCTGCACTAGCTCAAGTCCAAATACATATTTGTAATACAAGCCACAGTCTCTTTCACATTTGCAGCATAAAAATAACCCTCAAACAGAAACATTAATTGAACAGTAACTCAGATTAATGTTTTGTAATATTAGTTCACAATTATTACTCTCAGCTAAGGTCAAGAAGTATATAGTTGGATATTCACAAAGAAATGACTGATTTAAAAACAAAGAGCTCTAATGGAATTCAATAGTGCTTTTCAGTCATTCCAGTTGGCATCTCTATTACCTGAAATGATTCACAGTCCATTATGGGAGCTTCCATGCTAATAGAATGTCTATCTTCTGTAATACAGACACATCAGGGCACTAACTGAGAATCTGTCACAATGAATTTCATCTAGATTTCACTTCATCTCTTCATGGACTGTAAAATTTGCTCTTGTACAATGCCTAAATTTACTGTGGGTAATTGAGAGAGATCTATAGATGCAGCACACAGTAAAAAGCAGTTTGCCAAAGATCTATTGTAAATTGTGCAGATTTGGTTCAGTTGGGAAAAGATTATGAAATGCTGGACACCACTGTCTGCTAATTAAATGTTTTTGGTGAGCTCTGAAAATATTTTGAATGGATCACAGTGAATAGAAAAGTGAAAACAGCAGCCTGGTTAAAATATTTCTCTTGCAGCTAGAAAGGCAATGAAAAAGCTTTTGAAATCTAAGAAACCCAAAATAAGAGGTAGGCAAATGAGTGAAAGTAAACCCCATTACCCCCTGTAAGACTTATGGATCATATCAAGTAGACCTATGATATTTTTTATCTCTCTTGTGTTTACATAGTGCAAAGTGAGATAGTATCCACTTAATCTGACTTCTTCTAGTTCTTTAGAAAATCCTTCTTAAATAGGGCAGGCAACTCCATTTTATTTTTGCAACTGAGAATATCCATCCTATCTGAAAATGTTGCTGTTAAGTTCTATGCATGGATTCTTGATAAAAAATTAAAATAACGTTTAATGCGTGGCTCATTTTTTCCCCAGCTGAATACTTGCTCCTCTGCTCATGAAATAGATTTCCTGAGCATTTTCAACCATTTCTATCTATTTTTTTTTTTAATTTTACTTGTTTCCATTGATAGCTAAATGAAGTTATTGGTATCCTTACTGATCACAGAATTTAATATTTGTTAGCCAATTACAATTGTGATATATTCTATAGCTTTTTTCCTAAGCCACAAACAGAATAATAGCATCACGCTTCACTGCAAGTGAAGTGATCTCAGCCTTTACATTAGGAGAAAATCAGAATGGTATGACTGCAGTTCATTACTGAAATAGGTAACTGATGAACTGAAAAGACAAAGGGCATTGTTAAATGAAATGTCATTATTAGAGCTGCTCATGTTTAACAAATGTACTGTAAGTTAATTCAGTGGTGTTTTCTCCAAAGTTCTCCGTAGGACGTTCACCATTCATGCTAATGTCTTCACATGGTCAAAGTATTTTTATTTTCTTTATGGAAATAAACATTAACTAAATCTTAAGCAAACACCAGTTAAACTGTTGTAAAAAATGGTACATCAATTTTTGTCCAAGGTTTACTTCCAGAGCTGTGGCTCACCCAGTGATCTCTGAAAGAAAAGCCTTTTTGAATGTTTTTGAATGCTTATGTATATTATGTTTGAATAAATGCCTTGTTTTCCTTGAAGGGAAACAGAAGGTAGATCCAGAGTTTCATGGGAAAAAGATTTAGTCTTTGGGCTCCAATTTAGCAATTTGTGATTATGCAACAAAGCACTTTGGCACGTGTTTAATGTCAGGGCCTGAAGCATCTGTTTAATATGTTGCTGAATTGGGGCCTTAAAGCACTAGCAGAATCTTGGACCTTGTGTTTTAAGAGCTGTGTAAAAGTAGTGTTCTGATATCAAATAAAAAACATATCATACTTTCAGCATCTGTTGGAAACTGTTTGCATTGCCCCAGAGGTGATAAAAATAATTTATGGACTCAGTATTTTTCACAACAAGGAAATGACCTCAGCTTTGGCAATCTGAGGTAGTTAGTGAAGCTTTTCTGCTACATTTATAGATTTACTTGAGCTACATATTCTTTGACCTGTATTTTAGATTTATTGGCAGATACATAAGTCACAGTGAATAACCTAAAAAGAAATTGATGCTCCGTGCATTTTGTGCAAGGATTGACTGACAGATTAAGAAGGGCTGCTTCTTCACAAGTGATTGAGACCTATGCCCTTGCTTGTTATAAATATGTCTGTTGGAGTGTCATGTGAATTTTTTAACTAAAAGTTTTAATACAACAGGAAAATTAAAAGCATATTTAGACTATAAGATGTGTAAA
Source organism: Corvus cornix cornix (assembly GCF_000738735.6). Lineage (NCBI taxonomy): Eukaryota > Metazoa > Chordata > Aves > Passeriformes > Corvidae > Corvus > Corvus cornix. The sequence continues at coordinate 8,438,680 of NC_046337.1, read as the reverse complement.
TATGAGCTTGAAAAGAGAATATATGTTATGGATGGCATGATAAGGACAAACTCCTGGGAGCAGCCCTTTTCTTCTCTGAGCAGTCCCACTGGCCTGGCACCTCTCTTAAGAAGAGGACTGCAGAGTCCAAGTCTGTTGCAGTGCATTAATGGTCCAAAGGAGCAGGGCAAGAAAGGTTCCTCTGGTTCCTCTCCTCCTGCTGTTGAAGTAGTGACACTCAGGTCAGCACTGATAGCAGCTGAGGCTTCACCCAGAGCTTGCTTTGTCTTGAATTGGTTTTGAAATGAAAGTCTGGGCCTTCAAGGTACATATTTAAGGCATATTCATCCCTTTTTCACTTTAGGCAAGGAACTTAGAAGTTGCAATCAAATATCTGTACTGACAGCTCCATCATTTGCCTGATGGAAACTGGAAAACAAACAGCTCCCTCTCCCATCCTGCCACCAGAAGTGAGATTAATTTAAAGTGTAGGGCAAGACTGTAAAAGTTTACTTTCACTCTCTGTTCTTGTGGCCTTAGTAACCCCTTCACACAGTTTTTTTGCAGCAAAAAATAATTGGCAATATAAAAGTTTTAAAGCAACCCATGGTGATGTATCTTCATTTTCTTAGAGGAAGCACAAGACACAAAATAAAAAGCTCACTTGAAACTGAGCTTCATCCTCATCTGTTCAGCTATGCATAGATTTTAAATGTATGAAAGAGAGATGTAAGAAAGAAATTGTAACAGATTCTATCTGTTCTACTGTTTCTGTCACCAGAGACATCATAAACAAAATAAACACGACTTGGACTGCAAACAGCTATGGATGAATTAATATTTTCTGCCTCCTGAATGTGCTACAGGAGATCTCTGCATTGGAAGTGAGCCTTGCACTGTCTGAATATGCACGGGGCTCTCTGAGCTATCTCCAGCAACGCTAGCCACCAGGCAAAACATGTTTTCTCGACTTATTGCCACTCATTTGTTTAACTTCACCGCCACCTGCTGTCAAGGAAGGGAAGCTGGCCTGCAGGCTGGGAAATAGCTGTGATGTGCCCAGGTAGGACTTGCCAAAGCACTTCCAACTCTTACACAATTTTAATGTGTTGTAAAGGACAGGAAGGAAATAGTTGTTCATAAGGTTTGTGTCCCATGCATCCTTTACCTCACCCAAGGGAGTGTTTTATCCCTGTCACACCTTGTGAAGACTGCAGTAACACCAACCTAAGTAATGCCACCATTCTTTGGCACATTTTCCTTCTGCATTTTCCTCCTGCTTTTGCTCATGTTCTTTTTGACAGCACTCTTGCCCTATGTTCCTTCAAACAGATCCTGGAAAATCCCATCTTTTCCACCTTGCTTTAAAGTACCTAGAATAATGGCTTGAAGAGTAATCAGTAATTATAACATTTCTCATTTTGTGCAATGAAAGCACCATCAGTTTATCAGCCAGAGAGCACCAGAGCAGATGGATCCTCATCTCTTTCAGTATGTCAGTATTTCATACCTCATTCAGTATGTCAGGAAGTTCCTTCCAGTCTAGTTACTTGATGCTGGCATTTTCACTACATCTAACAAATAACACTCAGTGTGGATAATGGGTTGCATCCAGGAAAAAAAAAAAAAAAAGACAATCAACCAACTGAACAGCACCCCTTCAAAAAAACCCCCAGAAATATATGTATATGTAGGCTGTTAATTGAAAAAATAGTTTGCTTATGGAGAAGATGTTAAAATTGGAATATATTCTGCTACTGATGGGTGCAGTTAGAGATGGGAAGTCCGTAAAAGCATGACATTTTCTATTACTTCCTATGTACGTCTTTCCAGCTTTGACTCAATGACTTAGTTCTTTGGCCTGATTCAATATAAAACAACAGAAAACTTTCCTTCAACCACAGCAGGCTTTGGCTAAGACTGCCAGCAGAATGTCTGTGGAAGACAAGGTGATATTTGAAGATTAACACAAATATTGTGTTTAGATAGTTGATCTGATGGCCTTGAAAGGTAAATGATATTACAGTTATATACATTTATTACAAATAGTATATTTTTACTCTGCAATGTCAAGAATAGGCTCTTGTCAGTGGCAGTACTACTTTGGTATTAACTCCTCATGGCATTGCTTCCAATCTCCTTGCTTTTCTGATTTTTTTTTTTAATTACTAAAACGGCTAATAATCAGTACAGCTGTAGAAAAAGCAAGATATAGTCTATATATCTTCTCTTAAGTCCAAAAAATAAAATTGCGTTTTGGTCCTGATCTCAGAATATGTGTCGCTATCAAAGCTAAGTTATGAGCTATATGGCTGAAAAAATGTAGCTCGATTTTCAGATACTGTGTTAAGTGCAGACCTGGCAGTTAGAAAAATCTTATTCTGCCTTATAAATGGAGTGAATTTGGTATGGAGTTCAGTGAAGAAGCATCAGAATGGAACACCAGCATTGCGGGTTCCTTAGTAGAACACCAACTCTCAGGGCAACAAGATGTATGGGAAAAAGTCTTGTCCAGCATTTGGTAGCCTGTTAGCACAGGAGTGTGTTCTGGTGGGCAGAATGTAGAAACAGTCAAACTCATGTCCAGATCTCCTGATAAACCTCAGTATGAGACATGGAACAAAAGACTCTGAAAACGAAAGAGTTACATAAAATACTTTGGAAAAAGGTTGGGCTAGAGTTGACCATGGTCAAAGGCCAGAGATGTTGCTTTTTTTTCTTCTTGTTTTATCTCTCCATAAAATGTTTAAAATACTTGTTCTGACTCTAACCCTTTCACCATGCATTTCGTTTCCTCAGTCTCTCCTATGAAATGAGTGGATGCTCTCCTGAGAACATCCACTCTTCTGCACAACCACTCAGCATATGTGGAGGCAGACTTCGTAAACTGAAGTATCTTCAGAACTGGCTCAACATTTGAAGTTCTGCCTTTTGGAAAGTTCATGGAAAATTACTGGTACCTGGTAGTTCTAACTTACTGCATGGCACGAAAGCCACTGCTTTCCTTCTCACTTTGGAACTCCCAGTTCACTTTGTCTTCCTGAAAGCAGGCTTGGCTGTTCTGTCTCTCACAGACCAGCACAGACCTGTTTTCTCTGAGCTACTATGAAACATGCTGCTTCACTTCATACACACTTCCAGAAATAAAGGCAGGTGAATCCTGATGTGATGTTCTGATAGAGCATATGCACTCAATTCATCCTACTTTCTAAATCAAAAAATTGCAGGGGTTTTTTTGGCTATGCAAAGGGAAGAGTATAGTAGATGGATTGACTAGACGACAGCCAGTTAGGGATGCAAAGACTGACAAAAAAGAAAATGCACTGTCAGATTTTTCTTTAAATCTGCAGTAGAAAGGGAACTGGGAGACAGTTTCACCAGAAGAGATGAAGACAGAGAAGTGGCTTTAAACTCAGTAGAACAGTAGGCAAGGTAAAAGGTTAATTATTCCTTTGGTGGAAGTTACAGTCCCTGAATTAATGGGAGCAACTGCATCTTCCCCCATGAAGCAGTTCCTGGATTCAGTCATTTCTGCTCCCCATGGCTCCAGTTATGGCATTGCTCCACTCTCACTGCTCCGCTTCCCACCAGCCCCAGGCTTCCCAAAGTGGAAGGAATTAATTTCTGCTGAGTCCATCTGTGGGAAATGGAAGAGTTTCATAGCATGGCTTTTTGGTTTACAAAGTCTGAGTAAGAGAAGCAGTGCATCTCTGCAGCTACAGGGCATCATAGCGTGGGGTATGGTAAGTTGGCAGAGCAAGGCCAAGAGATGGGCAACTGGAAGAGGTTATATTCCCTCACAGAGATAGATTTAGGAGACAGAATGTAGCTGCACATCTGTTTTTCATACTAAGTAAAACTAATATGGATCCCAAGAAAGAAGGCAGCAGCAACGGGCAGCAGAGCTTGCTGGAGTTAACACTTGCTTTGTGAATGAGCTGTGACTTTAATAGCCATTCCAAACAAACTACACTGGACAGCATATGGCATATCCCAGGTATTTGTGTACCTGTAGGAACATTCCTCCTAATTTTAAAATCATGGAAGTTACAAGGCATCCTTTTCCACCTTTTTTTTCTAGAAGGCATAGTTCCTGATAAGAGGGCATGCTTTGGGGATAAGCAGTATAACTCCAGACATATTACTTCCAGCCTTTCAAAATCACAAGGATATGAACTACTGGAGACAGTGAAGAAATTGCTAGGAGAATTCTGCAACAAAAGACTTCATTAGCCTTGAACTGTAAAAAAATCCAGCACAGTCACAGGAGTCAGCCATACTGCTGCTTTTGAGGTGACTGATAAGAAAAGTGCTGACAATCTTAGAGGTAAATCTTTCTCCTGAGTGGCCCTGCATAAAGGATGTGAAGTTGCATAATAAGGCATTGAAAATTCTTATTTTTATTATGAGCCTTGCAATATTTGATGTTTGATTATAGCCCAGCTCCCAGAATCAAGGGATCAGGTGAAAGCTTCTGTTTTAATTAAGAAACAAAGGTTTTCTTCATTTTATGGTTGCTGGAAAAAAAAATTTCCAGGGGTGCAAAGCCCCCTCAAATCAGATGGAAAACCCTTCATGTTGATATATGATTTAGGTATATTAAATCACCTGATATAGGTTGATTACATTGTTTGTGGAGATTGAATTTTTAATGTTCATTGTTTAATAACATTAAGGATAATAAACCCAAGTGAAGGTTTCTTTTTTAAATGACCCATGCTTTTATTAGCAACAAAACAGCTTCAGGGAGACCTGAGCTCAGGTCAATTGGTTGCTTTGTGATAGCACTTGTGAAGGAACAAAAGGCAGGTAAGACTGATAGCTGATGTTGGAATTGTCCCTTTCTGGTAAATGACATTAGATCTTTGGCAAGAGTGGATGCAGATACACGAATCTAGAAAGCAAGAACCCCACCAAAGGTGACTCAATACAAATGTTTCTGGCCACAGTGGGCACCTGGTCGTGCTGTTGTAAAGGACAGAAGGCTGCCACGATTTGGGCAGGCTGCTTATTGTTTCTGCACAAGGCAGCTTCTTCCAAGTGGAAGGTGGAAACTGGGTCTTGTTTTGTTTTTTAACTTCTTGTGCTTTAAGAAGCCTTAGAAATCATATAAATTGAAAGCTAAATCTTTTGGAGATGTAACTTTATCCTCCCTCATTCTCTTGGGCAATAATGGATCTGTTTTCAAGTCACCGTTTAGTATGAGTGATTTTCTCCAACTCATCAACCATTGCAAACTTCCTGAATATTCCTCACTGCACAAAGCACTAGAATTACCAGTTGGGTATTTCTGCTACAGCACAATGAACATGGAAACGAACTCAACATTTCTACTCGGCATCACAGGCTGAATGAAGATTCCTCAGGCCACTGTTGTGAGATGCTGGGAGGAAGCACAACATATCACTTTTCTTTCATGGTAATCATGAGATGCTCTGTGCTGACTTACTCAGGCTACTCAGTTTTAGGCTAGGTGACATTCTGATGATTATCTTTACATTTACATAATACATGCTGTATTATCTTATTAAATAAAATATTAATATTATGTGGACCAGATTTATGTGATAAATTAAAAAATAATTTGGTAATTACATGACCATTTTTTTAATGAATTCCATACTTGAGTTAAGTACAGTTAAGAACTTCCATGGTTTTAACATTCTTGACCTTTACCTAGTTTTTGGCAAGGTTCCCTGATGTTTAGGGGCTTTGCGCAGCTTTTGAAGGGTGAGAGAATCAGTCTGCACAAACCCCAGCCTTAGAAAACCAGTCCTTTGCAGACTAAAATTCCAGAAAGTGTTTTCTAGACTTACTATAGCTACTAACTGCTTTTATTAACTCCTAAAGAAACTCACATTAGTTTGTCCTTGAATTTTAATGAAATGTGTGCCATCACCATTGTGAAGAAGAACTTATTCAGAAAAATTGTGTATTTTATTTGTTAGCATATTTGCGTTCAATTTGTGTTGAAATTAGCTATGATTTGAAAATTACAGTTAGGTTAAGATCCATCCTTTTTCCTTACCTCTGAATAGCTAGAACAGCAAAAAGTAATTCATTTTTCTTAATAATTGCTTCTGTAGAAAAAGAAAATCTTTGAAAAGACAGCTCAGCCAAGCTTCTTGAACACTGTAAGAAAATACTTGGATCACACTCTGAAAAACCTTGAACTGTCCAGTGCAATAAAACTTGGGACTGCATTTCATGATGCCCATAAAACCTGCTCCAAAGCCTCCTAAAAAATGTCTCAGAACAATTCAGAAAATGTTTGATTCAAATTACAAGAACTCAGTGATTTAAGGGACAGGAGAAGTAAGGTCACTGTCAGCCCTGATTTGTTTTCAGGATGCTCACTCTTGTACTCCGTATGTATAACTGAATAATGAATTAAAACATATTAAACCACCTCGAGGCGGCTTTCCAGAGCACAGCCGGTACTCCAGGAATGCATGTCTTACTGGCAGCAGAATACAGCGATGTGCCTGGTGTCACCAGAGGGTGCTCTTCCCCCATTCGTCAGTGTCTGCCTGAGTGTAAGCAAGATTTGATTCTTAAAAAGACACGTAGTTCTAGTGCAGTTTTGGATTACGCCAGGATCCCCTGTGTAGAAGCAGTCTGAAGATGGAGGGAGTGGTAGTGAATGGTAGCAGAGTTTGCTTTTCATTTAGGGTTAAGTTGCAGTCAGGCTAAAATTCCTAAAGAGCTTTGCTCAGTGGGACTGTTTAATTTCAAAATGCACACATGTATAAATTACTCAAGTTAAACTGGATGTCTGCTGAGACACTGAGACAGAACACAGCCTTTTTTTTTTTTCTGTAGGCTATTTTCCTTTTTGCTTAGCTGTGTCCAAGGTTACACTTCCCATGCTCACCTTGAATCTCTACAGTTCTGTCTTTTTTACCTCTACATCACTGATACTTTATCTTGCTTCTCTTACTACTTGTCTGCCTTTTCAATTCTCTTTCAAAAAATCAACATAGAAGAAGAAAAGCCAAAAATCTCCTCCATCTTAGATCATCATTCTCCTGGGAGTGAGGTGTACCTGTGAGAAGTCTGTTAACTGTTTCAGACTATCTCACTCCATTGGGAAATTACTGTTCATTTTTACAACTATTTTAAGTGAAGGATGTGTCATACTATTCTGGCATGTAGAAGGTAAGGTCTAAATCCATATATTTTGCCTAAAAATGCCACAGTGAAAATATATACCTCTCTGCACCTTTGAAAAGATTTGTAAATCAGTAATCCAATGACCTGTAGTCTCTTATTCTTTGAACATCAAATAAATCTTACTGGTGATTCTGTTTGGAGAAGTTTTACCTTTCACAAATATATTTATAAGTTCCTGGGCTTTTTGTTTTCCAACAATTCCAGATTTGCTCAGTCTCAATACACAAATGAAGCAAAGTATTTCTTCACTGTGTGAGCATCACAGACAGAGCTGTGATCTGTAATTTAATATCCTGGCCCAAATTAAGGAGTCTGTGATGCACTTACAGTGCAAAGGTTCTCATTTTGTTTGTTCCTTCTCAGGTCAAGGCTCAGTGAATCAGACTTAATTAGTAATTCTATGGATTTGTGAGTTAGAAAGACCCACTTCATTGTCCCGGAGATTAATTTCTTTTGAGCATAACAGCTACAGATGACCTGAGACTTTCAGAAGAGGTGTAAAGGCACTGTCCCAAACAAACCTCTCTGGGGGTGGCTACTCTGTGTCAAGGTGTGCTGTGCCTGTCCTTGCCTGGACTTTGCAACGTGTACCCATATAGAAACTGAGAAACTCCTCAGCAGCCTGATTTTCAAAGAGAGTACAGTAGCACTCTCTGAAAATCAAGCCTCTCAAAAATTGAAATACCCAAAATGCTTGGCTACTTGCATATCCTGACCACAGTCTTTGAGTCATGTGATCAAAATCATGATGATGCAGAAAGAGAAGTCTGGTAAAACCTTTAATATTTGTCAGATACTTAGTTATAATATTCTCATTACTCTCCAGGCAGACTTTAGACCAGGCACAGATGAAACTGTAGAGAGGACCAGCCACCAATTCTGCCAGCTTCTGTTATGTGGACCAGGAGGGATCTGTGACTTTTTTTCTTATCAGAACCTCAGTATTTTCACTATCAGACTACCTTTTCTTCTCCAGATTCCACAGGCCACAAAGTCTTTCCTCTTCCTCCTATTTAAGAAAGGAACTACTCTGTGGCCCTTTTCTAACTACATCACCAAAATGACCATGAACAGGAGTTTCTTGTGTTACCGCAGCCATTACTCTCACCTGTTTTGCCTATGTTTGCCTTGGGTTTGGTTGGGATGAGCTAACAGCTTGGAAAGTGAGCTAAAAATGTTTGTGTTCATATTGCCAATCTTAACAATATTAAACAATGTTAAAAATGACACAAACATATTTTTCAAGAAAAATGGTCTTCTTGTCTGCCTGTTTGTTTTAAACTATTAAGTGCCGAAAATAGGAATTGTTCAGAGGAGAGACTGAACAGGACCTTGGCTGGACTGGACCTTCTGAATGTCACCCATGGGTACGATAGTGAGCATGTTTAAAACATCACTATTTGCTGTTCTAGGTGAGTGCTGAAAGGGCACAATACCTTGCAGAGAATATCAGTCGGTTTGCAATGCAAAAATGCAATGGTCTGCTGCAGCCCCTAACACAGTGGCTACTGTAACAGGTCTGTGACTTTTTCATTTCACAGTGCACAGTCTCATTTCCGCTGACGATAATTGGGAATTTGCAATTGCCCACTGAATGGTTCTCTATGCTTACTACATCTCACGAAATAGATGAAGGGGAGCCGAGTAACTGTAAGGAGATGGGATACAACCAAGACAACAAATTAAAAGAGTAAATGCATACAGAGGGTGATTCTAGTGCTGTGGCCAACAGTATTGCTGATTCCAGAAACCTGGATGAAAACCATCACAGGTATCATTTCATTAGGGATCAGGATGGAAGTGATCTCTCTGCTGGGGCTGCTAGGCAACAAAATGTCTTGAAAAAAGAGCTCACCCAAGAGATGAGCCACAGAAAACAATGCAGAATTTGACACTGAGTCTGGAAGGCTTGGGTTTAATTCCCTACAGCTGGCTTCACTTTCTGCTGTTAGTAGGAATCCAACTGAGAAGATGCAGTCATGGCAGTACCGAGGTCCATAGCCCAGTGCAACCACTGAGGTCCTTTCCATTTACTCTGAGATGTGTCCATGACACTTTGTTTTATGGTATCCATAAACAAATGTTGTACCTTAACAAGAAGATGCTGTAGGAAGGACCATTGCACAGGAAGTTATACTTACTTTATTTTATCTATCATGCAGAATGGAAATAAATTGCTTTTAGGCCTTCTCAGCATAGAAAACATTGGAAAGTTACTTAAGTTACTTTGTTTATCTAACTGTGTCTGCTCTACAAAGAGTGGAACCCTTCCTGTTGCTGTTACAACTCCATCACACATTTTTATTCTTATTACAAAAAGAAACAAATATGTGCTAGAAGAGACAGTGAGACCTACTGCTACATTTTCAGTGGTGACTGAGTTTGATGATGTCGCAAGTCCAGGCTGAACAGCGAAATGAATCACATGGCTGTATGAAAAAAGGATGAAGCTCTTCAGCTCAGCTTCATGGGATCAAGATTAATGAAAAAGGAAATTCAAGACATGATTGTTGAAAGCAGCTGCACCAAGCACCAGAGCTCACTTACCTTCACAGATCAAAATGAAGTAGGGAAAGGGAAAACAAAGCCTAAGTTGAATCTGCTAGAGATTTGCAAGCACAAAATCTAAAAACCTGAAGGAAGGGAGGTTTTTCTTTTTTAGATGGTAACCCTCTTGGGACTCTTCTTAAACCTAAGTGGTATTTAGAAGATTGATTATCCAAATGTCATAGGGGACAACAGCTCTGTCTGGGTAACTGAGTGAATTTACATCACAATTAGGTATTGGGAAGCAGTGCTTTTGAGAAGTATTGTATTGAGGTTCAAGTGATCCAAGATGAGTTGTAATGACCATAGATTTTTGTATTTTTGTGCCTTTCCTTTTTCTTTCCTAACTACATACCAACAGAAGGAAAATTCCAGCCTATAAAGGAGAAAAATGTTTCCAGTCCTTGTGGTCTCATAGACATAGAGCAAATTAAAACAACCTATTACATTTCTGTAACTACATCATTTCAGGCCAGCTTTGTGATTTTGGGGGCCAGTTGCATGAGTTTTAAAGTTCATAGGAGTTAATTAGCCCTGTCTCCTTCCTTTGGATTACTGTGCTTTAAAAAGCCAGAGAAACAGTTCTGTTTCCTGGGGTAGGTTAATTCCCTCCCTTGTCTGATACTCAGTTACTACTTAAGCCCCTAGTTTATACTACTTTTGGCTTTTTATTTTTCCTTTTTCTTTAATGTATTTCTTTGGAAATGAATTTCATGACCATATCATGGCTCAGGAAAATTTTTCTCAAGTTGATGTTTCTTCTCAGCAGTTCCCTTATGACCTGTACTTGCTGGTGCGTCTGAAGGTTGTCTACATCCCTTCTAACACTCTCCTGTTTCAACCCTTCTCTTTGTCCCTGCTTTTCGTTGGCTTCAGTCTTCCTCTGCATGGCAATCAAATTAGAGACGTACAGTTCTCTGGGAGGAGAAGACAGACAAAACACAGACAGTCCGTATTGCTGTGGTGACCACATTAGCCTCTGGGGCTGTGGAACAGTGTTCTGCAGCTCTAATTAAGATGTGGCGTGTGGTTAAACCAGGCCTGAGCTGGTCTGGCCTATTTTTACTTTTATTATTGTTACTATTGTTTTGATCACTCTGTCAGGGCAGCAGTCAGAATGGACTGGCTCATGTATGCTCTGCTGCCGTCCAAAGGATGGGAACACTGCTCTCCTGTTCCTTCACCTTCTTGAGATGCTTCTAGCCACAGCTGAGTGCAAGGTTATTCTTTTTAATACTCTATGTGGCAAAGAGTCTGGAAACAGAACACCTGTGATAGACTTGAAAAGAGACCCCTGTCAGGTATTTCTGAAGCCATCGCCAACAAGAATGCTACCCATGAATACTGCCATGGTTTGCTACCAGGCTGTTCAGCCCATCAAATCCTTGTGCATTGGTGTGATTTTATTCATGAATCCAGCGTGTGTTGGCAACCAGCCTGGGCACAGCATCCAGACCCCAGCACACCCATCAGGGTCTGCCCGGTGCTGCCAAGCCCAGGATGGGAGGCCAGGCTCCAGCACATTCAGGTGCCCACCTTCCCACCAGGGGATGCTCAGACATGGCCCCCTGATGTGCCCTCCGCTGGGAGGTAGAGCCAGCACCTGTTGCAGGGGTTCCTCAGCATGGGACTGTTTGATGAGCAGCAGCTGAGGGAGTGGGGGGTGTTTAGCCTGGAGGAGGCTCAGGGGTGACTTTTTCAATCTCTGCAACTCCCTGGAAGGAGGAGGGTGCAGCTAGGTGGGGGTCGGGCTCTTCTCCCAGGAAACCAGCGACAGGATGAGAGGACATAGTCTTAAGCTGTGCCAGGGGTGGTTTAGGTTATTAGCAAAAGTTTCTTCACAGAAAGCATGATGAGATATTGGAATGAATGCGATGGTGCACCGAAGGTGACCTGCACAGCGCTGCCGGCAGCCCCACAGGCCTCCCCGCGCCCAGCCTCCTGCGCGGCACCGACCCCCGCGCTCCCGGCGAGGGCTGGGAACGAGGGGAAGGAGCTCTATTCTTAGGGAAGTGGTGAAGTCACCGTCCCTGGAAGTGTTTAAGGAAAGCCTAGAAATGGCCCTTGGTACCATGGTCCAGTTGACATGGTGGTGTTCAGTCTTGGACCTGGTGATTTCAGAGGTCTTTTCCAAACTAATTGATTCTGGGATTCCAACCTAAGTGATTCCGGGACCTGTGTGCAGGGGAGAAAAAACAGAATTAAACCCCCCTTCAGCTGTTCGGTCACCAAAGGAAATACGGCTGGCAGTGAGAAGTGTCAGCGCCCTGTGGAGCATGAGCGGCCGTGAGGCGCCTCGCAGTCACAGAGCACTCAGTTAACTTGTCCTCCATGCTGGCGGGAGGCCTCAGGACCCCTTGCAAAAGGGAAAAAAAAAAGGAAACAGCGGCGGGAGAAGGGCAACGCCGCGCACGGGAATGGCCCGGGGCCCGCGGTGCCGGCGGGGAGGAGCTGTGCTCTGAGGGGCCGTGGGCACGGGGACGCACGGGGGCACCCGGGGGCGCCCCCAAGGGCGCAGCCCGCGGGCGGGGCCGCGGCCGCTGCGCTCCGCGCAGCCCGTCAGTCACATGAGCCGCCGCCCTCCTTTCCCCGCACCCCCTCGGCCGCGAATGGCACGGCCCGGATGCGCTTGTACGCAAGAAGGGTGCGGGCGAACCATTGAGCGAGGCCGGGGGAACCCGGCAGCCGCCGGCTGGGAACACCCCTTCGCCGGGGCGCTGCGGCGGCGGGGAGCGGACGTGACAGCGGCGCGGCCGGCGGCGGAGGGCGATGGGGGTCCCGCGGGGACAGGAGCGCCAGGCCCCGCAGGAGGTACCGGAGCCGCGTCTCTCCCAGCCGCCCGTCCCCCGGGCGCTGCCGAGCCGCGGCAGCTCTTGCTCCGGCCCCGCTGCACCGGTGTCCCCGGGATCCCCGGCTGCTCCTTCCCCTCGTTCCCGGCCCTCGCCGGGAGCGCGGGGGTCGGTGCTGCGCAGCAGGCTGGGCGCGGGGGGCGCGGGGAGGCCTGTGGGGCTGCCGGCAGCGCTGTGCGGGTCACCTTCGGTGCACCACCGCTTCCCGCGTCCCCTCTGCAAGCTGGGCTCGCCGGGTTCCCTTGGGAGGGAGCGGAGAGGAAGAGAGTGCCCAAAGGGTTGGAGGTGGGAAGGGTGTGCAGGTGGGTCCCTGTAGCTCTCGGGGGATGCCTTGTTACCTTCTCTCCGGCCTAGGGCCGAGGTGTTCGGGAGCCCTGTGCCTCTAGGAAATCATGTGTATCCCCGGAGCTGTGGGGTTTCATCCTGTAAGGTGGGGACAAAAGCACTGGGACGGGCTGGCTGTGGTGGTGAGGCTTCGGAGCACTGAGGCTGTCCGGGCTGCCCGTCACAGTTTACTTTTTGTTACTGCTGTGCTTTGAAATTGCATTGCCCAAAAAGTGGAATTCCATGTGAGCGTGTCCTCCTGTTTTTGTAGAAGAATTATAGAAGCGTGTCCTGTTTCAGCTGGGATAGAGGTTAAATTGAGGCGTGTGATTTTATGAACCCTGAAATTGAATGAAATGTGCGAAATGGAGAATAAATTAACTGCCTTATGGCAGTAGGACAATCTCACTAGCTGGAGGCAAGCAGTGGACCAGGAGTTCGATCAGTAAAAGCATTTAGCTGGGTGAAAATATGTGATGTTAAATCCATGTAGAAATGTGTTACCTGTTTCTTTCATGTCTTTCAAATGAACAGTTTTAGCATTAAACCAAGTTGCTCATAGAAGACAGGTTTTTCTCTGGTACGTGATCTGTGCCAAGGTTAAGTTCAGAAAACGTTCATTCCTCAAATGAATGAGAAAAGCTGAATTAGTGTTGTGTTGTTTGTTTGTCAGGTTGAAACAAGAGAAGATGAGGAGCAAAACATCAAGTTGACTGAAATTTTGGAACTGTTGGTGGCTGCTGGATATTTTCGAGCAAGAATCAAGGGGTTATCACCCTTTGACAAGGTGAGGCCAGCACAATATTTTTCAATGCCTTTTTTAAGTATGAGGCTTATATGTTTTGCCAGTTTGCTTAGCAATTCTAGGTGACTTTATAAGAGACATTTGCAACCTGTGAGGCTTCCCTGTGTGAATAATTCTGCAAATGACCTAGTTTCAGACAGGACCTCCTCAGTCTTGAAAGACAATTTTGTGCAGCAAGGCCTGTTTTAGAGGAGACAACTGGATGCAAACCAACTGCTGTCTGCTTTTATTGTGGGTGTTATGGCCTGTGTTAGAATTGTGTACAGGGAATTTTCCTCCCTCTCTCAACAGCAGTTAGAATAGCTAGGATATGTGGAGATAGCATGGTAATTTTAAAAACAACATTGATGAGAAATGAGGAAGTGTCTGTGTAAGAATGGAACAGTTAGCCTGGCGAGATTATTTTGGGGTTGTTTTTACTTATCTATAGAATATCATATTTGTTAACCTTTCATTGTCCTAGACAGGAAGTGTGTGATACTGAGAGTGAGCAAAGTTCAGGTTGAAGAGAGATTTCTGAATTGTTTTAGTGCTGACTCTGTGAGAAATTCCTGAACCAGGGTTTGAAAACACAGAACTACAGCAGCCTTGAAATGGACTCTGCTGTTTTCTGCTCTGTCTTTGATCATAGCACAGCCTTACTTTGCAGTGCAATTTTATTTTATTCAAACTCCTTGGTATTGCTAACAGTAGCTGCTCAGGAGTGTCTGCTCACAGAGAGAGTAGTTTCAAGGAGACTGCCTTAGGAGGTAACATTGTTGCATTTATGTGTAGAAATCACTTACACTTACTTAAATACGATTGCAAAGTTACCATTTCATGACAGTGCCCAACCTCACCGAAATGACCACTGCTGCTGAAAACGATCACGCTGCTAATGCAAAAGGGATATGTAGGTTATCAGTTCCAGAGGGGAGCGTGAGAGGGGTGATGTGTCAGAAACCTTGTTAGAAACACGGGGTCCTAATTTGCTGCATGATGTTGTCAAGTTACTCCACATTTTAATCCCTTTTTCTCTTCTTTGCCTTTGCATACATTTAGGTTATTTTGCACATATTTATGAAAAGTTGTCTTTAAATATTTATGTAAAGTTGATGAAATCGCTCAGGAGTTTAAATATGCGTATGTCAGAATAGGGCCTGAAATAGAGATTTCTACAGAGCTGGGGATTTCCATTGCTGTGCTGATACTGTGTCTAGCACTTTGTGTTGCATATGTCAGCAAGCAAGAAGTAATAGTAGCAAAGATGTATATAAAGAGGTAAATATATGACTGCAGTAATTATGACCCTTGATAAAATTTTGATATGGTCACTTTTTAGAGGTCATGACATTTAACATACTGTTGCTTTGTATCCATTGTTTTTTTTTGTTTGGTTTTCTTTTTTCAATCTGAGAGCTGTTTCAAAACTAATATATAAAGCTAAAAGAGGAATTTAGATTGTCAATAACTGCTGGGCTGGTTTCTGTCTTCTGGTACCTGTGCATTATGTGTAGTATTGTATGAAGTTGATATGGTTATGCCATGTATTTCAGTCTGTCTTAGAGCAGAGAGGATACTGAGCATGGAGAGATTACTGAGATGTCGTTTCTAAAATAAATAAAGCCTCGAAGATGTATTTGGGTTTACCTCTTCAGTTTAAAGTGGCCCTGACAATGCTGTTGCTTCTTTGCCAGGTGGTGGGAGGCATGACGTGGTGTATCACTACCTGCAGCTTCGATATCGACGTGGATTTATTATTTCAGGAAAACTCTACTATTGGTCAAAAAATGTGAGTTGATTAAATGGCAAGTGGGGGATTTTTCTTCTTTTTCTTAGAAAATAAAAAGTGGGTGGGGAGGCGGAAGTTACCTTCTATTTTTCTGTTTCTAAGAAAGAGTTTTAGTTTAAATTTCCTGCTTTTGAGGACTGCCTGTTTACAAAACGTTGCATGGGTTTCTGGGTTTCTCAGACTGTAGTTCCACAAATCCTAAAACCAGAAAGAAGCTTATTTCGGAAAAGGCAGGGCTATTCCCACTGGGCTGCAATGTTCTTATATCCCTACTAAGCACTGAAAGCATTTGTTGGCTCCACACTGAACTGAATTGGGAGCTGATGCAGGTTAAAACCTACCCTCCCCCCAAAAAAACCAAACCC
This sequence comes from Corvus cornix cornix, assembly GCF_000738735.6. Classification (NCBI taxonomy): domain Eukaryota; kingdom Metazoa; phylum Chordata; class Aves; order Passeriformes; family Corvidae; genus Corvus; species Corvus cornix. The sequence continues at coordinate 8,422,867 of NC_046337.1, read as the reverse complement.
AAAAAACCCAAAACACCCCAAAAGAAAAAAAAAAGAAAATAGTTTTAACATGAATGAATTCCTGGATCCGGTTCTCTGTGCAGCTGCACAGATGCTTGTGCTGGCACAAGGGGATGATGCAGAGGCCAAAGCAAAGGGCAGAGGGAGACCACGCTGCTGGAAGTTGGAATGCAACATTAGAAGACCTTCCCTGAGTTTCATGTGTCTGCAGTTCTGCTGTGTAAATAACCTCTGACTCCCTTTTATGGTTCTGGGTTGGAATTGTAGGCATCAGCAAACAGAATTTAAAGCATGTCACTGTTGCCAAAATAGTTACCTGCCCCATACTGAGGAGGAGGATTTCCTTCTCAGGGTGACCCAATGAGAACATTTTGTTTTGATTCATTTCTTAGGCATGGAATTTGCTCATAAGCCAGCTAATTCCTGTACCAGGGAGGTTATAGACATTGTTTTTGCTGGGATAGGGAACACATTCTAAACTCCATTATTTCTTCATGTGTATCTGTGATAAAAGAGCCATAATTAAAATTTCCAGGAAATAAGATTAGCCTGACAAATTACAGTGGCATGAAGAGACTTGTTTACTCAATGTAGTTAAAAAGAAATCTTTCTGTGTTGTTTTCTTGAAAGTCATGGAGCATTTACACGGCTTTTCAAAATAAATATTTGTGGGTATTGCAATTGCATTTGGAGACACTCAAATCATCATGCATAACTAACTACATAAAGCATTGCTGACTGCAAAGAATTAAGTAGAGACCATGAATGAAGATGGTGGTGGTAGTTTTTTATCTTTGTTATCCTTAAGAACAACCAGGTAGGAAATAGTTAAGTTGTTCTCAAAGTGTTCTGTTATTTTTCCAGCTGACTGGATGCAAAATTGGCAAAACAAAAACCAGGCTCCTCTCCCAAAACAGCAACAATGATTTATTTGTAAATCTAAAGTGTTCAGTATGACAGTAGCATAGGCTGTTTTGATGTCCATGTAATGTTTGTATTGGTAGAGGCTCAGGGCTTCTGTGGTGTTCTCAAGATAAGGAAAAGTTAAACTGTGTTTTCTCACTATTATTCCAAAGGCATTGTGAAGGTGTCCTGTTATTTAATTACTGAGCTGAAATAAACATGGAAACATACATTGGATAAATAGCTTTTGTTTTAATTGCCCTGGCTTTGATTGTGCTTCACTTCCCTCCAGGAAGTAAAATGTTTCAGGCTCTATTCCCAGATTTTGGTCACTGTCTCATATCTCTTGATCCCCTTTTGTTCTTCCAGGATCTTAGTTGTCCTTTTGGACAGTATTAAATATCATTGAGGTCAATACTGGACCAGTTAATTTTTTTCCTTCATGGAGAAATAGCTTTGGTTTTCCTAGTAAAGTTTTCATCCTCAGTAGTGACACCTGCTTTAAAAATGTACTTGTCAACATTGGTAGCCAAAAAAATTCTTGCCCTAAAATTAGGTATTCAGTGGAAACAGGATGAATTTCTTGCAGAGGGATCCCTTGTGGCAGGGTAATCCTTTCACTTAACCAGCTCTTACTGAGCTCTAGAATGAGATTGCTGCCAATTCAGTTTTAGTCACTTGAAAAGTATGTAAAGTGTACTGTGTATTTAGATTTTAAGTGCAGTATGTACTTAAATTCATAAAGTTTCAGGAGTAACATCAGGATATATTCTGTGAGTTCTGCTAAATAAAGTCTTAAGTTCTTATATTTGATTCTGGACTTCCTTGGAGTGCACATCTCTTACTTAATGTAACTATTCTTAAAGCTACTGTCTCTTCATATTGAGTGTACACTAAAACGTGCAAAGGTGTTTGTAGGTGTATCTTACATGGGTATTTCATCTGTCCAGACATGCAGATCCTGAAATTTTCTGTAATAGTTAAATTTCCAAGGTAGGAGCCTGTAAGTCGGGCTTAATCACCTCTTCACAGACTGATGATATAAATAGTGCCTGTAAAAGCTGTGTTGTAAATAGTTTGATTGCTTTTCAGTATATATAGTGGAAGCCACTAGAGGGAATCTTTGAACTATTGTGTTTGCAAAAATAATTTGTAATTTACAAAAGAAAATTGTAGCATATATACATCTGTCTTTTTGTTGTTTTATAATAGTGCCTTAACTGAAAAAATTGTGTCAGTGTTACCAAAAATGAAGTGTCCACATCGTTTGGAACCACATCAGATCCAGGGACTGGATTTCATTCATATATTTCCTGTTGTTCAGGTAATAATTTCATGGTGTATTGATACTTTGCTGAAAAAGGCCATAAAACTTGCATAAAAAATATAACAAAGCTTTGAATTATTGTTTGGCTCTTTATTTAACTTTGGAATAAATAATCACAGAGAAGTAGTTTGAATTAATGTTTTTAAAGAATGAAGTGACATTATGGATGATAGAATTTTTAAGTATTGCTTGATTCACATTTAGAAAACAAACTCTAAATTCTTTGCCATGGAGTCAGATTGTGCCTATTGTGGAATGGCTGCTTAAAGAAGCCAAAGTTTAATCTTGTTGTGGACTCTGATAGTCCTCTTTGCCAGACTAGGAAATAGAACAAATACCTTAGGTCTGTCTTTAAGCGTATGGAGTAAGTTGTGCAGATAGACCTTGAATCAGAAGGACATGAATAAGGCAAAAGCCACTGGGGTCATTTCTTTAGGCATAATTCATCCTTATTTCATATCACTGAAAAACTGTGCTCTGACAAGTGATCCTCTTACTGTGTATTTGTTGAGCACCACTAACTCACCACGTGCATCGTTCTCAAGTTTATTAAGATTTAAGCTAACACTTGATGTGTTCCAGTTACATGTGGTATTTTGAGAATCCTTGGCATGTTGTTATCATTTTTTGATTTTCCTTTCATCTGCACACAGAAATGTATCTTTGACAGATAGGCAAAATGAAGACTCTTAAGGAAGCTTCTTTTCCATTAAATATCTCCTTACCTCATGTCTGTGAAGGAATTTAGTGAGTAAGAATTGAATCTAAATTTTGGTTTGTAAGAAGTGGGGAAAACTTCCTGGTGCTCTTTCCTGTTATCTTCTAGTAGGAGCTCCTGAGGAAAACCACACTTAACTGCACTCCCCACAAAACATTCTGTGGTGTGTGCTACTCTTACACAGCTTTCAAGCTGTGGTGATGCTGCCTAAAGTGGGAAGTTGGTATCTTGCTAATGTGAGTTTTTACTTCTGAACTCTATTTCCTAAAACTAAAATTCAACCCAGGTGAGTTTCTTGCCCTGGTCACTTGATGGCAGTGAATGGTTACATTTATCAAACACAAGGCTTCTTTCACAGGAAATATATTGCTCCTGCTGTAAAAACTATAGCACTAGGTATTATTTTCTCTCACCTGCTTTATTCCAAATCCTGGTTTGGGATATTGCCTCTGGCAATGAGAAGCAGGGAGGAAATGTACTTCTGGGTTTCCCCAAGAGCAGTGAGTCTTGGTATTTGTAGCTGGCCAGTAGTGGTAGAGCTGACCCCTACTTGGCAATGATGTTCTTTTTTGATGGGCTTAGTTTTTGGTATGTAGAGGATCTTTCTTTAAAAAATGTGGCTTTCTGTCAGATCTCTGTGAAGTTCTGCCTGCTCCACATACTGCAGGATCCTCATCAGACTTCAAGGAAAACTTATTGGTGTCACCAGTATACTATGTTCTGAAAAAGACCATGCAAAATATGAAATGCTGGCTACACCACGTAGGAATTATGTATTTGATAATGGCACTTTATTCAATGCCCTGTTAAACTCAAGATTCTATTTGCTATCTGTAGATCTCAAATCAGTTTCCAAATAATACAAAAGCTTGCTCTTCAGCCTGGCATTGTGTCCCATTAGCTCTTGCACTGTGCAAGAATTCAGATGGATCCTTCCCTACAGGAAGAAATTAGGCTGAGTTGGCTCACTGCCATAGACTGTAGCAGAACTTTAAAAAAAAAAAATTTAAAAAAGTCTAACAGATATACCAATGGGCAGAAATGTTCTTCCTAATAAATTCTGCTTATGATCAGAGGCAAAAGTATGTACACAGTCTTGTTTTCAGATGTGCTTGGTAATTAATAGTCAGCATTTTCATCTCTTGTCATCATGTTCCCCTCACTTTCCAGGGGTTCATGGTTATAGCACAGGAAACAGTTGCTGGTTCAAACTTGGATCCCACGATTGATCTCATCTCTTCTGTGACCTCCTGCACAGGCTGTCAACAGCCTGCAAGATTTATCTCCTCCAACATTGTTTAAAATGTACTTCAATATTTTGTGGCTTTTTGTGTGGTCTTATAAATGTCAGAAGAAGTCTTTTTTCTTGCATAGGCATGTGGTTCTTCATGAACATTTCATAGGCTTGAAGATACGTCTTTTCATGGTGGAGCTGTAGTTTTTTAAACCAGTGAGTGATCTATAATAGGAGAATTGCACAGAGGAAACATATGCACAGAAGAAGAAATGTGACGTTTATAAAGTAGCAAATGCTGACACATTTTGTTAGGATTAGGCCAAAGATTTTCCATGTTTACAAATAAATCACATCTTCTTGTTTCTGTGCTTAAAATGTGCTTTTAGCTTTTATAATGTATTAAAAATTATGCAGTAGTTTGGTGTTTGCTGCTATTATTCTTCTGTTTTCAGCTGGTACAATTTTTTTTTCAGTGGCTGGTAAAGCGTGCAATAGAAACAAGGGAAGAAATGGGAGATTATGTCCGTTCTTACTCTATATCACAGTTTCAAAAAACTCACAGACTGCCAGAGGTAAGATCAAGACAGTTCTTGTTTCTGTGATAGTATGTCAAGTACTCAATTGCAGTACCAGCCCCACAGCTCTGAAATCTGCATGCTTTACCAGAGTTGCTTTTGCAATCGTTTTATGAATCAGTCCTAAAGGAATCCTGTACAAATTCATCTGGGAAAAAGTTTAAGCATTATTGTGACAGAAATTTTGTAGATTCTGGTTAACTTTTGCTTAATGATTGCCTTAGTTTTTCTGCAATATTTGGTATTTTTTTGTCATTCTAGCTGTTCAGAAACACCCAGCATGCTGTGGAGAAGCTGATGTAGCTAACTGAGACTTAATATACTGTTTATGCTCCATAATTTAGGGTTTCTTTCAGAGTGCTGAAAGGCAGCTATTGTCTCTCTGTATCCAAACCCCAAAACTCGTTCTTGAAAACTAGATTTGTAAAAAAGTTCATTCAAAAACTGAACTGTTCTTCAGCAATGATACGAAGTTTCCTTGGTAGAGGAGGAGAGATTGAATGACCTTGGATATGTGCCTGTAGTGCAAAGCCATCAATTCTGTTCATACATATCACAAGGCAATTCCATGTTTAACATGTAGAACCCAAGTTTTGTCTCTTAGTAACAGGATTAAAGGTAGATGTCCCTAGTATTGGGATAGACAGATTTTATTAACTTGGCGTGGTTTTGATTTTGATTTTTTTTAAATTATTATTGTTAATGCTTAAAAACTAAAATAACAGTTACAGGAAGCTTCTCTTTTCCATATCAAGTCTATCTCAGCTTCATTTCTTAAAAGTGTAGTAAAGATTGGAGAGCCCAGTAGTGGGCTGGGATTGCATTTGTGTCAGGTACTGCCTAAGCAGAGAGCAGAAGGGCTGCTGATCTGGACACAGTTTTAATGACCTACCTACCATCTGATGGCAGAAGCAGGTACTTTTCTGTGTTACAGCAAATCACTAACATTTCACCAAATCACTGGGCAGCTCAGAAAGTATTTGACAGCTTTGTTTCACAGAACAGTTAGAATGTTTGAGATTTAATCTCCATTCCTGGTATTTTTAATTACCTCCACTAATGTCTTTCAGGATGATGAATTCATGCAAAGAAAAGAGAAGGTGATCAAAACGGTTACTGATATCTTTGTAAGTATGTTAGATTTCTTTTTCTATGATGAAGAAGCAAGTGATTTTACTAATGAAATGGAGGTGGTTAATTCTGTTTTATGCAGCCAATCCTGGGTTTTCTCATGAGAAGATCCCAATTAAGTTACATGTTGAGTTTCATTCTTAGAACAGGTCTCGAATGCCAATATATTAGATTGAAAACCTTTTAGGTGTGCATTGTACGAGTAGATAAACCGTATCAACTGCCTGCACAGACTGTGTGGAATTCCACACTATCAAACAAAAGTCACAAGGTAGCTTACAGACTATTAAACACTCAGCACACTGAAATGTATTTAAAGCTATCAGCAGTTGTTCTATTTGTCTTGAAATTAGTTAATATGATGATGATCTCAATTACCTTCATTTCAAAACCTGACTTTTTAACTTCTTGTAATTAGCAATGAAAGTACACACCCTACTTCAGAAATGTTTTCTTCAAGTAGCAGATGTTGGTTGGGAGAGGCGATCTCAGCTGTGTTCTCCCTCTTCACATGCAAATCGTCTAACTCTTGCGTAAACTGTTTGTATATATTTTTGAAACCTAGTTCATGAATGTGACAGAGTGTGGCACATAAAATATGTAAGCTCTCTCACTCATACTTGAATTCAGCTGCCTGGCTGGTCACTGGAGTTTCTGTCCTTGCTTTCTAATTTCCCTCTTTGCTTGGGACCATCAGTTCACCATTTCTGACTCTCAGTAGTTCGCTACTGGTTTTGGGGATTTTTTGGACCATCTTGGTAAATTCCAAGCTAGCATTTGACAAGAGGTGAGAAATCTGGGTTTGCTTTGAATGGGACATTTCCAAGGCTCTTCAACAGATGGTGAAACCCTGCTCTCCTGAGAAAATCAGTGCTTTTTCAGACAGCTCTAGCCAGGCACCCTGAGCTCCTCATGCACAGATGGAGGTGCTCAGTGCTGGTGTAAGGAGCCATATGAAAGGGTGTGTAGTGTACCAGTCAAGCCACCTTACTCTTTGTCAGGTTTTGGAGGGAGGGAGCTGTTATTCTGTGCAAATGACCTGAGTGCTACTGAGCCTAATATATGTGGTTGAATTACAGCATGTGTTTATAGAACAACATTGCAAGGCAAGTCTCCAGGTAATGACAAGCGTAACTCCTTTGTTAATGTTTGAATAATTGTCCTTGCTTTGGAAATTTCAATTACAGTCTCTAAAGTATTGTTCCCCATGATTTGATTGAGCTTTTTAATTATTAGCAGACTTACGGTGAGTCTTTTACTCCAACTAGAAACGCTTGCCTTTCCAGTGAGACATATTTTCTGTTTTAGAAGTTAGCTCCCCCTGAACATAGGTATCATTGCATCATTTATCCACCTGTATAGCCCTTTAAACTGAGAGACAATGCAAACCTGTGTGAGAAAGCAAATTACAAATATGTATTCTATCAAGTACCACTTGAAATTCATTGGGGTTCTGCTTATTTTCAATTTCAGAATAATTGTCCTAATTTTTCAAGTGTGCCCTTTACCTGCACTGTCCTTAAATAGCACTAAAGGTTCTCTATCCAAGTGGCTGATCTTGATCTTGTCACTGAAGAGAGAAACAAAATAATCACAATGCTGTTATGGGACACCAGTACCTAAAATTTTCAGTAAATTTAAATGTTAAAATAATTTAAAAAATAAAGAAGATACTTGATTAACAGCGATGAAGGGTTCCCTTTGGTTACTGAGAATCAGAATTTTTCAGGGCTTAGTGTTCATGTTCTATTAATTTGTATTCTGTCTTCTACTCTGTCTCACAGATCTCTAGTTTATAGGTGCATGAAGTTTTTACCTTTGTTCATCATTGCTCAGGGTATCATTAGCCAAATACCTTTTCCCTAAATGTACGAGCTCTGTTAGGATCATGTCTTCTACAGCTGGCACCTGATCTTCTTAATGAAAGATTAGTTCATGAGACCTCTTAAGGCATTAAGGCATGAGTGCAGTCTAGAAGAACACACAGAATGAATTTTCAAGGCAGAATGTTCACAAGCTTTCCCATCTATCCATAGGAACTGGAAGGAGGAGAAGGTGGCTGTTAGATGAAGGCTCCTTTGCAGGTCACTGACACAGATCATGCCATAATCAAACCTCTCCTGATGGGAGAGAGTTTTTAAAGTCCTTGCCAGGAGTTTGAGACACAAACAGGGACTCCCAGCCTTCGCTGCTTCTTGATAGTTGTTTATTAAGTCTTATCAGAGGAAAAGAGTCACTGGCGTGATCCAGACATAGCACAGAGCAGAGAATACAGGAGAAAGTTGAATTATCAAGATTACACAGCCTTTTTAAAGGTAAATTAACCAATGGTTACTGAAAACGTACATTATTTTTACTTTTTTGCCAATTATTCAGTAACAAGGACAGGAACTGTGGAATTCTTTGTCCAATCATCCCAAACTACTTTTACTGCAGAATATGGAGTAGTAGAAGAAGAAGAAGAAGGAGGTTTGGAGAATTACAACAATCCTCCATTTTGATGTTTTTTGCTTTTATCTATTTACTACATTAACAAACCCAAAACCTCTAAATTTTTCACCCTGTGACAATCTTACATAGTAGTCTATCACCTAATTTACACTAGTGTAGTTTCTAGTTCTTCTCTAAGAGTAGGAAGTTTTTTTCAAGGGCGCAGGTCAAAACCAGTGTTGTTCAGGGGGTAAAATTCTTCAAAACAGGCAGAGAAATACTGTCTGCACTCTGGGTTCCCACAGGTCACCTTTAAATCATTGTGCATTGGAACTGGAAGAGAAATCCACTCTCCTCAAAGTGGATCAGCAAGTATGAAAGATGAGTCTGTTGTCTGAATTCGTTATTATAACTGATCTAAGGACCTACCCTTTTTTCTCAAAGGGACAGTACACTAAGATTCATGGTCATGATCGGGCCTAGAGGCTGGAAAAGGGAATGTTAACTATCAGTAATGGTCATTAGAATAAGGACTACTGCTACTGAAAGGTGACTGGCTGGTGAATTGAGGTTATCTTGCAGTGGTTTTGTTCAACTGCTCAGTTACCTGATGCCCAGACTAATGTTTAGGGTATGATGCCTACACTTCATATAGCACAGGTATAAAATAGAATGCCACCATAAAAGTACCAAAAAGTAATTACCTTTATGACTTACATTGCCTTTCTGTAGATGTGAAAGTACATTTAGTGGAAGATCCTTGGTCATAAAAAGCTTTTTCATGTGACAGTCAAAAATGCTGCAAGATTGAATAGCTGCAAGTAAAGATGACAGAAATTAAGATTAGAAATGAAGTAAAAATTGTAAAAAGCAACAGACAAATTCAGGAGAAGCCTGCCAAGGAATATTGTCAATTTTCACTTGTTTGAAATCTCCACTTTGGGATTACATATTTGAAAATGATGGAAAGCCATTTCAGCTGTGTTATGGTGCAGGAATTGTTTGTTGAAAATAATAGTTTGCACAGTGCAGAAAGTCAGATCAAGCAAGAAATATTCTTCCTTTTGTTTTTAAATTGGAAGCAGCTCTATCAGTACAAAATAGTAATTGTGAGTTCTTGTTTTATTTGATGGGCTGTTGTCCAGATATTGGATTACACTGGGATAGAAGGAGATTAAAGTAATTTTACTACCAAACTTCTTGAGACATTTTTGTTCCTTAAATTATAATAAAATCTGCTTTAATTCCATTGTAACCTGTGATCATTGAGTAAATAATAATTGCATTTAATTAACTAATCAGAGTTTAAAAAGAGAATTAACTCACAAAGGAGGTAACATTTCTAGACACTGGCATTAGCCAAATCATTTTAATAGATGTTGAGTGTGTTACTTTTTATTATTCTTTCAAACATGGCAGAGGAGATGGCTGAGACATTGTTCCATGTTAAATAGTAATTTATAATTTTTTTTAAACTTAGACAGTTTCTGTAGCAAATTGCTTAGAAATCAATTCAGTAAGATCTTACAATGTAATTCCAAAAAGAGAAGGTGAAGAAGGATGTTTATTCGGGTAAGTATATTGAGTTGGAAAGCAAACAGTGTGTATATCACTCTAGATAACAATTCCTCATTTATTTTAGAAAACCCTTTTACAAGCTCTGAATTCATTCACTGTCTTGCAGGAGGTTTACAAACCCCAGAGAAAATACAAACGTCAGACGGGAGCTGAGGAACTGCTGGATGAGGAATCAAAGGTTCATGCTACACTTCTGGAATATGGCAGGTGAAAGGCTTCATTTAGCTCTCTGTGGGTTTTGTAGTGTGTATTACAAGCAGTACAGATAACATTTGGGTTGTGGTAGGGTTTTTCCTACTACTTTAGAATTGAACTATTTCAGATTTACTCCTGTTTGGTTTCCAATCTTGTTTAATTACCCTGTAAATTCTTTGGGGACTGGACAGTCCTTGTATGTGTGAACCGTATTTTGTACAATGGGAGACCAAGTTCAAGTTTTATACTCCTACTAGGGTATGTTTCTTTAACATACTTGTTCTTTATAAAAATGGCTTAAATTCACGACCCTTCCAGGTAGTGTGTGTCAATCAATATTGGTTTTTTGCAAGCAATCTGATGAAAATTTGGTGAAAAAGGAGCTGCAGTTGCTGTTGCTTCTTTTTCTAGTTCTCATGTAGTTGCTGAATCATGGTTGAATGTTTTGTCTTCTTACTTTCCTGCAAACTTTCATTCAGAAACAAAGTTACCAAGGCTTTCACTTTTCCATTATCTCTGAAAGTCCCTCTGGTTTACTGAGAGCTCTCCAAACATATAAAAATGAAGTTACAGAGCTTCCATTTCTGGTTTGTATTTCCAGTTTTCTTTTCACAGTTTAGTGGTAAGGACAGCTTGTCTGCTCTCTGAGCTCTTAATACTTAACAAGTGTGGATGACATTTGAATTCCATTTTGTATCTTCTGAGGCTTCTTTTCCCCTAAAGCCATACATTTTTAGATTTTTTTTTTTTTTGTCTCTTTGTTTTGAGTACTTTCCTTTTAACACGGACATGGAGTGTAGTGTAATAACTCAGAACTAACTTTCAAATGGGAAGAGGGCATTGCTTTTTCCCTTCATGAGCTTTACATGACAGTATTTTATGGAAAGTCAAGATTTGCAAATCATGATGGAAGGAGTAGATGGATCTGAAATCATTCTGTAAATATGCTCCAGTACCTGCTTATTTAGTTTCCTTGAAACATTTCAAAACTGATTTAGTCCTGGCTCTTGGTGCATATCTTATGTTGAAAACTGATAGAAACTTAATGTATTTGTGAAAGTCATAAACAACAGTATTTTTCCTTCATGTTGCTATTGTTCTTTTAGGAGATACGGATTCAGCAGACAAGCAGGAAAAACAGAACAGGTAAAAAATGTACTAATTTAAAATACTCAAATTGTGGGAAGACCTGCATTGTTGAAGTGTTAGTTACTGTTAAATCTTAAAAGAAAACAGCAGAATAAACAGCTATAACTTCTGTTATTAACAGATCTTAAAAATGGCTAACTGGAACTAAAAATCTGCATGCTGTGAAAGGTGGAACTGATTACCCTTTTTTAAAGGATTTCCTTCATCTCTGCTCACAGATCACATTTTGCAAACTTTTTTTTTTTTTGCTTAGAAGAAAGAGAGTTTGGATGTTGTATTTGTTTTGATTTGATTTTTACTGTTAGGTAATGACATATCTGGTCTGTTTAGTGAGTATTTTTTAACTGAGTGTTCTATGATGTGACCATTTAAGGGTTTTTCTTTTCAAAGAACCATTCAACTTGGTACGAAATATTGCAGACATTTATTATGAAACAGTTTGTTTAATGTGATAGAGAAAAGTGATACCATGGCATAAATAAATCATTGTTCTTCTTGAAAAGTAACATCCTTGCTGTGCTTTTGATGATTATGGAATCTTAAAACGTCCTTAAAATGCAGTCTACCTGCAGTTTTATTATTTCAGTGCAGATATTAATTTGGCTACAAGTTTGTATTATAGGCAGAGATAATGAAGATAATACATTAAGCATGGTATGGACCCAACAATACATTGAGTAGATTAAAGTGGCTCTTCTTTATTATTTCAATATTCCACATACAAATTTCACATTTAATTTTTTATAAATGGAGATATTTCCCAACCTAAGCATGCCTGTTTTCTCCTCAGATTTTTTTTACTCCCTCGGAGTAACCACTAGTCATGTTTATAGAGTTCACTTTGTTTCTCCAAAAATTCTGTTGCCTTTGGGATATTGTATATTAGACATTCACCATGATTGTTGTGGAAACTGAATCTCCAGTAAGGCAGAAGTGGACAGTGAAATAGGTTAGTGGTGCAGTAGAGTCACCTAGAAATTGAGTCTGGCTGTCCCCAGTTCTCTTTACTTCAGTGGTACGAATTCTTCTAACTGAACCAGGCAGGTTTGCACTTTCTATGTTGTACGTTTGTTACACCAATATTAAGTTGCAAAAACGATTTATGTAAAAAAAAGTTTTCAGTCCTGTCCTGTGTAGTAGGCACCATATTCTTGGTTGTCTCCTGAGATTGGTAGCTCTCAGAAGGCTGTGGAATAAGGAATCTTTGGACCAGATGAGTCCATAGGAAGCCAGAGGCACAGTTGGAACAGTTGGAATACTTGTGAGAAATCAGGGAGGCTTACATTTGGCATGATTTGAGTGTGAGGATGTTCCAGTAGCTGAAATGTATTCATATAAACAGAACAGCTACCTTCCAGTTTTCTCCTTGATGTCTTTCTTAACACTTTAGAATATTGGAACTAGGTATAATAATGTCTTAATTTTTTTTTAAAAGGCTGAAGATAAAAAAGCAGTGCTACCTCCAGGGCTTGCAGCAGCAGGGAAAGCTGAGCCTTGTGATGAAGATGACCTTCAGGCTGCTGAAGAGGTGAGCCCCAGACACAGTAGGCATGGGAGTTACTTTCACTGCCCACCAATTTTCACTGCCCAGTTGTTCTCCAAAAGAAGGAAAATTTTCATGGTTAGTTGAAGTGAGAGTTGCTTCCCACAGGAGAACAGGGAGCCTGAAATTGACGCACAGAATTAATGTTTGTTGATGTTTAATACCCAAAAACCGTTTTTTTTTTGTTGTTTGTTTGTTTTTTTGTTTTTTAATCTGAGCATTTTTTTAAAAGATTGATTTTTGGTTGACAGTGGGAGCTGAATAATCTGAGTGAATGTTTACTGTTATAAGAAATTTTCCTTAAATTTGGTAACTTTAGCTGCCTCTTCTTTAACTTTCACAGCCTTAGTGCCCCACTACATGTTTTAAAACGCATTATATGATACTAATTATATGTATGTGTCCCTGACAGAAAAAGGCTAAATAATAAAAGTTAAATTGTTATGTGTGATTCTTCATATTTTGCTCTAGCTTCGCATTAAAACTCTGATGACTGGAATGGCTGCAATGGCAACAGAAGAGGTCAGTAGCATTTAAAACTGATACAGATTTGTTTAAATTATGGTTGATTGTGGTAATTATTCCTAAAATCAGACTGCTGATTCAGGTCTGAAGTCTTGGAAATGACTGTGTTTAAATTTTCAAAAGGAGAGTGCATAAAAGATGGTTGAATCAGCAAGACAGTAAATTTTACAAGGCTAATTAGTTCATCATTTGCCTTGAAATGATAACAACAATATAAATAAGTGCCTCTTTCAAATGATTTCTACAAGAATTTCAGAGGAAAGATATCACTCTGCAGCTACCCAAGATGCACTGTCTTACTTTGTTCATCTTGTGAAGTTATTCAGAGGAATAATCTTCTTACTGAGGAGAGTGGAGGAAAATTTTATGCCTTTCAAGGTGCTTTTCAGAGCTTTGATAAATATTTATAAACAACAGCATTAGTGTCAGACACTGAAAATACTGGATATGTGATACTGGATATGTATCTTCTTAATTCATTGTGTTTAATGATATAATGGAATTTGTAGTCTGTTCTTTGATTTCTGGGTGAAAGCACTGGGAATAAATTCAGTTGTTAAACATTGTTTCTGTTTATGTTGGAGTCATGAAAGAAAAGGTAATAATTAGTCTCAGAGTTGATTTGACATGCTTTCTACTGAAATCCATTGTAGAATTCAGTTCTGTTTGAAAACTGGTTTTATACATGCATGCAGTTTAAAGGTGAATTCTTGCATGTGCCTGCATGCTTAGAGTTTTATGACTGCAAATGCAAAATTCAGTATAAAGAATAAAAAATAAGTTTCTGAAATACTAATAAAAATTTGCTAAAAAGATTTTAGTGAGAAATTTCTATCAGCAAAATTATGTTTGGGGGGTGAAATGTTTCCTGGACTTTCCTTATGATTAGAGATTTTTACCCATTGCGCAAATTTCTATTTAAAATTAGATCTTACTGGAAATTGGCATGTAAAAGTACAGGCAGTTCCAAAACTCCAAGCATTTTCTTGATACAATTGCAGGGCAAACTGACAGCAAGCACAGTTGGCCAGATTGTTGGACTCCAGTCAGATGAGATCAAGCAAATTGTGTCTGAATATGCTGAGAAGGTGAGTGTGTTACCTGAGTGGGTTTAACCATGTGGTGTTTGATAGCTTGTTAATTTAGGCCTTAAGCTGCCAACTTCATTGCCATGATTCTCTTGAAACACACTTTTTAATACATGCTGTGGGTAGCAGCACAGCCAGAATTTATTTTAAAGAGATTTAAACATACACAGGCTTTTGGTGTGATAGTACACATCCCTGAATTACATTAATGACTAGTTTGGGTTTAAGCACCTGCCTAAAGGCTTTAATGAAGGAAGAAGGGCCTGAGTTTTATCTATTCAAACTACAGGCCTAAATTCTGGATGTGTTTTAAAATGTTCAGTGTTAAGCACAGACATACAGCTCTGTGGGCCTGCTCAGAGAAAAGTCTAGGCCTCCTCCACTCAGATTTCCAGGTGCTTGCACTGGACTCCAGTTCTCAGTCATGCCCTGGATCTTGAGTTTCATTTCATCAAATCCAAACTTTTGTTGCTTTGAGAATTCAAAGCAATTAAATGTGTGTGTTTGCTCCAGTTACTGTGTTGAACTGTGACTGTTTTTTGCAGTAATGTGAGAAGAAAATCTGGCTTTTCAAGCAATTAATGCATATAATACATCACTGCCAGATATGAGCTATAGGTCGCTCTTACTTGTCCAATAGTCTTCTCATATTTCTTCCTTTTTGTTGACACATTTGAGGTATGGAGCTTTCCCATTTTGGAGATAAACCCTATAGCTCAACAGCAAATTCTTGGCCTTTCTCTATTATAAAAGATTGGAAGAATAGAAGCTCAAGGGTCATATTTCAATGTTACATTTCTTCTGTTCTGAGAGAAGGCAGCAGGACCTTGACTATTATAGTAGAACAGTGATTAATACTCTGGAAAGTAAGAACTGATTCAAGTCAAACCAAAAATAGATCACTCTTCAAATCTATCGAATGTGATTAAAAAAAAAAATAAAATTTCTGTGCATGTATGCATGTACTAGGAAAAGAATTAAGGAAGTTATCAAAGAGTTTATTGAAACATCAGCAATGTTTGGATATAATTCTAATAATCTTAGCCCAAGGTAACTATACATAGCCTGAGAAACACAGCAGTGCTTATTTGTCCACCAGAGTCTTAACAGAATCCACAAGCCCAGTGAAGATAGCTGGCAACCCAAATTCTGGGTCTGATGTTGCCATATGCCAGGACCTTTCTTACAAGAGGCATTTTTGCACAAGATCAATGCTTACAGTTTTCTGCATTTGCCCCTCCTCTGCTCCCATGTTAACTTGCTGGGTGAACTGGAGGATTTCAGTGTCGTCCCTCACCTTCTAAAAATGTTGGCAGAAAATTATTAATGAGTAGCAAATTGATCATCTTTAAACAGTCAGAGAGATTAGTGCTCAAATACAGCTTCTTAAACTATGCTCACGAGGCAACTGCTGTTTCAGTGTAGTGAGAGATCAGGTAACAAAAAGGTCAAAAGCAAAGTGGCTTCTATAATTTGTGCTTGCTTTCTTCTGTGCTGAAAGATGGGTTTTTCTCCACAAGTTGGAACCCACATCCTTGATAACTTTAAAGCTACAGTGTTGTTGCAGAATGGATGCTTAGCCCACAGTGACTGCATGATGCTCACCCCAGTCTTTTTCATTTGCAGACCAGGATTTCTCTGCAGAAACCTCTGTATTGGGGTGATGGTTCTTTCCCATTTTCAAAAAGCAAGCTATAAAATTCACTTCTTGAAATATGATCCTTTTTTATTTAATGCCAAAGCTGTAGTGTATGGATTTTTACTGTTTTTGCAAACATCAGTCTCAGACTGGTTTAGCTCATGTTTCTTTCTCTTGCATTTCCATTTTTCTCCATTTGTATCTTATGCATGTAAAAGGCTAATGTGTGGTGAGAAGGATGAGGCTTTGGAATGTATAACATGATGAAGGAATGTGGTTTGACTAAATAAGGAGAGGAGTAAGTAAGACTGAATGTGTATTTGTTGAGTGGTTCAGGGTTACAGGTGTTGCTTAGAGGCACTTCCAAAAGGAAAGCAAGCCTGTGGATTGATGGGTTAAGATGTCAGGATTGGTCTTTTCTTGCTGTGGATGTAAAAACATAACAAATCATTAAGCTGCTCTTCAATATGAATAACACAGAAAATGGAGAGGAGGAAAACAGGTTTTGCCTCTTATTTTCATTTAAAATTAAGCAGCTTACCCATCTGCCTAGAGTGGAACCAGGAGCAAATATGAGTGAAGAGTTTATCACACTTCTTGTAGCATTTTCTATGATTATGCATTGTAGCAGTTGTCAACATTTGGTAATTATTCAAAAAGCACTTAGTATTGAAGTCTTTGACAGGCTATAAATTAGCACTTGAGGTACTTGAAAATTAACTGGTTTTCTAATGAAATATTGGAAAATGGATTAAGTGGAAAAAAGAAGTCTGAGTGCATGAAGAAAATTACCAAAATGGATGGATTTAAGTGTTAAAGTGAGGACTTGCAAAAGGTACAAATAATTTTTAGGCAAATAATCCCTTAGACATCAAGATATTGCTGGTTTTTAATGATTCTTTTGTCTACTGCAAATACACAATTTCTATTATGTATGTTATTTCTGATAAAGAATGTTTCTGTCAGCTTTGCTTTCACAATCCAGGGAGAACCAGAGACTGGATCCAGATTGCTGTCTTCCTTATGTATTTTATGAGACACTCTTGGCAATGCATGCTGGATGGAGTAGTTCTCAAAGGCTGGTGTCAATAGTACACCTGCACACACAAAAAAACCTCAGTGGTAAATGTATCTACCACACTGAGTATGGCATTGTCATTCACCATAAAGATGCATCCAAGCCTCTGTTTCAGAATCTAAATCCACTATTGTTCAAGGCTTCTGAAAATTCTGGAGCTACTTACTGGGGTGTACAACATCTCTGATTCAACAAGTTCAGTGAATATCACGGCTTAATGTGTTTTTTAGTACACTTACATTTTTTCCATTTAAGAACTCTACCAGGTTTAACCATAATGCTGATGCAAAAAAATTGTCTGTCTTCTAGTACACTGTAGCATTTCCACCTGTCCCAGGGCACCTGACTTTTTTAGCTTACTTTACTTGTAAATTTTGGAATATAATTCAGTTGTTTAGCTGCTTCCTTATTTTGATGTGAGATGAATCGGTGGTTCATTCTGTTGGACAGGGGAACACAGTTTTTTATAAGGTGTGTCCCACTTCGGTGTTTCTTAAGCTTCTGAAGAAGCAGAAAACAATGTTGGGAGGTCCAAAAGGCTGTTGTTATTGTTTTTTCAGCAATCTGAGCTTTCTGCTGAGGAGCGACCAGAAAGGCTTGGAGCTGCCCAGCAACACAGAAGGAAGGTGGCATCTCTGAACAAGCAGATTTTGCAAAAAACCAAACTCCTCGAAGAGGTAAGTATTGCATGTGTAATAAAGAAGAAAACATTGATAAAAGTGGTTGATAACAAAGTTTTTGCCATCCAGAAAAGATTTGCAAGCTGTCTTCTGCACCAGCAATTTGTCATGCTGAACGCTGATTTCTCTGAATGTCTTGCTTGCGTTGGCCTTGGATTGTGAGAATAGGTTGTGTTCTTGGGGGCAGTTAGCTCAATTAATTTTGGGGAGGACCATGCTATTTGCCATTTTAAAGCTTGAGGGCCCTTTAATTCTGTGCTGCTTGTTTTCAGTACATAACAATCTCAGTGCAATTTTTATATGGGGAAAAAAATGTACTGACAGCTGTACGCCAAATATAATCCTTTTATCACTTCAGTGAAGTAAAAATTTCCTGGCTGAATTTTATTTACCACTTGCCAAAAGCAGCTTTTGAAATCAGTGACAGTCAAGACCCCGCCTTTTAAAAAATGTTTATGGAGTTCTGGCTTCAATACTGCAGTAAATTTTGGCAAGATTTCTCAAAACTAACAGTTCATGTCAGTTTTCATGAGATGCAGACGGCAGAATTAAATTTTTTTCAGCTAGTTGTAATTCAGTCTATTGGCGAATTATTGGTGAAAAATTACGAAAAACAATGAAAAAGCTTTCTTTTTATAAATTCGGCTGTGGAAAGGGAAGAGTAAGAACAATAAGTCACAGCTCTGTGTTGTGAATAGCAAACTAAAGCAGCATGAAAGGAAGTGGAACTGAGTTACATGTGCATTTTTTGTTTGCTCACTTTTGCTCCACTTTTGTAAACCACATCCCATTTTTGTTGTTACTATTTGCAATGTTATCTTAAATCATAAGGAGTTTAAGGAAGGATGTTATTTTAAAGTTAGCCTCTGTAATTTAATTGACAAGGGAAATACCTAATATTTGATTATAATACATATTTTGCTAACTGCCTTCTTAATAGACTTTCCATAGTTACACAAAAGAAAACCATAAAGCAGCTTGGTTATTTGGTGTGGAAATGTCTGTGGTTTGGTGCTGTAATGCTTCTGTGCAAGTCTTGAATTGCCATGACTTATCTGGAGAAATATAAAATGGGACTCATTCTTAGCCTGGTGTAAAACTAGGCCAGTACAACCAGGCTAAAAAAGTTTGACCAATTTAGCAGAGATTCTGTCCAGTAAGTCACCATTCTGTTGGGCTCTATTTTGTAAAATAAAAGTTTATTCTGGGACTTAATGCATGTAAAAGGTGGTAAATGTTTGCTGTTAGTAATTAAATATTCAATCAGAATTCTTGCAATCAGATGCAAGAGTAGCTGACAAGAAAAGACAGTGTTTGTTGTGCTTGGCCTGCTGTTTGACAGACAACCATTATGAAGAGCTCAAATATTCTCTGTTCTCCATTACAGGTGTAATTAGTGTGAATATAGAATCCAACTCTTTTTTTTCCTCTTTCATAACAGTTGCAAGCTAAATGTGCTGATCTGCAGGCAAAATGTACCGAAGCAAAAAAGACATTAACAGAGGTAATCTTTGTATGTTTTAATGTGTGCTGATTGTGGCTGAAACTTCTTTGAGAAATTCTGTGTGTGAAGGGATATATTAAACAGTGAAGGTGTTTGCCAGCTTAACTCACTGATCTCATGGTGTGGGAAAGTCACTTTATTATTAATCAATTTATTATCAATTGTAACCCTTAGGTTAAGAGTTACAGTGAAAAGCTGGACAAGGAATTGGCAGCCTTAGAGACAATAGAATCCCAAGCAGATTCTAGGTAAGTGTCTTCCTTTGTTACATTTCTGAAAAATAATGGTTTTAAAATGAATCATTCAGTGTTTCTTGCTTTGTCAACCTAAACAGATAACTAAAATTTAAAAATTAAATAATTCTCCAGCTTGCTTTTCAAAGACAGGAAAATATTACAATAGAATTCAGTCAGAATGAAAAGTGTCAGTCTGTAGTTCAAAATAATTGTAGGTGTTTCAAACAGAAGAACACTAGACACATTTGACAAGTAGATGAGGCCTTCTTGATTTATTTTGTTCGTATTTGAAGCCTTCATCTCACATAAATTAAATAGGAGTCTCTCAAAACTTCCACAATAATGAGGTTAAAACATAGCAAAGCCATCAGAATAGTCAGTGTAATACTGCATCTTTATTTTGACCTTGGTATATCAGTGGTGATACTTGGGGTTTTAATTTACCCAGGTTTTATTATAAATTTATTCAGAACTCAGATTGTTTTAATATATGTTAATTCTCCATCTGTTTAAATTAGAAACTAAAAATCTAACGTGATTTACTGGATCTTCAAATTTAGCATATTACAGAGTCTGCGAGCACTGGTGGCCATGAATGAAAACCTAAAAAGCCAGGAGCAAGAGTTCAAAGCACATTGTAGGGTAAGTTCCAGTGTCTCCTACAAGGATTCATTTAAAACTTGGTAAATAAGCACTTTACTGATTTGTTGTTGTGCTGTGTGTCCCTGTCTGTCATCTGTCCCACACCCCCAGCCTCCAGGTAGCAGTAACTCCAGGTTTATGTTGAATGTTAACACCCCTGGAGCAGGGAGGAGTGAGGAAGGCATCTGAGTCGTGTGGCCTTCCTTAGTACAGGGCAGTTCCCAGACACCACACCTGCCTTGTGCTGGTCAGAGCTGTGGCTCTTGTGGCTCCTCTGCCTCCCATTCCCATTCTGCTAAAATGTAGGTGTGGGGTTGGGCTGTACTGGACACGCACCTGTGCTGTCACAGCCTGAAATGGATCATCTCTCCCTGGATAATGCAGCCAGCAGTGCCCTGAGAGGTGCCCAAGAGGAGGGGTCAGCAAGGCCCCTACCTTTGGAGCAGGCCACTGAAAGAGACAAGAATGAGTTGGAGCTATTGGAGTTTTCAGAGCTTGTTTGAGTTTTACTGCTTAATTGCTGTGTTTGGTGTCCTGCTACTGCTGTGTTTATGGACTGCCCAGAGATTGGATCAGAGAGAAGTGTTTTCATTTCCTTCTATTCAAACAATAGTGGATGGAATTTAATAGAATGAAAAGAAGTAAATACTGTTCTAAGGCCTAGACTGAGTATAGGAACCTTGTTTTCCCATACATACACCTTTGGAAAGCTCGGAAGGATTGCAATGGAAACTTCATTGCAAGGAACTCTAGGTTCATTCATTTCTACAAATGCCATACATTGCAGTCCCGTGTCACACTGTTGTAACGTTGCTTTGCTTCTTCAGTTTTATTTTCCATGTCACTCATGAGTTGTCTTAGCTGGATCTGGTATATTTGCAAGTAAGAAATAAATCTGTTCCTGTGTTTGATAAAAGCAGACAGTTTAATGTAATGAATATTAATGGCTGCCTTACCCTTAAGCAGGGAATGCTGTTTAATCTTCCAAATTTAAATATAATGTGTATGGTCAGCTCTAACATTTTGTTAGAAGTGTGTGTGGTCAAGATCCTTCTCTCCCCTGTTAAGAGAATAGGTCTCAGTTAAAAGAATTATCAATTTGTGTTTGTTTTAAAGGAAGAAATGGAGAGACTACAACAAAACATTGAGAATTTGAAAGCTGAAGCAGCAGAAAATGGGGAGGAACAGGTAATAGCAAATGTCTAAGTTTTATTTTCAATTTGTGTTTTGAAATGTTGGTTTGGGTCCTTCTGACTTTTGGGACATTCTTATAAGCAGTAAAGTGTCTGCTGGAATATCTGAAAAGCTCTGTAAAGCCACAGTTCAGGCTGATAATCATAGAAATACAGGAGTCTGAAAGCAGCTGCAGCTTTCTCTGTTATTCTTGCAGAATCCATGGGGCTCTGCTCATAGACGCTTTTGTGCCTTTTACTCCTTTCTTTGTAGTACCAGAGGAGAATCTCTGGGTGTTGTGCTAAGAGCTGTGCATACCTCTGACAGAAACAGAAACAGGTCCTCCTCAGAAAGGATGTCTGCTTTGGTTGGTTTTTTCCTTAGAAGTGGGGTTATCTGAAGGATGAAAGCACGAGCTTTCAGTGGCTGGGTGCACTGCATGCAGTGAGCAGCTGTCAGAAGTTAGGCTTTAACACAAGTGCATCCAGACTGATGGCAATGAATAATGAATGAACAGAAAAGGAAAAGCTTCAATGACTTTATTTTCAGTGGGTAAACATTTGATACATTCACGCCTCTGGAACAAGGCAGATTACAACTTCCATGATGCTGCCGTCCTCCTCAACACAGCATGAAAAAATTAAAATGTAAATCTAAATCTTGAATTTTTTAGCAGGAAAAAGTTACCTTGAAGTCCACACTGCAGGAAATCTAGAATACGTGTCAGAGGGTTTATGTTCTGTTCAGGTGCCATGTTTATTCTTAATCCCACCGCTGAATCAAAGTATAAACACAGACAAGAGATACTGATAATCTTTCGATCTGTATCTTCATTTAAAGTGTGACTGTTATACTGTATAAAGTGCAAAAACTATTGATAACTCTTAAAAACTAAAATATCAAAAGTTAAAAGCTATCTAAATGCACTTGTTTACAATAAATTATGTCAGGCTTTTAATACAGATCATGAATTATTATTAAAAAAACCCTAAACAACAAATGGTGATGTTATTGTGGGAGCCAAAGACAGACAAACCCAGTCTGCCCATTTTTGCACTGCAGCTCTCATATGCTACTGTAATACACTACTGTTTTGGGTTCTCAACTTCCAGGAGCCAAATAAGGTTATAGAACAGCAGTACAAAGCTGAGAAAGAGAAACTGCAAAAGATCCGCCTGCTACTGGTGAGTATCTCTTTGGGTACTTGTACAAAATAGTTGATGTTTGTCTTATCTTGTAACTTCTAATACTTCATTTTGTTGTTCTAATTTTAACAAGTGTTTCTGCCAGAAATCAATTGCAAAAAAAAAAAAATTGATCCTCAGCCAATGCTTTTTGTTTTTAAAATCAATTATTTAATAACAAAGTATTACTGGGGGGGCTTCATCCATTTTAAGAAGAGAACAAGAAGAGGCTTTCTTTTCTCCCCTCCTAACTTTCTATTCAGGCACGAAGAAACAGAGAAATAGCCATTTTACAACGCAAGATTGATGAAGTACCCAGCCGAGCTGAGCTCACACAGTATCAGAAGAGATTTATTGAACTTTACAGTCAGGGTATGTATATCAAGCAGGAGCATCCTGCTGAAGGCTAAAGCCCTGAAAGGAGGGCAATTGCATTTTAAGCATATGGCATGTAACAACAGAACTTACTGATTTGGTGGTATTTTAAAGGTCTTTGGTACTTACGTTACACATCATATTTTTGAGGTTTTATAAGCTGGGCTTTAAGAATTTTCCTAGGGGTGAAACTCAATGTACAAGATCTCTGGACTAAATTTTGTCTGCAACAGGTTCTATCATTTAGGTTAATGACCAGTGTGTTTTGAAAGTCCTTAATTTACCATTTACAAATGAGGTTGCTGTGACTTTGAGTTGTGTTTAATTAATTTGCCTTGCCATTAGATTGCTTCTATTGTTTCCACTGACATGACATAACTGGTTCTGAACCAAACTATGTCAAGAACTACAAGCCATCTCTTGAAGGGATTGGTTTCTTTCATTTTTTATTAACACAATCCTGAAGTAACTTGGTAGGAGCAGAATACAAATTGTCTTTAGCTGTTATGGTCAGAAATTATAAAATTGGAAAACATTTCAAAGTTGTTCCATTAAACTTATAACAGACCAGTATGCTTACTGGTGTATATTTAACTAGCTTGTGTATTACAGTAAGAAAACCTAGCTAATGATTCGGAGATATTCTGCATTTATTAAATATGTGTGTGAACCAAGCTCTGGAAGGGTGAGCAGTTCCAAACTGGTTATCTGAGTGTGATCCAAATCCCTTGCCCTGCTGGGGCATCTCCAGGGGCACAGTCTTGTGCTGTCCCTCCGCATGTGTTGTCTCACTCATGGAATAGATGTGAGTACAAATGCAGTACTTCTTCCCCCTTCTTTGCTGTGCCATGCAGTTTTTTAATCAAGTCCAACTATAAAGAACTTTGTTGTTTTGCATTCAGTTTTCTGCAGATTCCCTGTCATGTCTAATTCAAAGTCTCTGGTCAGAGCTACCTGCTCAGAAGATGGAGCTTCATTTATATCTGAAGTACAGAGAGACTGGGATCAAAGAGACTTGTGCAGCTTTGGGTGTAGATTTAAGATGCTTTGAATTTTATGGGGCTTTGTTTTCTAGAGTACAAAGTGTGAGTAGTATCTCAGGATAACACACTGCTCAGTCGTGGTTGCGAGCCTGCATTCTAAGCTAAGCTTCTAGAGAAATGAGCTGGAAATCTCTGGCCAGTTCTTCTGTGATTTGTGGTATTTTTGGAGGTTTTTAGAGGCTTTTCATTTAGCCAGGTTCCGGTGACCTTCAGTTGCCAAAATGTGGTTTTTTTGAACTTTGATTCAAGGGCTGTTAGACAAGACAGTTTTCAGGGATAACTTCCAATCTTAGTGATTTTGTGATTTTTGTACCAGAATGTTTTTCAGTTACAATATTCAGCGCTTTGTTTTTGACCTAACTGAACATCTTCCACTGAAAACATTGAAGAGAATCAATGAGCCAGTTGGTTCCTTCTTCCTCTTCTCCCTTTGTCTGTCATACCCTGCATGGGTTCTGGTCTGTACCCACAAGGCTCCATAGGTTGGCACAATTTCCAACACAGTGGAAATCTTGAAAGGTTTTCTGAATTACGTGGAATCCTCTCATGAAAGACTTGTGACTACTAGAGCTGCTGGAAGAACAGAAAAAGTTGCATGAAGGAAATGGTTTGGGAAAGGCCTCTTTTTCATTTGCCAGCAGTTCTGCAAATCCCAGACTAATGAGCATGATTTCACTGAGGTTTATCATTTTTAATCCATGCATTTTTTCCAGGTTCTGGTTTCTAGCCAGAATGACTTTTGCTGCCTGTTGAACTCTTTCCTTGGGAATCACAAATATCCTGGGTTTCCTTAGGCATTGAAGAACTAAAGACTAAAGGAACACTCAGCAGATTTGAGTATGATCTTGTAGGCCCAAAGGGAAGGCATGTCTGAGCCTTACCTTCCCAGCTGAGCTCTGACCAACATCTGCTGTAACCACCTAAACCAGAAAGTATTATTTAATTCTATCCCCACACATAGATTATAAGGAGATAAAACCACTTTAAAACAGCAAAAGCTTTGTTGGGCATCCTGCACATGTGTAGTTTGAAACACACCAGCCTAATGCACTTTTTTCCACACAGTGCTACCAGCTTATCTGCTCTTCCCTGTCCCTGCCGAGCCTGTGCCCCTCCAGCAACACGGGCAAAGCCACTGTGGGCAGCACAGCTGCCTGTGTGATTGTCAGGGTAAAGCTGGGGAAGGAAGCATGAAAGGCAGCTGATGGTGCCAACATGTGTTGGCATAAAGGGCTGTCAGCAGTTGGGACTTAATTTAGACACTGAGCTGTGTAGTTCTTACAAGAGATGATAGCTGGAAACCCTGCTGAGACATCCTCTGGAAGGAGGTTCCCTCTGCATGGACATTAATGAGTGTGTTCCATTATTGATAGTGGAAAGTATGTTATATAAAGCCTATGAAGTATTTTTACAGATTCCATTTTACCTCATGTTCTTTTATTATTCTACCCCCTTTTTTGTTTGCAGTCTCAGCAACTCACAAAGAAACGAAGCAATTTTTTACCCTTTATAATACACTGGATGATAAGAAAGTATATTTGGAAAAGGAGGTAAGAAAAGGTTATTACTGTTTCCTAAGTATTCAGTCTGTGGGGAAGGAAATAAAAAGTTTTTGCTTGGCTTTCACCATATTCAGTCCTGTCAGAGCAGAGTTACTGGTCTTTGTAAATAAAAATGGAACAACTGATTCATAAGAATATTTCTAATCTTGGAGGGGAAATGGTCTGTGTTGTAAAAGAATTGCTGTTAGTAAAGCATGTTTAAACCACTCGCTGTGCGCTCAAAACATGAGCAGCATCCGATCAGCAAATATCTCTGCCCTAATGTCACAGCACCAAATTACCCTTTTTTCTCTTTTTAGTCAATACTTTTTATTTTGAACCCAGACTACAGTCAGTAACTGGAGTGCAAATTCCAGCTGCTGTCAGAAACATCAGAGTTAGGTCTCAGGGTCTGAGCTGCCTACACTTAAGTTGCTGGTGATTTTACTGGGTCAGAGGAGCAGTTTTCATGAAAGCAATTTGGTTTTTTCCCCTCCTCTCTCCCATTTATGTAGAGTTTGCCTCTTTCCTGGGCATAAGTGAGTGATTTCAGTTTTCTTTTTTTTGCAGTGACAAATGTCTGATTTCAGTAAAGATGGAGAAATAGGAGGAAATAAGAGTAGATAAAAATTATGACTTTACTTTTAAAATATAAATGTTTTGATACCTGAGGTTTCGCTGTTTATTCTAATAAAATAAGAACATATTAGTGAGTTTTGCTTTACTTAGATATATTTGTTTAGTTTGTGAGACAAGCAGTGGTCAAATTCCTGATGATATAAAGATACTTTTCAGTGTCCTTTCACATCCTGTTTTGGAGATCATGAGCAACCATTTCCTTCCCTTAAGCAGCTGATACTAATCCATGTTAGGTAGTTTTCATTTTTTCCATTCAGAAAAATCATATACCAGATTTTAAAAAGCTGCATTAAGTAGAAGCTATAGAATTTGTATTACTTTAATTTCTCCCCTACATTAGAGTTTAATACAGATTTATTTATTTGGGTTTTTTTATTTTAATTTTGGTTTGGTTTTTTTTTTTGAGGGGAAATCTGAAAATTAAAAAAGCATACAGAGATTGTTTTTGAAATGGGGACATAAAAAGCAGGTTAGAGAGAATACAGAAACAGAATATAGAGCAGATTTATTTCACTGTTGTATAGAATGGGAGTACTCTTGCCAAAATAATTCCATGCCTTTTGGGGGTTCACAGAGGGAATTCCGAATGTCTTCTGATGCCATCTTAACTTCGTTAAATGTATAATGTCATTGAGACTTCCTTGAGATGCATTTCATATTAGAACCAAGGTTTCAGCAAGTAAATATTTTCTAACAGTGCATAAAAAAATGTCTTTGGCATCTGTGCCTCACAGAGATTTCTGGAATATATTGCACTTTGTCTTGTTCCTTGTATTTGGGGGGGGGGGGGAGGGGGTTTCCCCTTTTTCCTCCCCAAACCAGCCCTTTTGTAAAACACACTGAGCATCACTGCTTTAAAACAACAATAGTAAGAATTGTTGTACAGTTGAATTTTGGCCATGAAGGTTTTAGTTCTGACATGAAAGGTCTCTGTGAACACTGTTCATATTTTAATCATAGTTTGAGAAAGATCCATTTTTAAAATACTTTTAAACTCATTTTTTCATAATGTCTTTCAATTTTGGGGTGTGCACGCTGATTTCACTGTAGTGTAACACATCCACACTCTTCCTATGCAGTGGTTGTGCAGCACTGCTGTGCAGGGACATTATCCCTGGCTTGCATGTTTTGTGGTATAAATTGTAATTATGTTCTCAAGCACAGGCTTAGTGGAAGTATCTTGAGGCAGGGATATGGACGTGGCAAATATTGATAAGTAATGCAGTAATTTCACTGCTGTAAATAACAGGAATTCTTAAGCATCTTGGCTGCTTGGGAGTCTGTTCAGAATTTGTTTGAATTTTCCAAGGGAAGGTCAGGAACACCTGCAGATTCTGCCATGCCTGGTTATTGCCATCTCATTCAGGTGGAAGATTTTATATTTGGGAGAGACGAGTTCAGCTTTGTGTGGCAGGTGATTCTGCTTGCAACCCTTGGGTTTGTTTAGTGCAGAACTCTTCAAATACTCATCAAAAGCAAAAGCTGCTTGGAAGCCTTAACCACAGGAGACTTGCAAGATGTATTCAAAGCTGAGAGAAAGGATTGCATTAATTGCCAGTTGTTGAATTTTAATGCTCTCAACAATATGTAAAAAACAAAAAAAACCACAGGCAGGTACATAGGATGTATTCCATATAGTTTAATTAGTAAGGGGAATTTATACAAGCAGCAAAGTATTCCTGAGATGCTGTTATAAATGTCTATTTTTGTCTTGATTCTGTGCAATGCTACTGTTTTGTAAGAGAAGCCAAACCTCTGAAATGCCATTCTATACTTTTTATGAGTGCACCTTTTAGCATCCAGTAGAATACACATAAGCCAAGTGAGCAATGATGCATGGCTGGTAGGAAACCTGTAAACCTCATCCGCACAGTGAAAGCAGTGCAGGAATTCACCTGCTGCTCCTGCACTGCTTGGAGAGTCTTCAGAGGCTTGTGTGGAAGTAGTTCTTCAGAATACGTTCAGTGGTTCCCATCTCAGAGGCAAAAGTGGCTTCTTTCCTGTCTATTTGTGATATGCTTGTGCACAGTCACTGTTCAGCACTGGACCAGTGTCTGCAAGGTGCTTTTATGTCAAGTTTCAGCACACACTGAACATGTGTACAGGCCACTTTACCTTACTGCTTTCGTTTGGGAAGGCAGCATGCTGGAAGATTCTCAGTGGTATAATTAAGTGCCAGTAAAATGTCAAGTCTCTGTTGTGGTCCAACATTTACTTCTGCTTTCTGTGATTCCACCAGTGGGATAGATTTTACTAAATCAAAAGGATTGGGGTTTAGCTTCTGAAAGAAAACTCATGGAGATTTTTGTACATCTGTCTGCTTTTGAGGGTATTATCTATATAGTCATTTTTTTTAAACTAAAATTCATCTTATTGTCTCTGAAAATTCATATCAGAAAAGACAAATGTATATTTTCTTCATTTTTTTTTCTAACTCACAGGTTAACTTACTGAATTCTATCCATGACAACTTCCACCAGTAAGTTATGGGTTTTATCTCTTTAATAGTTGCAAAGAATAGTTGATTGGACAAATGGGAGTGGGCATCAGTTACAGAGACTAAAAATTTCTTAGAAGATTTTATAGTCATAAGCTGATTTATAGAATGGTTTATTAACTCTGTTTAAGCCAATTGGGGAATCACAGACTTGGAATTACATAACTTTATAGCCAACATATGTTTTTAATACCTGACTGTTTAGATGTGGAAATTCAGTCATAATTTTCCTGGAATTAATTAAAATATTTTCCTCCTTTTTGTGGAGTTGTGGTTATTACATTATGTACAAAACATTAGACAGGGACATATTTCAGACATGTTTATTATAAACTGCCTCTGTATTTGAAGATTTTGATACAGTGTGCAGTCTTTAGGTAAAATCATGGTTCTCTTGGAAGTTCATGGTCAAATACCTGTCTGTGATGCAGCCAGTTTTTATTTTTCTCTAATGATTTTGAGGTCTAAAATGATTTCTAGGCTTTCCCTATTACAGTGTGAAATTACTTTGTACAATATTTGGTGTTCTCCTAGACCTCTAGTCACCTTCTTAGCATTCACAACAGAGGCTTTTCTTTAAAAATAATGCTTTTATTTAGTTATTAGCAATTGGTTCCTGTACAGCACATGAGAGCAAGGAACAGACTTGAGCTGACAGGGAGAACACTTGTGATGAGCTCTGAGTCTGAGCTCTCTCTGTTCCCATCTCTTTGGTAGCTCACACCAGCTGAAGAGCTGCACTGTCACTGGTACCAGTGATTAAAAGGATGAATTTTTACACAGAACACTAAGCAATGAGGACTGCTGGACATGGGTAGATGTGCAAGACAGCTGCAGCTGAGACACAGTGTCCCACATCCCTGTCAGGTGTTCCATTTTCTCCTTTCCAGAGCCATGGCATCGTCTGGATCTCGGGAGCAGTTTTTGCGGCAGATGGAGCAGATTGTAGAAGGCATCAAACAGAATCGAATGAAGGTCTGATACTCCTCTCACTTTCTTTGCTAGAACCTGGGAATTATCTCAGCAAAGCCTCTTGGAAATAATTGTGCATAGAAAGATCCATTACATGAGGTGCAAATTAGGCGAGCAACTAACAAGTATTAATTCTTTTCACATTCGTCAGAACCTTCTCACCACCAAATGTCAATGCATAGAGTATGACAGAGGTGTTATAACAGCTCTGTCCTGACAGGAATCTTATACCCCTTACCCTCATTACTGGCAGTGCAGTGATTTAAATGCTTGAGACAGCTGAATGCCGCTGAAGTCAGTGAGAACTCTTCCATTTGCACTGCGTGGGTGCAGTCAGACCTGCACCTCAGGCATGTTTTTGCAGACAGCTGGAGCTGGCTGAAGGTGCTTTCTGCTGCTGAAGAGGGTCAGCAGCACCTCCGAGTCCCAACCATCAGGTGCCCTTGTCCCAGTTGTACCTATAATGCCACTGGAACTGAGACTTCAGCATTAGGCTCTTAATTTTCAAGAGCTAATCTCAATGTTCATTGCATTTCAAGCACAAGCCAGGGGTATGTTTATGTAGCATGTGTCTCCCCTTGTGTGCTATAGATAGTTGTTCCTCGTGCAGTATGTCCGTGTGTCTGTGTGTATTCCATCTCTTATCCTTCCTGCACACCAACAGATGGAAAAGAAGAAGCAAGAAAACAAAATGAGAAGAGACCAGTTGAATGATGAATACCTAGAGCTTCTAGAGAAACAGAGGCTTTACTTCAAAACAGTGAAAGAATTTAAAGAGGTAAGAACACTTTTGCTACGTAAACTGTCAAGTGTTCAGTGATCCATTTTGACTTGACTTGTACATTAATATATGCACAAGATTTCCTGATATGATGCTTATCACACCATGTTCATCATGCATCTTGGTCGTTTTCTCCATGTGACTCTTGGGATTCTGAATCTGATTCTGGGAATTCTTCTTTCACTGCTAGATTGGCACCTCTGCATGTTACAGGGAGCGGTTATCAAGCAAGCTGTGTATTTAGGTTTTCAAGTGGAGTCTCTTGAAGATCTGTGAGCAGTTAGGTATTGGAGCAAAGAGGGGTGTGGAAATGTGTGTGAATAAGGAGGAAATGCAGAGTCTTGGTAGTTAATCTTCAGGAACCAGCCTTGTTGCCTAATGACTGTGAAAGCACTGTACAACACTTCATTGATTTAGCCTTTCCCTAGCTTTTAATCATCATGTGCTTCTGTTAATTGCTGTCTCCATGAGAATGAATGAATGAAAAGGAATGCTGCAGGCAAAGTTGTCATTTGGCTTCATATGTTTGAGGAAAAACATCTTTGTGTAATTATTCCTGCTTTGTTCTGAGACAGTTCCTTCCTGCTTCAGACAGCGTATCCTTGCAGAGTGACAGGGGCTGTTCAGCTACTTGTCTGACATACAGAATTTTACATCCTACTTGCAGAATTTACGTGGATTTATTTTTAGGTTTTTTACCCATTTTTCTTCCATTGCCATGTGAGGGAATTTCTATTCAACCCTGCTACCCTTAAAATAAGTCATGGTTGTGGTACTGAACACAGGTGTTCTTATGTAAGTATATTTCCTGACCTAGAGTTGTTCTCTGAGCACTGACTCTTTTGCAAACTGTCCTGTGACATTCAGATCACCTACAAGTAATCTCCATTTCAGATTTATTCTATTCATAAGTTAAAAGCTGGGTTTGCTTTAGCTACATGTAACAATTTCAGATGAGTGATCAAGCAGTGTTCCTTCTGGCTTGCATGTCATAAAGTCTAATGAATATTGCCACTGGAACAACATTATGGATGAATCATAATTATCTTCAACTCATCATCTGCTCCAGGCTGCTTTGGATTTTGTAGATGATTCAGAATGAAAGGGTTTGGTTCTGTTGATGTGGAGATACAGGTAGCAGAGTTAAGAGCAATTCCTCCTTACATGTTTGCTCTCTGTTAACAGGAATGCCGTAAGAACGAAATGCTGCTGTCCAAGCTGAAAGCCAGTTCTTCCTGAAGAACTCCAGCTGGGGAAATTTATAGAAGATTGTTCAGTCCATTGAATCTCTTTTGTGAGGTGACAGTTATAACTGCAATGTAGATGTATATATACAGATATATATAAAAAATATATATACACAAAGCTGTAAAAGTCTGTTTTTTCCAGTATGTGTTCAGTTTATATTCCCTCATCACATGGCTGTATTATTCATTATTGCCTCCACTACACAGTAAAGAGTTAACACAGTACAGCAAAACAGAAATACTGTCTAATTTTATTTATTTGGGTTTGTTTGGTTTTTTTTTTTTTTTCCTACTGTAAGGATAGTGGGAATGTTTGTTTATTTGGGTTTTAACACTGAATTAGGTGAAGATTCTGGTATAAGTTTACATGTACTGTGTAGTACGTCCACCATCCCACAGGATGAGCACTGCAGAATGCAGTAGTTTGTTAACTTCGGCCCAAAAAAACCCCACAGAATGAGATTCTTCAAACTCACCTCACCCGCTAATAACTTCACATTATTTTAATTTACACTCTAGCCATAGATAGGACTCCAAAGGATAACAATTAATTTCTAATGGTTAAGAAAATGAAAACTTACCTTGGATAATTCCTGGTGTAAAATTATAGATCTATATTTTTATAAAGTCTAGCTGTTGTATAAATTTCTTTGAAATTTCATTTTTATATATAGAGAGTGTGCTTGTTAAATTAATAGCTCCAGGAAAAAACACCTTAATACTAGGACCACCACATTATCCCTGGCTGGGATGAAAATCAAAGTCTGTCACCTGTAATATGGGAAGATAAAGACTCAGACATTCTGCTCTAATGAACTGATGCTCACCTTTGAAGGCAACAACCTACTTACCCTGCTGAAGATTTGCTCTTGAAAGTTCAGAAACTTTGTGGGACACTTTCTGAAACATTTTTTGTATCTGTATATACAGTATTTTATAATTCAAACAGTTGCTTTTTGTACTTAACACCAGGATTTTGGACTGACTTCTTAATGTACATGTCATCTTCAGGAGAAGAAAATCCATGTTCCTTTTTCCCACTGACACTGATGACAGTGCTGTTCAATTACTTTCTATGGCAGTGAATATAAAATAAAGAATGTTTGGAATCCAGTCACATTCTGCTATCGTGTTTTTAAGGTGGAACTTGCCTTGGAAGCTTTCCCAGGCTCTTGAATTACAAGTGCATTAAAAGATGAATCGTGTCCATAGTCAAATGAGTCACTGGTTTTTTGATGTCCTGGTCCTGTTCTTCAGCACAAACAGAAAGAAAACCTTCCCACTGAGCCAGCTGGAACCTTGCTCCCCAACACGGGTTAGTGAGGGAATAGATCTGGGCTGCTCCTCTTGCATCTGTTCAAAAAGTCAGTCTGCCCAGAGCTAGCAAAACAACAAAGGCAGAATCAGATTCCAAGTCCTTTCAAAGAAGGAAAAATTTACATTCAGCATTCCTTCAAAGAAGCAAACCTGCATTGAGTGCTACTTGCAGACTTTCTGTAGTCGGCTACAGAAGGTGTTATTTCTGTCTACAAACTTTGCCCTCTATAAAAACTGTAAGGCTCTTTCTAGTTTGTGAATTGAATAATTCAACTTTGGCACCAAGGACACCTGCTTGGGAATTCAAGCTGTGCTGTGCTAGTGTACCATGCAACTCTAAAAAAGTAACTTGAATGGACATTTCAGTTTGGGATTTATCATTTTAATCACAATTGCTTTTTAGCATCAAGCAAAATTTCCTAGGTAGGGTAAGTAATGAACTTGCACGTAGAATAAATGATGTGGTTATTTGTTCAGTATAATGTTGAAATTTACGCTTACCTGCTACAAACACAGTAACCTGGAAATTTCCACAAGAAATATAAAAATGTGAGATCCGTTGCTCTGACCAGGAACTTGTGATTTTTACTAAAATATAAATCTGAGGTTTTTGAAGATGCAGCTGTTGCTCACAAAGAATAAATCAGAGTCCAGATAATAACTGTCTATTGTAGCTGGAGCCCAGGGCAGATGGATGCTACCTTTGCTGTGAGACCCATGTGAAAAGAAGAAAGGAGGCTGGTGAGGGTGTGAAAGCAGTTCCGTCAGCTCTGGCTTTCTGGCACAGGCTCTATGTGTTGGGTGCCATTTCTCCTCATACCTGGGCAGGAACCTATAGCAAGGAGAATCTGCCTTAATTCTCCATCTTGGCTGATTGCAAGGGAGGAACTGAGACTTAGAATTCTACTTCAATATTGCTGGATTTCTTTGTTGAAAGAGAAAGCTCTTACCCTGAATTCATCTAGTGTTACCAGGCTTGTAACATTTACAGGACTTGCAGCAAAACCTAATTTCTTTCTAAGGGTTATCAGCATTTTCTGCTCACATTCATCTTCCAAAGCCCTTTCATTTCTGCACAGTCTGGGCTCCAACAGCACAGCAAACGGGCCTTAATTTAAATACAGCTGCTGCAGGATTCCCAGAGCCTTGCTGCAGGATGCAGCAACGCCCTTCTGCTGAGCAATAGGCTCTGGTAAGTTTTTCTAGGAGCAAATTCCATGTCAAGAAATAAAGTTTAAAACTAGCAGTCCACTGTGTACAGAGACGATTGGTGTATTCCAAATCGGCAGCTTCAGTTGGGGAAATAAATGACTGTAATGTCTAAGCTCTGCCCAGTGATGTTCCTTTGGAATACCTGCTTTTTTTTTTTTTTTTTTTTTTTTTTTTTTTTTTTTTTTTCTGTTTGGACAGTCAAGATACTGTGTCATTTATTTTAGTTCATTTATCTTAGTTCATATGGGACCATCCAGCAGGTTAGGCAACAACCACAGACACCATAATTTCTTTGCCCTGGAGTAAGCTGTGATTAAAAACCAGAATTTTAAATCCTGAGTATGTGCTGCTGCTCTTCTAAATGCAGTCTGCATTTAGAGCCAGTGTGGGAAGTTGATTTTGTTAAGAGTTTCCTAAAGCCACTGTAATGAAATGAAAGCTCCACTTGCTTCTCGGTACGGAGCCAGGCTGTGCGAGCCTGTCACTGTAACAACTCACTGCTGGCACAGATGCTTGGGTGGGCAGAGCACTGGCTGCTTCTCTTCAGATCTGCTCACAGCAAAATTCCAGAGGCCCAGCCTCACCTCCTAAGAGAGCTAAATTCATCCTTGAGGAGGAGGAGAGCTGCGTCAGTGCCCTGCTGCAGCTCTCCTGTGAGCTGAAGGCACCCTGCTGCCCATCAGTGTCTGCAGCAATGCCACGTGCGCAGCTGCAGGAACAGCTCTGTGGGGTTCTCCCAAGTTCCAGAGGCCAAGCCATGGTAGGAGGTGCCTTCACAGCCTGTGTCGCTCCAGGGAAGGGCTCCTGCCCAGGAACCAGCGCCGGGTGCTGCTCCAGTCAGCTGGAATGTGCAGCTGGAGTATCACTGCTGCTCCTGCAGCCAGACTGGGATGGGCCAAGGGTTGGCATTAGATTTGTGTGACAGTAATGGCTTGGCTTAGCAGGCTGAGGGAGTACAGGCACTAAAATTTGGCCAAAACATGTTACTAGAAATTTCAGGAGTGCCCCATGCAGAAGATTTGTATGCTTTTCAACACCAACTCAAGACAACCTCTTCATTTCCTCCTTCCATATCATCTGTTTGGATTTTAAAGGTTTTAGAGCAATGACTCTCTTATATGAAAAAATTCAACTGACTTGAAAAAACTGTCAGTGGTTCTGAACGAGGCTGCAGGTTTTAGTAGCATTCAGTCTCTCACATATGTGCCTTCCTTCTTGTTTAACTAAGCCTCCAAACTCTGGTTGGAATGGTAGCTATTCCATATGCAGGCAAGTTGAGAATCAGAAGGGAAAGTTATTTACATTGGCATTTAAGTCTGAGTCACTATCTAACTACTCTTCGAAATTCTAGGTTATTAAAACTTCTGAATTCCCACTGAAATTGAGAGAAGCATCCTCAGCAGGAATGCAAGACACACAGGAGGCTGTGGCTGCAGGCACAGCAGGTCACACTGGACTGCCACAGCAGCGCAGGTGTGAGGTACAGCACTGCCTGACCTCACCATACACCGTGCTCCTGAGATGCAGCCAAGCTTCCCTAAGCTTCCTGGGACTCTATGTCAGTAAAAAGCTGCCATGCTAGAAATACACAGAGATGCTGTCAGCTCTCCCACTCAGAGCAGGGGAGGAAGTAAAGCCCACCAGAGAAACAAATACGGAGCAAGATGGGCTTGGCAGTATGCAGGAAATACATTATTTATGTATATATTGTTGGGTATGGGGTGTTTGTCAGATCTTGGGAAAACAATTTAAGGCTTGGGTTTGAGTCCCTTTGGGTTTTTGGGAGTCACTTAGACCCAATAGCATCAACACCTTTGTTACAGGAGAAGGAAGTTGATGCCAGCTGACAACTTGTGGACTTTACTCAGGTTGGGTGATGAGCACATTTATGGTGCAAGGCCCCAGACACAGTGCAGGCACTCACCTCCCACTGCCAAGCAGCCACATGTTGCTGCCAGCACAGCTGGTGTGACTGAACATCATGTTTGGTGTTTGTAACACAGATGCCTGCTCAGTTTTATGGCAGCACAAAATAACCACGCATTCAGTCCCCATTCACTTGGAGGTGTTGGTGTCTATCTTGAGCTCACCTGGGTTTCATAAAACAGGGAGAGCCTGAACCTGGCAGAGTGACAGAGGACAACACAGGTGAAAACTCCTCACTAGATCCTCCTGTGCAAGCAGTGAGAACACATTCTCAGGGGCTCTGAATAATTTTATACTTGCCTCTTGTTTCACTTAACCCCAGGGGACACAACTGACCCATCTGACCAAGCCTGCCCATCAAGCCCTGCTGCTTGCAGAGTACACAGCCCCTCAATCCTGGCAGGGTGTGTTTCTGAGCTGCTTAGTCATCCACTTTAATTTCACATCAACTCAAGGACTGATTGACTGCAGCATGTTTATTCCCTTCCAAATAAATCTCCAAACCGAAGCCAGCATCCTGCCCATATCGCAAACATGCCAGTACTGCTCAATTAGCAGCTCCCACTGGTGCCTTTGCTAATGAGGAGAGCTCCAGCACAGCCCCGTGGCCGGCTGGGTGGGATCAGCCATTGGGTGTGCCGGCCACAGCACCGGCCACACACCGGGCTTTGCTGGCACACCTCAGCGTGCGTTGGTTTGAAGAGCAGACGGGAGGCATTCCCTGCTTCCATCTTCTTTGCCAAACCCTGGAGAAGCACATAGGTATTTCTAAGGGGGAACTGTAAACTCTCAGTAGGTTTATATCCAGACGTCTTCCATCTTCTTTTTCACGGCTCCTAAATCCCCTCAAGTAGCTCTTCTGCATGAAAACTGTACATATCACAGGCATGTTTCCCTCAAGAAATCTCTCTATTATGCAATAGAGCAATCATATTCTCCTCTGTCTCCCCTTTTATCTCTGCTTTACAAAAAGGTTCTTGAAGGCATTGTTGTAATTTTTGTTAAATGCTGTATAAATAAGAGGATTAAAGAAAGAATTTGAGTAGCCAAGCCAAAGAAAGATGCTTTTCCAGACGGGTGGGATATTGCAGGAACAGAGAGGACTTATTAATGCTGTGATGAAGAAAGGGATCCAGCACAGTACAAAAACTCCAATTAAGATGCCAACCATCAGAGCTGCCTTTTTCTCTTTCTGTTCTCTCCATGTTTCTCCATCTGTCTGGAAAGTGATAGCTGCACGACGAGCTGTAAACACCATCTGTGGTTCCTGCGAAGCTTCCTTCACCTCAAACAAAAGCAAACACAGTTTCTTACCAAGACAGTTTGTTTGAGTGAAGTATTACTTTTAAATGACAGCACAACATCTGTGCACCTACCACAAAAGGCCTGAACTCCATTCCTTCCATGCTAAAAGAAAGAAAATACCCCAGAGTGCCAAAGTTACCGGGTCTTCTCATTACACTGGAAAAGCTGCCAAGTGTAGCTGACAAACAGAGCTAAATAAAGAGCAACTGGTGCCATGCGTGTTGTGGGACACTTCTTCAGTTTATTTTCTTGGATGCCTTCATACCTAGAGGGAAATTGGGTTGTTAAGGCAGGCTAACAAAGGCCTGTGTCTGCTGCCGATCCCTGCACCAGACTCATGCTGCTAGCTGGCCTTTAGACCTGCTCCAGGTGAACTGCTTTAGCAGGGGGCTTGGATTAGATGATCTCCAGAGGCCCTTCCAAACCCTACCATTCTGTGATTCTGTATTTTCTCAAAAAGTACTCTATTGCCAGAAAAACACCATTTCAATTGGCCTTCAGTTCAAACTCTGGCTTCAGCAGAAGTCATATAAGAGAGGAAAAAATTTCAGCTACTCCAGGCTGTCAACAGTGCTTCTTGTCTCCTCACCAAGGGCAAGACATTCATCTCTGCAGTGAGTACAGCACAGTGCTCTGGGGCAAACTGCTCCTGGGCAGAAGTTATTCATGTGCTTTGAGTCTGACCAGATGAAGACACTACCTAGTAATTTTAACCTGAAGATTGAAGTATCTGCGATATTGAAGTTCTTCTAGGCACTACAGTTATGAAGAGAGTGCAATAAAAACAACAGTTTAAGGCTGTAAAATTTGCCTGAGTGATAATTCACAGCACTGCAGGACTTTGACACCACTCCAAAGATGGCTCATTGTTAAATTAGCCACATATTCCACATGCATGTGCCACCTTTGTAATAGATGGAGGGCCTCTACTCAATATGAGCATAGCAATTCAGACATGGGAACACTGGCAGTGGATGAACAATCACTCTTCAGGATGGATATCCCTGTCTGCACCCTCAGACATGAGACAGGGCTGCAGAATATAAGAGCAGCAGATTGTCGGTGCAGGCAAATAATGGAGGAAAATGAAAATCACATCTGTTCTGACAATTAAAATGGGACACCCCTCATGTAGCAAGGATCACACCATTTGTCTGCAGAAGGACTTGCTCTGCATGTCCTTAATCACACTCTGCAAAAAGGGATGAATGTATGACATGAGGACAAATCTGTGACAAGCAACCCTGAAAGATTATGTCTTAGCCCTGCGGAATAGTTACATAAGTGCCTCTTGGGAAGAGCCATACAAAGGACTTCGTCACGAGCATCAGGCACAGTTTGGTACTGTATTAAACCTTCAACTCTTGCTCAAAAGATGGAGCCTGCTGTGTGCCATCATCAAATCAGAGCCTTCTCACTACTTCCGACTGCAGAGTTTACTAGCAGCGACCCTTTTATCACTTAATTACATATTGTAAGAAAAAGTTATTTCATTTCTTTCCTAGAAGATACCACAGGTATCCTCATGTGTTTTCCCCAATGAAGCCTGCATTTACAGCCTGATCAAGCTTCCACTGAAGTCAGAGGAGTTTTTACAAACTTCACTGGTTGTTAGGTCAGGCCTCTGAATACAAAACAGCAAGTGAAAACAGATCATGGTACCTTCTGTAAATTACTTGCTAGAACTAAATGCAGCTCTAACTGTACCAGATCTGCAGTTCCCAGCACCAATTCCAGAGGTTTTGCATGAGTCCAGTTTCTAGTGTAAGTCACAACACCTCACCTTTATCCTGTACCATGCAGAACAAAGGACAAGTACAGAACCTTTACCCCCATTTTTGAGCACTAACAAGCAGCCTGTGATAGCAGAAGAGGTGGTCACAGACTGTAAATGAGAGCAGTCCATGGAGATGCCTTGGGTTATGCTGGAGACATCTCTGCAGTGCTGCACACTGCTCTCACTTGGTGTCTAGCAGCACACTCTGCCTCCGGCACAGATTTCCTTCCATCTGCCCAGGCACTGCTCCAGGAGCTGCGAGTCAGGAGCACTGGGGAAATAGCTGATAGAAAAGACTGCTACTCTGAGGCCAGAATTCGGGTCTAAATTCATGAAATCAGCTATTTCCAGGACAATGGGCTCTGAGAAGTGCAGAGATGACTGCTTTTCTGTGAGAATAATAAAGAGAGTGAATTAAGGAAATGAGCTCAAGTACAAATCCTTCTACAGACACAAAGGAGTTTGATTTAGTTCCAGAATTTATTCCTCTGTATGTTGATCAGCACTTACAGTTCAATGCCCCTTCTCTTGTTTGTCTATCCCCAGTAAATTACTACTATTAAATGGCTACATGTTCCCAGAGCTGTATGCTCCCAGTTCCTGTGCTCCTAGAATGTCATAGAAAACATGCCACCAAGGAGCTTCTGACAAAATCCCTTGATTTAAAATGTTCCTTAAAGCTGTAATGATTGCTATTATTGGTCCTTTGTGGCAGGTCCTGCACCTGCAGGGTCTGCAATAACAAAACAAAACAACAGTAAAGATGATAAACATCAATCAAATCTGGCTTACTACCACAAATTCAGAGCTTTGCTTATCAGTTTGATGCAGCAAAGGTCGTTACTGCCTCAGTGCAGCCCTGGCACACTTCTTGCTCTTTGAACAAGAACACAAGAAACTAAATGCACAGCAAAGGATCGAAACATGGAAATGTCTACACTCTCTTGGATGCTCCACCAACATGACAAACAGTTCATTTGACAGGGAGAAGAACACCCACTTTCTCTCACAGGATTTTCTTCTGCTATAAGCAGGACAAATTCTGTATTTCTCCCAGGAAATCACTACCCACTCCAGTTTGCTTCCTGCCTCACTCTTTTCTGGACATTTTTTGCCACTCTTCTGGACAGCTGAACTTTGTTTCCTGACTCATCTCTTGTACTTGTACAGTCAGGGGCAGAAATAAGAAATAAAAGGCCTGTGACCCCTTCAGAGAAGGAGAATCTGTTTTCTCTCCCACACTGTCCTGACTGGTTAAGTGAGTTTGAGAGGCTGAATGGGCCAAGGTGCAGAACAACACAGCACCACTGGAGCTCTGGGGCCTGATCTTACACAGAGCGGGAAGGACACTCACAAAACTCTAAGGTTTGGATCATGCCTAATGTTTTATACACCATACAAGTACTTTGAGAGGGGAGAAAGAAAAAAAACCAAACAAAACCAACAAAAAAACCCCCAATCATCAACAGAACTTTATTTTTAAATCATATGAAAGTTTAAATCTGATTTTGCAATTGCTACATGTAGTAATCCAGACATTCAGATCCCGTCATCCTTGGTTTTGCTGGGCTATCCCTATGCTACAAGGGATTTCACTGATTTAAAAGGGCACTATGCAGCAGTATCTGCTGTTTTTCAAGCAGTCTCATTTATTTCAATTGGACTGTTTAGAGAGAGAATTATTGCCTGCTGTCAACAAGGTGTGACAGAGCATAGCTCTCTGTCAGTGATGATATGTCACTGGGTTTTTAATGAGGGTCACCCACATCAGTGTTGCCTGCAGAATTCACTTTTTACGCAGTTTCATAATTAGCAAACAATTTTAAAAGCACCAGCTTAATTTAGGATCCCAATTTGGCAATTATTTTATTTCAAAGGAAAGCAAAAAACCAAGCTCTCATTAAAACCTGAAGCACCTCAGATGTTTCATGTCCATCTCCCTCACCTGAATTTTTTCAAAGGTTTTGAAAAGTGTTTTTCAAAAACACAAGTAAAATTTTAACCAAAGAATGACTCAAAATAGTTACAAAATAACTATTCTATTCTGCAGCTCTGTAAGAGTGTAGGAACATAAGGTACGTATGCCAACTTCCAGTTTCAAAGAAATGTTCTTTCTCTGTAAAAAAAAATGAACATTTTTTATATACATATACATATATATAGTGGCAACCTGCAAAGCATTTTGGTGCCTGAGTCTGTTGGCTGACAAACATCAACGTACCACCCTCACTGCTCCACTTGGTGCATTGGTTTTTCCAAGACATCCCTACTGGCATCTGAGGTCTATGAACTCAGACCTTTTTTGTCCTGAGACTTGCCAGAATGAACCAGCTGGTTGTACCTCAGGCCACAAACTGCAGCCCTGCTGTGCAGCTCCAATCCAGCACTACCTGACAGCTCATTCCCGAGTGCAACACAGACGTCTCTCCCAGCAGGGATCACTGCTGTTATTGCTCACCTCCAGACTCGGAAGCACTTCCAGCCTTTGGCACTGTCTGCCAAAAAAACCTTGCTAATATTCCTCAGATCAGCTGGTGCAGGGCACCTGGAGTGAGAACTGACATAGATGCAGAGGGGAATTCACATCCAGAGTCACACTGACAGAAGGAAAATGTTGCCAGGGTGAGCATGACAGGTGAGCATTCTCTGAGAAGGAAGAAATGGAATAAAGTAGAGGGAGGAGAGACATCAAGGGAGAAAGAAAGGGAAAATAATGATTTTATGGGCAAACCATGAGAAGCAGAACAGAATTTGTCCCATCAGAGAGGAGAGAGCTGATGCGGACAGCCTGATCACCCCTACATGTAGAGAAGCAAAGCTTGGCAATGTTGCCTTTTGTTTGCATGTAAAGAAAAAAACAACAGGGTTTTGCCAAAGAACAGTAGTAATGTGCATGAAGATTCCCCTCCAGAATTCACTGGGGAACTGCTACTCTTCCTGTGGATGTGAGCTTACTACCACAAGCTTAAATAAGATCAGGATAACACTCTGTGAGTAAATCTCAGTATCTTAATTTAGAAAGAAAACAAGAAATGCATCCTGAATGCCAGCTTGCTTGATCCACGAGTTCATTTAATGTAAATGTGTGCAGCATCAGCTCTTCCTTTAGGTGAGGAGCAAAGTTTGCATCTGAATCACAGAAGTCTTTTAATTTAAGTCAGCAAATGGAGCTGCTGGGATAATGGGGGAAGTTGCTGCCACATACCAATTGCAGATTCAAGAATCCCCGTTATAAAAGAAGTTAATATGTCAATCACACCAATATGAGAAAGATGAAGAACTACTGGCTTGAGCATTTACTGGTACTGCAATAACCCCTCCAAAATGGGTGTTTAGCTCATTCTGACAGAGCCCTTCTGTCAGTGCA
This sequence comes from Corvus cornix cornix, assembly GCF_000738735.6. Lineage (NCBI taxonomy): Eukaryota > Metazoa > Chordata > Aves > Passeriformes > Corvidae > Corvus > Corvus cornix. The sequence continues at coordinate 8,380,333 of NC_046337.1, read as the reverse complement.
GCCTGAAGCAGCCCCCAGACATTGCATCAGCAAAAAGCACTTACCTGCCAGCCATGCTGGGCCCACGCAAGGGCTTTCACAGACAGAACTAAACAGTTTGCAGCCAGACTCTTTCTTGCTAAAACTGTCATATGATGTGTCTCTCCACTGGCTTGAGCAGCAATGCCTCAGCTCATTTAACTTCCCAGAATTTGATTCCAAACAACCAGTCCTGAATGGGTATGTGTGTATGTAAAAGGCAAAGCATGCAAAACCACTACAAATAATCAGCTGGCTTTTGTGCTTGAAAGGATTATACATTAACTCCAAGCAATACATTCATCATACTTAAAGCAATTTGAAAGAAATTTGGTGCAAACTAAGGGCTGAAGATCGTAGGGAAAAAAATGCTGCTAGAGGAGATATTCTAAACTTTCCTAGAAAATTTTTTGCTTTTGCATAGAAGACACCTTCATAAAACAATATACATTAATAGTATCTTTAAGACATTACAAGCCAAATCTGCAAGCCTAATCACAATTGCCAGTGCTGTTATCTCTTGCAAGAATCTGGGGACACAACCTACAGACTCTTACTTGTGACCATAATAATGTGCTTCCTTGACCCCAAATCAAAGAGAGAAGGATTTAGCAGGGGAATGAGGCTGTGCAGGATTAGCCCCAATGGAACAGAAAGGTTCTCTGTAGGTATCTCTAACATCCACAGAGCTCATCTTTCGCTCCTGGGAAGCGAAGGTCTTAGGAAGTTCAACATGCAATCACAAAAGCATAAAGAAAATTTTTCACTGGTAGGAGAGAGAGTAAGAATATGTGAAAGAACGCAGGGAGAGTTTGCAGAGAGCACTGCCAAGCACGGTGGAGGCATGGGATGGGTGACAGCAGCATCATGCAGAGAGCCTGACTTAGAGGGCACAAGGAGCCAACCCCAACCCTTCTGAAGGGACACAGCTTTCCTGTCAGTAAGGTGTATCCCCAAAATGAACGAGACCTCCCAAATGGCTAGGGCACCGCGGGATCATAGACAATCTTTGGGATAAGAAAGAGAACATGGTTTTTAAAACAGCAGGTCATTTTAAACCAGAAACAATTAATTGCTCATTGTTTCAACATTATGCAGTGAGCAGTACTCAAGGTAAAATAGCCCAAGCACATCAGAAGGTATATATATATAGAGAGAGAGAGCATATAGTGTGTAATTTGTTTATCAAAATCTATTCAGACACACAAAGTCTGTGCTGGTAAATAAATGTGCATGCATTTACTCACTACAGGACCTAAGGAGCTCTTTTTTTTTTTTACCCTACCAACGCTGTAAAAAACAAAAAGAGGAAAAAAAAACCCCAAGGAACGGCAAATTCAGAACAAAGAGACCATTTTCAAATGTCTCTCCCGACTGGCAGTGAGTGCACCTGTCCCTTACTCTTATAACACACAAGGAAAAAGTGAGAATAAAGCTCTTCTCCAAGGGTTGCCCTTTTTGACTGGCTGATTACTGCTCACATCCAGTCTGTGACAAAGTTCAACTCAAACGGGAGCCCCAGGGCACCTCGCAGCCTTCTCGCTGTGCAGAACCCACCAACGCAGGGGTGAGGGCCGGGAGCTGGCGAGAAGCAGGATCGCAGTGCCTGGGGGAGCAGCAGGGGCTCCCTCCCCTTCCCCAGCCTTACCTCCGGCAGCGGCACCACGGCGTTCCTCCTGCGGCCCCCCATGTGGAACTTGGACGCCTTGTAGATCTTCCAGTAGAACGAAGAGCACCACGCAGAGGGGCAGGTAGAACGCGCCGCCCGTGGAGACGATGGTGTAGGACGGGTCCTGGCTGACCTGGCAGCGCTCCTGCTCGGGGCTGTAGGTCTCCCCCCAGCCCAGCAGCGGGGCGAGGGAGATGGCGGCGGAGAGCAGCCAGGTGAGAGCGATCATGACATTGGAGATGCGGCGGCGGGCGAGCAGCGTGTACTGCAGCTGCCGGGTGATGAACCAGTAGCGGTCCAGGGCGATGGCCGTCACGTTCCAGATGCTGGCCGTGCAGCACAGCACGTCGAAGCACACCCACACGAGGCACAGCTCACGGCCCAGCCGCCACCCGCCGCCCGGCCGACAGCTCCTTCACCAGGCTCAGCGGCATCACCAGGGCCGCCACCAGCACGTCCGACACCGCCGTGGAGGCCACCAGGTTGTGGGGCACCCGGTGGAAGGCCTTCACTCGCAGGATGGTCGCCAGCACCAGCAGGTTCCAGAGGAAGGTGGGCCACGGTCAGGAGCACCAGCAGGGTCAGGATGAGGACGGTGAAGATGGAGAAGGGCTCCCGGCCCCTCCACGCGCTGCCGCCCACCACCGAGGAGGAGGCGTTGGCGTCCATGTTGGCGGACGAGGTGTTGGCATCCATGCTGGGCTGGCACTGGCCCCGTGGGGAGCAGGGGCTCAGGGTCTCCGCCATGCCCGAGACCGGGGCTCGGCCCCTCACTACTGCCCCATCCCAGGCCGCCGGCACCGTCCCCAGCCCCGCTGCCGGCGAGCGGGAGCCCCACACCGGGACGCGGCTCCGCTCAGCGGCCGCCCGCCATGTGCCGCCGCCCCAGCGCTGCCCGCGGCTCCCGCCCGCGCCTGCCGCTCCGCACGCCCATCCCGGGCGGCTGGAGAAGGGAGCGAGGCAGGACTGCGGAGAGGCTCCCGCACGGGCAGCGAGGGCGCGCGGGCGGGCGGCACCGGCCGCTGCCGCTCCGCCCCAGCGGCCGCCTCGGGGGCGGCGGCGCGGCCGGTCCGTGTGGGGCGGCGGGAGGCGGCGCCTCCCCGGCTGCTGTCCGCGGCCCCGTCAGGGGCGGGACACCCGCTGCTCACGGAATCACGGAACCGCCGGGGCTGGAAGGGACGTCTCGAGATCATCCCGTCCCACCGCCCTACCCGGGCAGGGTCACCTCGGGCAGGTGTCACAGGAACACCTTCAGGTGGGTTTGGAACATCTCCACAGAGGAAGACTCCACGCCCTCCCTGGGCAGCTTTTCCAGTGCGCTACCACCCTCAGTGTAAAGAAGTTCTTCCTCATATTGAGGTGAAACTTTTTGTGTTTTAGTTTATGGCCATTACTCCTCGTCCTGTCGCTGGGCACCACGGAAAACAGTCTGGCACCATCCTCTTGGCACCTGTCTTTGAGATCTTAATGTGCGTTAATGAGAACCCCTCTCAGTCTTCTCCAGACTAAACAGGCCCAGCTCCCGCAGTCTCTTCTCGTAAGAGATGCTCCAGACCCCTCATCACCTTTGTGGCCTCTGCTGGACCCTCTCCAGTAGCTCCTTGTCTTTCCTGTACTGAGGAGCCCAGAAGTGGACACAGTGCTCAGATGTGGCCTCACCAGGGCCAAGTAGACAGCAGTAGTCTGTGTCCCACAGACCCAGGTGGTGACGAGACACCCCCTTCTCCCCATGAGGTTACAGGACACCCCTTTCTCCTCACGACCCTGTCCTGCCATGTTCCCTCAGTGCTCCCACCAACCATTTCATTGCTCTTAAAATAAGCAGTCAAATATGGGACCAAGGGCTTGGACATGGACAATAGAATTGACAGTGAATACAAGAGAATGTCATCTTTCCATTTGGATGTTTGGCGCTTTGTGGGCTGAGAAGTCGGAGGGATGCAAAACACAAAAGGGTGGAAAATAGGCATCTCCTGTAAGTCTAATTACTTCACATCTTCTTTGCACCCGTTCTCACTTTTCCCTATTCACCTGAGAATTGATGAGAAAAGGACTTGTGACAGAGGTGAGGAATTGCAAAACGTGTTTCTTAGTCCTCATCACTTTACCAAACATCACTTCAGGACTCTCTTTAACTGAATCTTTTCAGACTCAGTCTTGTCGTAATACGTTTTTCTGTAAGTCTGAAAGTTCTTAACTTGTCTTAACCCTCGCTGCATCCTTGTAATTCCTGTCTATGCTCCCCGTTGCTCAGCTGTGCTGAGGAGGTGTCTGTCCTCCCCACAGAGCAGTTGCCCAGGCCAGCTTTGTTACAGCGCCCTGTTTCCAAGCACTGCCGAGGACAGCATGCAGCTTAGGAACAGCTCTGGAGGATGATGATTCATCCAGATAACAGAATTTCAACCCATGAAGTGATGCTGTATTTTTATAGCAAATATATATAATTTAATGTTACATTGTCCCGAAGTTTGGTTTTATCTTTTAGAGAGAGATTATTTTTAGATCATTATAAAGGGAGTACACTGAACTTGAATGTCTTTGCTTATATTCCATTTTTTGTTTTAGATCCAAAAGTACTATGAAAGCTTCTAGCAGATGCACTTTTATTCCATTCTCTTTAATAGAAAACCAGCTTCCTTTCTAAAGCATTTTTTAGAAAAGTCAGTTATATAAATCCTCCAATTAATTTGAGAAATACATAGAAAATTTCAGCTCAAGACAAAAAACAAACCTTCCAAAGTCCTTTGACAGCTGGTTCCATACTTTTATGATTGAAAATGTGATGGAGAATCTAGATGTCACATAAATGCCTGCTAGTATTGATTTTATTAATAATAATAACATTCATAGGTGATTGCCAATGCTCATAGAAGAGCCCAGAAAGCCCTAGGTGGCTCAACATCTTCACCTGACAGCCAAAATAGAGGAGAGTTTGGAAGTTTTGTAACTGTTTTACAGGATTTTGCAGAGCCTACAATTTTCCTTTTTTTTTAATTTTAAATTCTGACCAACTGGGAAAAAATAGTAGATGGTTATGTTTTTCAGTGTTGCAGCTTACAAAAGTGTTTGGGAAGATGGACTACTATTGGAGAGTATGCTAAGGTTTTGGGGACTTTTTTTGAAAAGTGAATGCAGTTCTTAAGCTGGATGACACCTATATAGCAAAGTGCATGTGGTTCTAGACAGGACCCCAATTTTCCATTTCTCTTCTCTTCTTCTAATGGGATCTTCCCTCTAGCTCTCCTCACAACTCCTTATCAAAAGTTTATTGTGGTGGCTAAGAGGAGCAAAAAAAGTGTAATCTCTTCCCCAAGCAGCTGTGCAATAAAGAGATTTGACAGAAGCAACATCATGGTATTTACGACTTTGATGCAAGCGAGCAGATTTTTTAGCAGCTAAGAGCATTCCAGTTCAAGAGGGTGGATTCTTATTGTCAGGGCTCAACATCTTCTATAAATCTAAAAGCATTGGACAAACGAAAGCCTCAGAAAGTGTTGCATGAATTCTCCTGTCAGCTAAAGTCCCAAGAAAATCAAGCTAACAGCAAAAGCCAGGAGCAGTGATAGACTTTATTCTGTATGCCTAGCCCCTTGATTATAGGCTTCTTTCAGCATTACTTTAGTTTGAAAAAAACCCAAACCAAACCATCAACTCACCTTTCAAGGGCTAATGATGGTTCTTTACTGGCTCTTTTCAGTGCTCTGTAAAGTTTTGGGCAGTTGAAGTACCTGGACAATGATCTCCTAAACAGGGCAATGGTAGAGCTAAAACCAAAAGTCACAGACCTGTGCAGTATCCTGTCAGCACCCTCTCTTCCTCTACTAAAATGTTACTTTTTAAAATCACATAGTCCTTTTCACCCTTCCTGTGAGAGCTTGCTTTCCCTGAGTCTCAGGTCACTGGCTCGAAAGCAAATCATCTGGGTATCTAAAGCTTTGGTAGCTTACTTAAATTGAGTCATCAAATCATACATCAAACAAAAAGGCTAATTACTGCCAAAATATAAACATACTTCTTATTTACAGCAGACCTCGGTAGATAATACCTTACCCAGTCCTCAACTATTCTTGCTCTACAGTGTCAATAAAGGTGCCCTCCACCTGTGACATTCACCCTGAAAAAATTTGATGGCAACACTTTCTGACCAGCATTGTGCTTGTCTATAACTCGGCAGCTTTATGGCACAGGAAACTTGGATCATGACAAGATTTTTCATGATTATGAGCAGTAACTTGGCGGCAGAGTTCTCCTTTATGGGCCTGTTCCAAGAACTGTCAAAAACATCTCCCAGTCCAAGCAGGACAGTTTTGATCACCCCCTTAAGTGGTTTAAAGAGTCCAATTTCTTTGTCAAGGTTCTCAGAGGAAGAAAGCAATTTCTCAAGGCACACAATATTAGTCCCCAACCGATCGGTCAGTGTTATGAGACAAGCCTTGAGAGCCTGATGGCTGAGGTCTATTAACTGCTCACAAGATTGATGACAGGGGAAGCTGCAAAGGAAACGTTAGATTTCCAATCAGTTTGACAATCTTTTGCACTTCTTGCAATGCCAGTGGAATAGATGCTGCCCAATACGCAGATATTTCATCAGAAACTATTTGTCATTTATGATTTCATAAACAAAGCAAAGGTAATTGCATCTGCACAAGACAGGAAGCTTTTAATTCCCACTTAGTCTCAGGTCATGAATTTCTCTTCCACTTAATCAGGAAATTAGAGCTGACTAGGTAGCTACTACAGGCAAGGTGCACCCATTGCACATCTACATTTAAGTAACAGTATTAACTTTTTTTCTTCAGTGTAAGCTACTATTACTCTAGAGCAATACCATCCAGTCTATCTCCTAGGTAAGATTGTTTCAAAGATTTCCTCCTATTAGAAAATTCAGAAATTAAGAAAAACCAAACCAAATATCATAGGGAGGAGTTGTGCAGGCTCTTGCCAAGCCCTGTTTTGTCAGTTTTCCATGTATCAGACTTTAGAAGCTGACAGTGCCTCAGCTCTTCCAAAGAAAAAATTAGGTGAAGCCGGAGTATTGAAACTGCTGGGAAAGCAGTTAGCCTGCTGTTCCCAAAACAGTGACCGGCAGAAGCAGCTCTCTGTGAGACAGGCCTTTGCCTATATAGAGAAGTGGCAGCAATTTTGATGCACTTTTAAGCCCAACCAGTCCTGGCCATGAGCACATGGTCAGAAAGGTGGTCACTGACTCCACATCCCAGCTCTTTTCCTGTTCCAAACAAATACTCCATACCACTGCAGCCACTGCTTGTGCCCACATAACCACACTCTGATCTTCACAGTGGTTTACTGCAGCTCTGCTTACCTCTCTTTCCAAGTAATTAATTTTGCAGTTCATCTAATGAGTCCCTCAGTGTTTCTTTTGCTTTAATGAAATTTAATTCCCATACAGTAACTGCACAGCTGGCAGGTATAAACAGAAGCCTTAAACTGTATGATGATGTAGATCTGAGAGACAACTCCTAAGATGTGCTGTTAATAAAGACATGAGAATTACTTTGACATCTATTATTTATAAATTTATAAGAAAACCCAGAATCAAAGATTAGAACTCAATGAGACAAGCATCATGTTTAGCACTGTTTACCCTTCAGAGGAGATTTTGCTATTTCATTGCAAGCTTAGAAGCACAAGACATTCAAATTCTAGTAACGAAATTATTGTGACATTAAAACTCTTGAAAAGCCCACTAGGGTCTAAAGTCAGCCATTTCATAAAAGAGGGAAAACCAGGCAATGCTCAGTTCTGAATGGTGGAAGCACTGGCAACAGAATGGTCCTATTATTTCTCCCCCCCTGCAAACGATCTGGTTTCTCCAAGGATGAAAAGAAAGTTCACTGATTTTTTTTTAAATACTTCAATGCATGTATCAGTTTTAAATCTAACATGCTACTTTAGAAGACCTAAGAAATAACATTCCAATTTATATATATATTTATATATATAATTACTTATGCAATTGTATTCGTAACTGCTCCTGGGTTACATTTTAAATATACATCAAAAGCTGTTTTACTGTAATTGCATGTGGCCCACATTTCTGGATGCTGTGACATTTTAGTCTTTCACTGATGCATGAACACTTTTTAAACACTTCCCACCACCACTGTAGCCCCATAAGAGCAGTTACCTACTGCTTCAATGGCAGAGAGATGGAAATAATATATGTAATACAATTACTCTCTTACCCAACCTGTGTATTCTTCTTGTGCTGAAGTCTCCACATTTTTCCTGTCTGTGATGTGTATTCCTCCCTCTTCCAGTTCAGTCTTTCACATTCTTCCTTCAAAATACCCTTCTAGTATATTTACACCCCATTTCACTGTTTCTTTTATTGAGTCTCTCCACCCCCTCAGTCCTGTGGCAGTATCTTTGACTTTGCCCATCACTGATCTGGTGTATTAAAACCAAAAAGCAATACACTTTTGCAATGTACAAGATACAATTGCAGAACTTCTTACTTCATCAAGGTTATGGAGCATCTTAGAAAACACTGCCTGGGTTGAGTGCTTCAATTTATGTCATCTGCTTTCCTTAATTCTTTGCCAAATACACTAGACATCACTAGATGAATAAATTCAGATTTAAACTGAGTGTGATGGAAAACCAAATATTTTTGTCAGAGTGCTCCCATTATATCACAACATTAAACCAGTATTAATAATGTCCCATAATGGTGTAAGAGATGTTTTTTATTTTGGACACTGTACTTGTTATACAGATACCATGGCTGAAATTAATCACAAGCTCATACAGCCTTAATTATTCATCCATGGTTCAGTTCTAAAGGAATCTTCCTATATTCTTCAGCATTATTTGATGGCCAGAGTAGAGTTCTGTAGCATTAAAATCCCTTGCAATTATTCATGTGAGCAAAACCTTTTTATCTCACAATGTCCTTATGATGTCCACTCTAACAATTTTCAGAGGTATGCATAGAAAGAAGGGTAAATGTAAAGCAAATTCTTCTATAAAACCTAAAAGTATTCTCCCTTTCTTTAATAAAAATCTCTGTAGTATTGACTTAAGGTAATTTAAATGATCTTCTTCCTTACAAGTATGGCAAAACTAGCTGCCCATATTCTCCTTTAGCCTCAGTTCCAAAGAGTCTTCCTGAAGTGAAAAATAAAAGATGTTCCAAGAAAAAAAAAAAAATCCTTAAAGAGACCTAAAAATGTGAAAGGAGCTGTTTAAATTGGCAGCAGCTGCCAGATGGTTTTGATCAAGGTAGGCTATCCCAAGGCCCCAAGGCATTTCAGTGACCATAATTAACGAGAAAACTGCCGATTGTCAGATTTCTTGCTGATGTGCTTGAAGATTTTCGCTTTGTGGACGTTCTTTGATTTCTGGTAGCCAAATCCCCCACCTCCACCTCTTTTCTGTAGTCTTCTGCCATGGTTGCTGTTCACATCTGAAATTTTATTGGTTAAAGAACTTTAAAAGGAGTAATTTGAAATATTGCATTTGGGTTTAGTAAGGGTTATTGACATGAGAAAAAATAGTTACACAAAAAGCTGAGCTGCCTAATTACAGAGAAACCCAGAACTTTGTGCCTGTGGTTCTAAATACTCCTCCAGCTGTCCAATTAAAGGGTCCAAAGTACTACTGCTTCAAATTCCATCCACTGTCAGGTTTGACAGTAATTTAGATACAGTCTTCTATTTCCTGCTCTTGCCCCTCTATGTCAATATTCCATGACTACAAAACTTAAGCAAGCAGATTTCAATGAAAATAATTTTCCATGGAGGAGAACAATACTTCAGAATATGTGTGCATTCCAGAATCTGCCCAAGAGCAACTGAAGCCTGTATAGCATGGACATGTGCTAAACTAGATTTTGTAGGCAATTTTGCAGTTATAATGTCTGCAATATTTACATTTCCTTTGATAAAGTACTGCTGGAGCATGATTCATTTTTATGATTAATAGCAAAAAACCCCAACCCCCATAACAAAACAGCAGAATTTGAGGTACCATAGGAATTTAGCAATGAACATTTATAATGCAGAAATTCAGCTTTGAACCACTGCAGTAAAAGGATACTGAGGTCAACAAACGGAGGAACTTTAAAACCAAACGAAAGGCTGACTTTGGGAAGATCCAAGTTGTTGACATCATAGATCTGCTTCAGAGAGTGGGAGTCGTAAGCTCTGATGTAAGCTTTGTATGCCTCCTGGGCTGACTTGTGAAGGAAGTAGTTCTTCTCTATCAGTTTTTCCAGCTGGTGAGGGGAAAAAACCCCATAAGAGACATAAACAATCACAGCTGTTAAAAGGCTCTAAATTATATTTAAAAGATTATTTACTGTGTGAGTGGCAATGACATTCACTCTTTGCTTCAGCAAAACTGCCCTGTGACATCAACCTGCACATACAGGTGTAAAAATGCTTTTATAAACAAGGAGAAGGACAAAAGAGCCTGAAACTGAATTACAGTACAGTACAGTACAAAGTCGCAGCAACATGAAAATTTACAGAAATATTAAACTGGGTTGTCCCAAACAAGTGAATCAAGAAGGACATGAAACCATGTGCATGAGAATTTCCAGCCTGACATCTGAACTGTGGGATTCCATGCAATTCTGTGCACAGTCTGATCTATTGTGGTGAAAATGTGTTGTGAAACCAGCACTATTAATTCTAAACCAAAATGCAGGTACACCAATGTAGACTGAGACATTTTATTTGATGTGGGCCCAATTCCCAGTACTCATTAGATCCCAGTGTCTCATTTGATGTTTAACATACATTAATTCAGCATACTAAAAATAAGCTACATTAGGCGTCATTTCTTCCTGATTATACTTAATTAGGAACCTCTCTCTGTAAGGACTGTCTTCACTGCTTCTTGCACCTGTTATTTTAAATTCCAGTTACTGAAAAGAAACTTTACAGAGCTCTTATCAAAAGAATGATTCACAGAGGTAATCAACAATAGAAATTCACATCTTCAGAATTATCTATGCTATTCCACTCAACTCTGTGCTCCTTGGCTATTTTTGTAGCAGAGCAGCACTGAAGAGGTTTAGCTGATGCTGAGTTTTATTAACACCATCTAATTAAAAATACACATGGACTATTTACTTACATTCCTAAACAAGCACACATATTTGTGACCTGCAGTCATTATAGACTGTAACATTCTCCATGTAAATTATAATAAAGATAATCAAAGCATTTGAAGTATAAAGCCATGTCATACCTGAGACTGGATGTCCGAAATTTTTGACCAAGAAAACTCAAATTCACTTAGTGGTACCTTAAAAATAAAAGAAGAAATGAAGTATCAAAATTATTTACACTGTGTAAATACAGTGAATGTGTTTAAGACCAAGGACAAATAGAAAACAACCTGCTAGATAACAGATTTTTTTTAATACCACAGCTGTATCTGTAAAGTGCCTTTACATCAATATGACAGTATTATCACTTCCTTTAAGCTAGAGTAATAGAGACACTCAGTATGACACCATTTTTTTACCACTTTTGTTTTAGAAGTTAAACCACTTTAGTCACAAGTCACAAAACAAGTCCATAAGGAGAGCAACCAAGAAACTCTTGTGCAGTTCTATTAAAATGATTACCTTTAGAAGAAGGCTGTGCTTCTTCTGGAATTAAACAAAACGAAACTGAGCTTTGAAAAAACAAACCAAACCACCAGGTTTTGCCTTTAAAAACCAGATGCACAGTAAAAAAACATAAATGTAGACAGAAGTTTACCCTGGCTTGTTTTAGGTAACGAAGAAAGCCCAATTCTTCTGGTCGTAAAATGAGCAGAGCGTGTCCTCTACCATTTATTCCTCTGGCAGTCCTACCAACACGATGGATATATTCCTTTTGGAAAGAGTAACAAGCAACAAGGTCAGGCCGTCTCAATAAGCAACAAAAAATACACCAAAGTGAACCTCAATATAATGTAATGCATCATTCATTTGGTAAGACTTTTTCTTGGCACTGACAATGGATGAGGGAAAGCAAGCGCTGAAGGTGCAAAGCAACATCAGGCTGAGACAGAGCCCCTGACTGAAGTATTTTATCTTTCACTGAAGAAAAAAATCTTAGTCTGCTGTAACTGAAATTTAAATCTTGATTTTGCTCTATGTGTCAAAACTTCTGAGTTTTTTGAATTTTGCTTGTTTACAGTAGACATTTATTCAAATAAGAATATTATCTTTAAACAAAAAGCAAATTTCAACTGGAAAAGCTCTGGCATGCATTTGTAAACTCACACTCCTCTTGAGAAGTGTTTTGTTGTTTAGCTGATTAGATTTTAATTTCACAGCACAAACAATATTTTAAAAAGCAATTCTTAAGAAGGCAACAAAGGTCTTGGCTAGGAACAGCATTTCCTAGGAGCTGGTGAAGGAGGTGAAAGAAAGCAGCAGCTGGATATGACTATGGCTGAATCCTGACCTCTGTCAAGCAGCAGTTCCAGCTTTTCTCTGCAACTCAGTTTGTAGATTGATTTCTTGCTGTGACTCTTGTCTGCTTCCTTAACTTACCTTTGGATCATCTGGAGGGTCATACTGGACAATCCAGTCAACCTCAGGAATATCCAATCCTCTGGCAGCTACGTCAGTGCACAGCAGTATTCCAGACTCGGCATTACAGAACTGGAAAAACGTTGTAGTACGTTTGGTCTGTTTCTGCTTCCCCTAAAAGTAAACAAACACACTGGGGATGACATAGCAACTAAAAAAATTATTTGAGACATCTTTCCAAATCGTGGTCTTGTACAGACCAAGCAGGACTATTTTGCAGTGAAGAAACAAAGAAAAAAATAAATGGCACAGGGTTACATGAAGTGGCATCTCTCAGAGGTTACCCTGTATCTCCCAAAATATTAAAAATTGAATAAACATTCCTCTCATGAGGACAACATGTATGTTTCAAGTTCAGAAAAAGGACATTTGCAAGTCTAGCAATATGTTAAGACAGATCACAGGTTAAAAAAGCAAGCAACCAAACAAAACAGATACTTGTCACAGTTCTATTGAAGAATAGCAAAAAATGTCCCCCCAAAACAAAATACAAAAGGACATCTGTGGTTAGTTGTAACTACTACTGTGGTTAGTAGTAGTTCGATAGACTTTCAGTCAATTCTTTGTTCTAAACTATGCATTTTGTGGTTGGTTTTGACAAAAAATTTACAATATTCGTCCAAATGGTAAGAATTGGCATAGTAAATCCAGACATCACCCTGACCTTAGGAAAAGCAACAAACACTTCAGGGATCAGAGATCTTGGATTTCTCTGAGAAGAGCTTTGCTCCACATATTGAGTTTCAGTGCTTGTGAAAGGCAACCCCTTGGAAGAAAACAGCAATGTTGCTAGATACAGAGCATAAATTAATATCAATGTTCAGCCCTGGTTCAAAAAATAGCAAGTCTGATTACTGAAGTGTTGTTATTACATAATCTTTGCTTTATCTCCATTCTCTACAGACTAATCAAGACCATGATCAGTTTTGTGAGCAGGGTGTCTTGCTTATTAGAAACTGGACTGAAACAAACAAGGTAAATGTAAACTCAGTAAGAGTTAACAGGTACTATCAGATTAATTAAAAATAAATCAATGAATAAGACACTTACATGAATGGCCAAAACAGGCAGATCAATGTAGTTGAGTAATTCATAGTGGTACTTCACTGACATACATGAAGAAAAAAATACCATCAGTTTCTTCTTCCGGTTCTTCTTGAGGAATGTGAAGAGCAAAAGGAATCTTTTTTCAGATGGACACACTACATAGCCCTGCAAAATTTTTAAACATTGTTAAATAAAAGTAGTAAGGAGCAAACTTCTGTTTCAGTAACACAATTACATCAGGAAAAGATTACTTTGTGAAAAAACCCCACACCAAATAATTAAACAGTGAAATACATCTGAAGCATCCCAAGGAAAAACCACACAGGGCTTGGTGTTCACAAAACACACCCACTAACATTTGTGTCTTACCTGTTCAAGACCATCTACTGTTGCTGTCTCCTTGTTATCATCAACCCCAACATACAGTGGCTCTTTCTTCAGAGAGATCTTTGCCAGGTCTTCAACCTTTCTGGTTTGTGTGGCAGAGAAAAGCATCGTCTGTCTGCACTCTGCAAAAACATTGGAAAGACAGCCTCACGTTTTAAAGAAGAATTTAAATAGCGAGTCCATAAAATCTCTAACTGCAAACCTTCCTGGACAAGTCCTCTACATTTTTTCAATTCTAATTCAAACATAGTGCTACTGACAAAGGGCTGTAGTTGTATTATGGGGTGTACACCATGTTTATTTCAGCTGTCCCCACCCTCAAAATCCTAACAGCTATCAAAACACAGTACTCTCTCTCTGTAAAAATGTTAATACTCAGCTGCAATCCAATTTAGACACAAAACAATGACTTAAACAGAGACCAACATTGTATTTCTAACTATAAATTATTATCTGTGAATACTGTAATATTTTTGTTTAAGAAAAACAACTCTGAGATTGTGTTTAATGCATCAATTACAAGGAATAGCTGAATGAAAAATTAGGAAAAGAAAAATTTAAGGTAAATACTTAAACTTCTTTAAAATACTGGTCTTGGAGGTATGAAAAAATATCGAACTGCAAGTCAAAGACCTTTTTCCTTATATTTAAACCTTATTAGGAAATAATGAATTCCAGGAAACACACAGGCAGAGAAAAATGAATGAGAAAATGTAGATGTTAAACTAAAAGGATTTTATATGAACAGAATTGTATCTCTAAAGAGTGTATGAAAACTCTGTTCTTCAGACAAATTATGCTGAACAAGTAATATATGCTGGGTAGCAGAAAAAAGGGACAGAGTAAGACAACCACTACGAAGTTCATTTACAGAACTATAAAAATTAATGACTTCTCTTATAATAATTGAGTCAGAAAGAAGACATCATGTTAGTCAAGTGATTTCCAGGAAAGATAGATTTTTTTTTTCTTACTTGGTAAAAGTTTTATGATCTGTTTCATTTCTTCTTCAAATCCAACCTCCAAGATTCGATCTGCCTCATCAATTACCAAACACTGCAAGTTCTTGTACATGAAACCTGGAGTGTTCTAGAAGATTAACAAATTCACAGTGAGACAGGCAAAAGAGTTTTATTATGTTTTAATAACCAGATTAGACATCAATATTGTATCTACCTGCATATGATCCAGCAGTCTTCCTGGTGTTGCTACAATGATGTTGATTCCATTTCCAAGCTTCTGTGCTTCTGCTGATCTGTTACTGCCCCCCATTATCAGACCATAGGTGTGAACATGATGATTCATAAGTTCTTTAAGAACTCCGTAGGTTTGCATAGCCAGCTCTCGAGTAGGAGAAAGAATAATAACACCTGTTCCTAAAAATACATCAATCAGACAGGAGTCAGTTACAACTCATACAACCCTCTAAATGGCTGCACTACAGTAAAATCCAGCTGTGAAACAAAGAGCCTTACCATTCCTCGGCATAAATTTCAGCTTGTAGATGAGCTCTATTGCAGGAATGAGAAACGCAAGTGTTTTTCCACTGCCTGTTTTTGCAGCTGCTAAAATATCCCTGCAAGCAGCAATGTCAGAAAAAGAAGTATTTAGTTGACCATATAGATAAAGAGAAAAGAACAATCCCACTCTGATCAATGCTGACAATGTAAAAACCTAACATGGCTTAGAGAAGACCAGTGGAGCTGGTACTAAGAGCCTGCTGGCAGATGCAGGTCACAACAATCGGTCAGTGAAAGGCTGGATTGTGGAGGTCTTTTCCAACATTAACAATTCCATGATTCAATTCTATGATTCATGTGTGTAGCTTGCCAGCAAAATTTACAAAACATCTGGGGTCATTAGAGTGATTAAAAAGCCCTATTTCTTACCTGCCTTCCAGAAGTGGCTTAATACTTTTATGCTGAATTTCGGTCATGTGTGTAAACCCCATGTCATTTATGCCTTTCAATGTATTCTCACTGACAGAACCAGCCAGGGAAGCAAAAGAATTGTCTTCAAAAGCACCTGAAGGGGAAAATGAAAAATATTTAATCTTATTTCTTCAATTTCATCTGCCATCTGAGATTAACCAGTTCAAATTGACCTATATGAAAAAATCAAAGGACATTTTCTTATCACAAGCTACCATAAAATCCAAAGAATTGGCAAAATACTCTATTAATGAGTTCATAAGAAAACTACACAGAGTTAATAAGAATGAAGATGAATGTATTGCTGCTTCTGCCAAATTTACTAATTCTACATCTCCAGCTTGCTCTTCATGGATTTCTTCCTTTACAGATAAGCATGTGTGTATATAGGTTTAAAAACCACTTTCACTAGTAATTTTAGGACCAACAGGTGTGTACATAATGCAAATTTCCAAGAACAGTAACTGGGTTACTGTACAGCTGCCAGTGTCACATCATGTATTCAAACACCTGACTTGCAAAGCTCATTTGAAAACTGCAATTTGCTCTGGAAGAAATGTGTTAGGCCATGGGATTTTGCACATGCATGAAAAAGAGAACACAAGGTACCTGTTACACCTAGTGGTAAACTGGGCACTTCATCCTCCTCCTCTTCCACTTCTTTCTCTCCTGAGTCCTGCTTATCTCCATCTTCTACCTCTGCAGATTCATCTTCTTCAGTTTTTGCTTTTTTGGCTTCTGTATCTGGAGTGTTATTTTACAGAAGACAGGTCAGTTAGAAATATCATGGTTATGGTTAATAATATGGAAATATTATGGTCATGGTTATCATAAAACATTGTTCCACAGAATGAATTTCCTTTAGTCTGTAAACCACGTACAAAGATCACAATTTTCAATGGGGTGGAAGGGGGCTGGAGGAGAGGCAAAGTTTCTATGGAATTTTCTGAGGCACAGAGCAAAAAATCCCCAAGTTCCTTCCACACAGCCTGCTTCGCATAGTGAAACAATGTAGCTTGATGTATGTCATGTGAGATTTTGAGTGGAAACAAGATAAACTGTCCTTAAATGAGTTACAAAATTCTTTCCCATCTGCAATACAGACACTAAATTTCCCCCACCATTTGTGCTCAGGATATGTAAAATGTTGCATTTTAGGTACCTGAATCCTCAGAGAGGAAAGCAACCTCTTCACTGGCATAACCATGGTGAGTGTCACAAAAATCAAATACAGTTTGGAAGCTTCTATTCCTCATGTATGTCTGTATATGTATCTATAAGAATATATGTAAAAAATATATGGAAATCTAGCAATATTTGTGAAGCGCTATTTTTTTTTGTAGTTTTCCAGTATACTTCAGTTTTGTAACATATTGATGTTGCCAAACGCTGGACATGTTGGAAAAAGCTGTATTGGCTCCACAGCCAGGCACAGAGAGCACCCATCTGCCAGAGCTCTACCCTGAAACACAGGGCAGGTATTTGAATAATAAACAAGAAAAACATCCAATCAATGTTAGAAAGCAGAATCTTATGAAACAATTAAATTGGCTGCTAGTATGAATTAAGAATTCAAATATCATAGCTGGAATGAAAGAGGTAAAGCTTTAGACCTCAGGGACTTTAAGCGCACACCTGACCGGCACATGGCACTTCAAAGTTCCCCCGACGCGGCGGGAACCCAAAGGAGGCGCTTTTCGGGTCTCCCAGACTAACTCAGCCCTGGGAGACACGCTGTATTTGCTAACAACACGCACCATCTCCTCCATTGGCCACCGCTTTCCTCTTTTTCTTCTTCTTTTTCTTCTTTTCCCCGCTGCGGGGTCCGGCTGCCTCCGCAGACTCTGCGCCCTCCTCGACCGCCGCATCCACCTCTGGGACCGCCGCCTCCTCCACCTCCTCCTCCTCCGGGGGTCCCTGGGAGGCCGCCTCGCTGGGCGGGGGTACTGCACGGCGGAGAGACAGAGGGGAAAGAACACAAAGTCAGCGACAGCTCCGCCAGCGCTCTGCCGGGGAGAGGCTCCGCGGCACCGCCCGCCCGTACCTGCCCCCTGGGCCGCCTGCAGCTTCAGGTTGCGCTGCCGCAGCTTCAGGTTGCGCTTGTGGATCTTCCTGCGGAGCAGCCGCATGGGCAGGTTGCTGGCAGCCGCCGGCACCGCCATCGCGGCAGCGGCGGCGGGAACTCCGCGCTCCCGGCACACGTGGGGAGGCCGCGTCCGGGAGCCGCCGGAAGCGCCGCCCGCGGGGCCTCACGGGCGCCCGGCAGCGCCCTCTGGGGGCACGGCGGAGGCAGCGCCGCGCGGGGCCCGGCCCCGGTCTCGGCCGCGGAGGGGGAACACGCCCCAGGTTTCCCTGAGAGGAGGGGCTCGGCGTGTCCCACACAAACCACCCGCAGCCTCCTCTAACGCCCCTCTGCCCGGTGGTGCTGCCTCCACCCATGGTTACAAGTGTTCAGCGGGAGAAAGAGACAGAATGAAAGAATCAGTTAGGTTGGAAAAGAGCTCTAAGATCATCGAGTCCCACCTATGACCGAAATCACCATGTCGACTACCCCACAGCACTGAGTGCCACGACCAGTCTTTGTTTAAATACCTTCAGGGATGGTGACCACCACCTCCCCGGGCAGTTCATTCCAGTGTTTAATCACCCTCTGTGAAGAAACTTCTCCTGATCTCCAGCCTAAACCTCCCCTAGCGCAGCTTGTGGCTATGCGCTCTTGTCCTGTCACTGTAGCCTGGGAGCAGAGCCCGATCCTCTCCGGCTGCCCCCTCCTGTCAGGGAGTTGTAGAGAGTAGAAGGTCCCCCCTGAGCCTCCTTTTTCCAGGCTAAACACCGCCAGCTCCCCCAGCTGCTCCTCATCAGACTCGGGCTCCCGTCCCTTCCCCAGCCTCACTGCCTTACTCTGCACTCACCCCAGCCCCTCCCTCAGTGTCCTGGGTCTGAGCGCCCCAGAGCTGGACACAGCACTCGAGGTGTGGCATCACCAGTGCCGAGCACAGGGGAAGAGTCACTTCCCTGGTCCTTCCAAGGAGTAATTCCCGAAGGCTGGCACGCGGCCCCATCGGCTGCTTCCTGACCAGCAGAGGGCACAGACAGCACAGGGATGTGCCGCAGCTTTGCCACCTGAACCAGAAACCAGCGCCTTCTTAGGCGTGAGATTCAGCCCGCGGTGCCTTGCTGTAACACAGAATAAATTGCAGAACTATTTCTATATTAAGTTCCAAGTGTTTATTGAACATAATTATTATTATTTTTTTAAAGCTACTGATGTTAGAGATGAAACAAAAGTAATTTTCCACCATCTGTACTTACTGTCTTGCATAGGTCATTTGGATCACCAGGATGAAAATTAAATTTGTCTTGCCAGAGCTTCAGACTCTGAACCATGTGATCCTGTCTGGACTTTAGCTGGATAGCATGTCTGGCCACTGCTTTATTAAGCTGGATGAGTATTTCCATTCCCATCAGCTGCATTTGAAACTAAACTGGTCCCTCCTCAGCAAGAAAGGCTTTTGGTACAAACTCCAGAGAAACTCAGTTTTACCTGCTTAATTTTAAACAGGTGAAAGTTCCTTACTGCAGCTCAGTGTAATTTATATTCTGGGAATATTGTCTTCCTGGCTACCTTATACTGCGTTTACAGAATGTATTTTTAAGTGGACATGGGTTTGCTCTTCCTACTCTGTACTGATTTATATGGACATGACTAGGTTTACTATTTGGATCCAGATTTAACCTGGGCGGTGCTTCTTTCTGAAATATGGTCACTGTGCAGATAAAATGTATAAAAATCTGGGCAGCAGGGAGCTGACACTAATACACTGAGGGAGGACAAAGCTATGTCCTTTGGGCATGGCATGGTCTTCATGTTCCCATCTTAACCAGTAGTGCCAGGATCTCACTATCTTTGCTTTCACCCACGTCATCACACCCCCAGCTCTGCCAAGAATCAGGACCTGGAAACCCTGGTCAAGTAAAAGCCTTTATAAAGAACTCACCTCAGTGTCCATGCTGGGTTCTGGCTGACTTGGCAAGTCTTTGTGAAATCACATTAGTGTGGCACAAGGCCCACATCGATAAACCGTCCTGAAAAGTCATGTCAGATCCCACCGGCCAGAATATATTGGCTGTGTCTGTTGGCTACAATCAGCATAGCACACAAGGAAAACTTTATAGACAAAAGATGGTCTTGCATCTGTGTACACAGATGTAAGGGTATTATGTAGAAGAATTCAGAAATTACAGATTTTTTTAGGTGGCAAAGTATCATAGGCTCCAAAATTGCTTTCTCTCAATATCTTGTAAAACATGTTACTTAGGGTTAACAAAAAAATGTGCTTCTTTGGAAATTTCAAAATATGTGGTTTTGACCTTCCTTCTTCTAGAATCTATTTGTTTTTTTCAAGCTGTAATTGTGGGAAGTCATCAAAAAAAAAAAAAAAAGAAGAAGACTCAGAAGATAATAATGATAATGTTATTGTGACCTGTCTAGACAGTAATTTAAACCACTAACTGATGTTAATAGTTTTTCTCTGAATTTTGGCATTTCTTAGAGAGCGTATGAATTCTCCCTTAGTATAAGTGTCATTCCTGTCCAACACATTCATTCCTAATTGCCTGAGTTATCAGGCAATCATTACTAACAACAGGATTATCTCAAATGGTTATTGAGTTGTTGTCAAAATGCCTCAAATTTCCTGCACATGATCTTGCAGGAAGGTTTGTAGGGAAACGTTTTGTGTTAGTGGAGCCTTTATAGAACTGACTAAGTTCATATGAGGTACTCTGAATTTGTCTGTAAAGATGAATGTTTTTAATGGGCTGCCAAGGTCAGTATTTTATCTCCCAGAGTTAATTCATCCTCAAAGCCAAATTAAACATATTTGTGCCTACTTACCATTAGCTAACTTGTGTTGATTAAAATGTAACACAGAGTAGTCATTGATTTCAGTTGTATCATTTCAGGTAGAAGGTGGTAATTTATACAAAATGTACCAAAATCCCATCTAGAAAAGATCACGAAGCAAAAGTGTGTAGTCATTTTTTAATACAGGAGTTTGGGTACAGAGCTGAACTAAAGAAGACAAGTTTTATTTTCAGAAATCAGAATTTCTGAAAAAATGCATTCTTGATGTCTTAGGTTGGACACGAAGAAAATCAACACTGATGTAATTTATGAACATCTGCACCATTCAGCTAAAAGTTCTGAACTAGAAAATTAAAGCTTCTATTGCTTGCAGCCACAAACTGGAAAACTGTTCAGAGCTGTCTTTTCATTTTTAACAGATTATAATTTTCCATGTTAGAGCAAATTTATCTGTCAGACAGTAATACAAAGGGACTTGGTTTAGAATCAGATTTTTATTTTTTTTTCAAATGTGTCCTACCTTACCAATCTGTGTACACATGCAAATGATAGATACAAAGGTATCTGCAGAAATAATCAATTTTCTGATTTAATGGAGACATATAATTCTGAAATGTGGACTTTGACAGAGAAAAGTTACCCAAACCTGAACTGATATAAATGGCATAGATACAGATATATTCAGATATATCACATAGGGAATAGATGATTTGATTTATAGAACATGCCAGTGTTAATGTGAGTTAGAAATTGCTGGTACAAATCATGTCTTTGTAGGGTATCACTGAATAGCACTGAATCTGAGAGGGAATTTAGACTGTGGCGGACAAGGAGAGTAAGGTATTCATGTTTGGAAAAAGCAAGGTAGGCCATCATAGTCACATCTTTTTAGGGGTTTTGTTTAATACTGCTTTCAGATAACATTTCCCTTGTGCCATATGGAAGTCTTGTCTCAGTTATAACTGACATCACCACACCTTTTGGACATGGCAATAGAGCTGGATTCAAGTCATACCTGTGACTTTTTTAGGAAATTTCTCATTCAGCCCATATTTTACAACTGGAACTGAAACCATTGCAAGTGTTCTAGTGCATGGTCTTCTCTGACACACAGAGGACCAAAGTCCAGGAAATGCCACCCTGTATGAAATGCTATAGTTCTTCCTTGCAGTAAGAGATAATTCTATATTTAACACCTACACACTGCAAACAAAAAATCTTCAGGTGCCATATACATTTTTCTCTTCACAGAGGCAATGAGAGAACAAAAAATTCGTAATGCAAAAGCAGTGCACAGTTTGTAATGTACCCCTGTCAGGCAGGAGGGTACCATGAGGATAACTGTAGTGTAAAATTATGCATGGCACACAGCTGAAGAGTTTAGATTCTATTTATTTTATTTTATTTTATTTTATTTTATTTTATTTTAATTTACAGTTTGTTTCTGACATTCACAACTTAAACTTGCAACGTATTTTTGGGGTCCTCAAAAGCTGCTTTTCTGAATCGGATGAAATAATAATCAAACATTTTCTGTTCTATTTTAGGAGGCTTTTTACAGTTGTTTGCTTCCCCTGTTCCACAAACCCTAGGAGGTGTTGATAAATAGCCTGTTTGGCACATGACAGTAAGATACAGCCACTTTTATTAAGACAGCATGTAAACTCACAATATTCTTTTTTTATATACAAAGATCCAATTTTTGATGTTTTCCTGTTTTTAAAAATCTTAGTGAAGGTTTCTCAAGATGCTGCAAAGACTACAAGTGGGATCAAGTGGTTTATTAGTAGATTAATCAAACTGCAGGTGTAGCAACTGGTTTATAACTTACAGACTGACAGGTTCATAATCCTTAAAATAACAGTTTTCTCAGGCATAAAAGGCATTCCTTTTACAGTGTTCTCATTAATTTAAAGAATCCCAGTAAATATATTACTGTGTCCCATTCAGAAGGAGTGTGTCTTTTATATTGCTTTATCATTTACAGATCTTCATTTAAAATAGCTCCGTTCAAACAATATAAAGTCATGATTATGAAATCTGAGACATTAAGGGTCTCATATACAGGGTCAGCTAAAATTCTTTGCAAATCTTTTGAAGATAAAGTTTGAAGGGGAGGGATATTCTGGGTGCATGGCAGCTGGATGGAGGCTGATTAGCGGTAGTTTGTGGCTGCAATGAACACAAGATGTCACCCTCGCTGTGAGAGAGCTGCAACACACAAATGCCTTTAGTTGGAGAGGAAAGAGAATGAAGGATTGAGGTTACCTTTTTTTTTTGTTTCAGTTGTCCATCGCAGGTGTTCCTTCATTTACCTATCCTGGAACACTGTTTCACTGCAAAATTTTCTCCACCATGCTGAGTATTTATAAGAAAATTCTGTCATGCCATTTATCAGTTTTTAAATTATTGTTTTAAAGTAGGTTCTCAAATTTGGAATCAGATTTTACTTTCTTGATTAGTAGCCCTATGTTTCTTACACTGTTAGTGAAAAAGATGATGGAGAACTGAGTGCTATATTTTTCTGAGTTTTCTTCAGTAGAAGCTCCTCATTAATTTTTGTACATTTACCTGGAAGTCTAAAAACTTATAGAAGAATGGAATGGTAAGTATTGTAAAAAACTCTCAGATAACATCATGACCTGAATTGTTAGTCTTCCTAAAATTTTTGTGCTGAAGAGTAATATTTTCTTCATGTAACAATTAGAAATTCCATTTAACTTTACTCTGAACAATACAAAATTCTTATTTTGAGGAAGAAGGGGTTTAAAATCTTAAATTAAACAAATAATTGATTAAACAATGGTATCAGCATTCTTCTGATTACAATTTAGCTCCTTGAGCTCAGGCCTCTGAATTCAGTAATGCAGACAGCTTGCCTATGTTCAAAGTGATATTTATGCTTTAAATGTTTGTTTCCTTGAAGACACCCAAAGTGTGGGACTTGTGAGGACAGACCTCAATGTCTTGTTGAGTTGTAGGTGCTCCTATTACCTTAAGAGGTCGTTCTCATTTTGTTTATGGTATCCACACAGTGGGAATATCTTCATCAGTAAGATGAGGATAGCCATACTTCTTCACTCCCGCTGCCTGTTTGTGTTTAAATTGCAAGGCCTTGAAGAAAGAACTATTTTAAGAGATGTGTTTGCATGGGACCTATAGAGACAGAGTCTGTATTGGACAGAGAAGACCTGGGTGTGTCAGGGAGCTCTGGGCACTATTGTAATATTGATTAAACAAAAGTATATTACTCTTAACCACCAAAATTTAAAT
This sequence comes from Corvus cornix cornix, assembly GCF_000738735.6. NCBI lineage: Eukaryota > Metazoa > Chordata > Aves > Passeriformes > Corvidae > Corvus > Corvus cornix. The sequence goes on along the minus strand of NC_046337.1, from coordinate 8,356,583 downwards.
ATGCAAGTGATAGTAAAATACTATTTTATTGCAAAGTATACTTCTTGTGGGAACAAATTCTCATCAACCTGGACAGAGGTGAAAACTAAATAGGGAACAGAGAGCTTGTCAAATACTCTGTGATACCTCCAGCTGACTGTCATTTTAGCCCATTCTTAAACACCTACAAGAAAATATCAAAAGAGTTCATTCTCACATTTTCCTTGGAGTGGCTCACCCCTCCCTTGCCCAATATTATTATGCTCCTAAATCCATAGTTTTACACTCCTCTTCTGCTCTACAAAATTCTGCATGTGCTTAAACTTGGTGTAAGTCACTTTTACTCCTAAGACCCTTTCAGATTGCCATTTAAAGGAGATTTAATATCCCTGAGAAAGAGTATAGTTGATTCTTATCAACCATTATGTAATATTGCTTTTCCTGATTGAAAGTCAGCAAAAGCTTGGAGAGTCAGCACTCCAGAAGAGAATGCTCAGTAGCTTGTATTATTGGGCTCTGAGCTTTTACGGCTCAGGCCTTTATAAACTGTGTCAAGCTGTGATAGTTATAATTATTGCACACGTTGGCTTAACCTATATCGTGCAGTCATAATGCATTAGCCTTTCCAGCTTTCACTTGCCTGTCCTTTATTAACTGTGACATTTTCCCTTAAAGGTTCAGAGCAAGCATGACTTTATGATCAACCGTAAGCTTTAACTAAACTGACTCTTTTTTCCCAAGGAAGACTCTTGTTGAAGTAACCAGGAGATGGCAGTCTTTCTTAATGGATCGCAGTTCAATCTGTTGGTGACCACAATTTCTGTTCTTGTGCCCCAGGATAGGCAAAAAATTTAAAATGAGGTGAAGGAAGGGCTTCATTTCTTGTCTTATTGGCACAGAAAACCATTGCATGCTTTAGTGTCTTCCAGAGGCTTTTCTTTCATTTGTCAGATCTTGAACTGTCATATAAATCCAGGGGAACTCTTGGCCTTAGTGCAGTTTTCTTACCTGGCTGTTTCAACATACCTGCATTACAGTTCCCTGTTCCCTGGTAACACACAGGAGAAGCCAATGAGTAGCCTGATATGAAGGCAGGCCATTTCACAGAAACTAGCTTAGAAACAAAACTCAGTTCATTCATGTATGTTTAATCAGCAAAACCGTAGTGATCCAGAGACTGTATAACCTACTCTGTCTCTCTGTTAACTTGTCCTTCAATTTATGTGTCAACATTCTTGGTCAGCTCAGTGCTTCCTCAGGGGATCAAGATGGTTTTAAGTGGCTGTGGTGCTTTTGATCTCTGTTGTGTAATCTGACAAAAGGCACCGTCATATCTGTTTATAACCCAGTGGGATAACACTGTCCTGGTGTGTGTTTGTCTGTTCTTACTGGAGAAAAAATTGGTGCATGGCAGTATTAGATACCAGGTTTATTTGAGCCGTTGGCTTCAAGCATGAACAGAAACTTCTTACCTTTCTATATGATTTTCTGTAGAGTAAGCACCAGAAATTGGAACAGGAGGGCACAAATGTGGCTTAAATTAAGTCTTTGTCCTTATTGACACAGTGAAACTCAAACAGAGCTTAGGAAAACCATGATCTGCCTTCAATTATTTACTAGAACCTGTGACAGATTTAATTCTAACAAGCTAATAATCTTGTACCTCCCCAGTCATCATGGCCTTTGGACTCCCAAAGCTGCCTCTCAGCATTACCGCTGCTTCCCTTAAACTGCAGTAAAATGCATGGGAGTGGCAAGTGTGTGAAGTCCAAGAGAATGTGTTATTCATAACCACATCAGGCTCATACATTGTTTGGACCAACACTTTGTCTTTCACTGGGGCAAATTCTTGCTTTGCACTTTAAAAATAGTTCAAATTCTCTTAAACAACACATAACTGACTAATAGAAATATTAACAATAATAAAATGAATACATTCTTTTAGACAGTGTTAAATAAGATGAGCAGATATAGAAGTTTATTAAGTATTCTAATTGCTATCTGAGCTTGTTGCAGAACCAAGCAGAGGGAAAACAGTACGTTGCTCCAAATGTCCAGCTATATTCTTACTCCTCATATTTGTCAGTATTGTAAGGGAAAGGTTTTGGTTTCTCAAGTAAGTGATAACAGACCTCCAGTTCATATTTTTGTGTAAAGGTCCTTAACCTCTCTTCTGAAGCTTGCCATGCTCACTTTGGTGCACGTAACTCAATGTCTTGGCACTGTTTTCCTGAGCATTCATGCCTGTAGACATCCTGCAGATGACTGGTTCTCCCAGAAGAGCCCTATTTTTAACTTGGCATGCAGGAAGATGAGCTGTTCACATCTAAAAGGCAAATGTCTGGAGCTGCCAGGATTCTGCAGGTGAGAATTGTGTACATGGTAAGGAGTATGTGGGTACAGGTTTGGAATACTGAAAGTTTGGATACACTGAAAGTGTAAAACTCTTTGGTGTGGCAAAACTCCTTGATGTATGAATAACACTGAGTGTGTTTACCAAAGTTTGTTATTTTATCTGTGTCACAAAATATCAGAAAGAGTTTACCTTAGCTGTGTATGTGACATTTCCGTTGCTAAGCAGCATCATGCAACAGGCCTCTAAAAGCCATGCCAAACATTTAGCTTAATCATTTGCCAGAAATGTTTAAAAGCATAATGTCTCATTAAGAATTATTAAATCATCGAGTCATTCAAAGAGAGAGGTTCTGTCTTTACTTTCATAATGGTAAAACACAGATCATGTACCAAGTATGCAACAGTACATCAGGTATCAGAATTACAGAGCCTTATTGGAGGATATGCATGAATCAAAGAAGAAAGTCATGGTATACAGCCTAGTTTCTACACTCCCTCATTCTCTGACAGCTTAAAACAGTCTCATGTAAATTGATAGGTGTAAAGAAACAACATTAATAATATAACCAAATTATTTTCATGTCGGCTATGGGACTGGGGCTCAGAAAATACGTGTGGAGCTTCTACCTCTGGCACAGACATCTTGCATGATTGAAATAAGTCATTCTTGGTCTCATTCCTGCCATCTAACCATGGACAGTATCAGAGCATTAAAGCCTTCACTTCAAGGAGCTCCACAGTGGTGTCTGTCTCTCTTCATCGACTGTTGGGAGTACAGAGTGAAGAGGCTCTGAACACTCCTTCCATGCAGTTTGGGAAATCATGCTGGATGTATCTGGGTTTGTAGGTTATGAGCATTACCTGGTTGAATTGAAATGCTGTACTGCCCTAGAGTGTTGCTCATACCCTTTGGATACAGTTCAGTAACCATTATGCTTGTTTATCCATGGTAACTATAAATCCTTAACCCAGGTCCAGGGCATGTAGGGCATCCTGGATACTGTCAGAGACAGGGTCTGCAGGGCTTTCCTGTGTCCTTCTGCTAAGCCCTTGGCCTCTCAGGGATATGTTTTGGCAATCCAGACTTAGGACACACACATATCTTGGCCTCCTCAGAATAGACATGCCCTTTGAAAACACAGTTTTCAGTTGTATTCCACCCACATGATCTTGCAGTACTCTAACTCTGGCTGATGTTGCACAGCTGTTTGTTGGTCACTACGAGGCTTTCTCCAGAGTCTGATTACTTGGGATAAGAATTTATCTGCAAAAGTAAAGACATTTGTGTTGAGCCAAAGAACTAGTGTTACTCACTTTTTTGTACTGACAGAAGATAAAGCACTGAATAAGTCTGGCACAGGAGGTGATGCTGAGAGACACTGGGAGATATATCAAATTGAATTCCCTGGCCAGACTGACTTTAGTGCAGAATATTTACTTCTTCCAGCAGTTAAACCTCATCTCCACAGAGCATTTCTACACATTTACACCTTCTGCAACTTTACACCTTCTAGGTAGTTAATTATCTTTAAGAAGAATAAACAAACTATTTGTAAATAATTTTTAATTACATAATTTCCAACAACCTATTATCTTTCCATTAAACAGCACAGCTTTAGCAGAAACATAGACCTGTGAGACAGCAGTTAATCTTTCCTTCATTATTATCGTGTGTTTTCATTGATTTTAAGACAGATTCTTTGAGTTTAATACTCAAAATAATCTAGTAGATCTACTCACATGATTTTAAGTGTGAAAGATTCGAAAGCTCCCAGTGTCTCTACCCGACTTCTCTGATTTTGCCTTTTTATGTAGCAGTGAAGGTGCAGAATGAAGGACTGATCCTACTTCAAAATTCTGCCTCCCTCTTGTTATATTGCACTTAATGGGAAAATGTTTATAATTTCAGCATGTAATTTTCTGCTATTCTCAGACATCTTTAGTGGCATAAGCAGTACTCAGGGTGTGTTTGAGAGATACACTTTGATTAATAAAGAACAGTCTAGTGAACTAATGTGAAGAACTGTATAAAGATTAAGATTTTCCTATGATATTGGAATGGAAATAGACCCTTGAGTAAAATATTTCAGGAAACAAATTCAGTAGGGTCCAATTTAAAGAAAAAGTCCACTTACATGGATAAGTACAGGTTTCTGACTATTCCTCTCTTAAAGAATTTCCCCCAAAGTTATAAAATAAGAATAATTACTTTAAGCAATTTTTTTCGATCATTTATTCTACTAGGATTTTCTGGGGCACATTTTCAGATCACGGATTACAGGTGCATTTCTCATTATCTCTAATGAGAATTTCAATGCATGATATAATTTTACGGTGCTATTTTGTCTGACTTGTATTACACCTGTCAGTCTGCTTTCTCCTGCTATTTCATTAATATTTAAATACTAATATTTAAAGGTCAAACTTAGCCTTCAGTGATATTAAAATATATTATTCAGTTTCATCTGACTTTAGGAGAACATCTCTGGGACAGTTCTCAGTAGACGGGGAAAAAGACAAATCACCACTTTGATGGCTTTTTAATCCAGGTTTTTTCTTCTCTCTCCAGCAGAAATTGAACAGTTTCCATTTCAGAGGGGGAGGAGAGAGGTTTGTAAAGGAATGAAGTGTAATTCATAGTGCAGTCAATGGGATGAGGTGCCACTCTTCTTTGTGCCTGGAGAGCCTTGCAGTGAAGCAGTTACAGAACTGAAAGGCTTCATGGGACAAGGTTTGTCCAGCAGAATTTCTCAGAGCATATCTCAACAACATGGCATCCTGGAATAAAAAGAAATGTTAAGTGCATTGGTGTGGTAAAGGCAGTGCTCCAAATGGAACAGCACTTTTCACACAGATATGTAGATAGCTGAACTGTGTTTCAAATGTGGGATTTTGCATTTTGAGCAAAACTCGATTGTCCCAGAAACTTCTTGTGAGTGTAAATATTTGTGGCATCAGAACTGAAGACTATAAGGCCAGGTTTGCAAAGCATCATGAGTACAGGGTGTAAATTCCATTTAACAATGTTCTTTGACTCAAGACCATGCTAATGCCAATATTTTCATGTGACTGAATCCCCCTGAAAGCACCAAAGATATTATATGGCCTTTATTTACTTGTTCTGTTTCAGAAGTTAGTCTGGTTGATGCCTTAGGTTTTAACCTTTATATTTTTCAAATTCTGTACTGCTTGGTGTGTGATTTTGAAGTTTCTTGTAGCCTGTTAATTTCTGCTCTCTCATGCTAGGTAGACATAACAAAGCCTCTCTGGGCCTGCTCTCCAAGGACACCAAGACTGTCCTAGGCCAAAAGTATAAACCAGAGAGCCACTAAGGGGGGGGTAAGCTGAGGGGAAAACTAAAGCTTTAACTGGACAATTAACCCTGCTATGCAAATGAACCAAACCTATAAAGAACTCAAACATGAAGAACTCATGACCTGGGGTCCATCTTGAGGTCCATTTTTAAGAATAGCTTCAGGCTCCCCAGGGTGTACCTTTGAAGGCCTTTCAAACAAATACCTACTTTTATTCCCTTACTCCTGTCTAGTCTCTGTTTCTGGGAGGCCTCTTAAGGCATCATGGTGCTGCTGAGGAGGTGGAAGAGGTCCTGCAAAGCATGGGATGGATATGCACAGATAAACTTCACTGCATCAAAGCTGCTTGTGCTGTGAATTTAAGGGATTCTGCCATGAGAGGAAGGTAAATCTTGAGCCATTCATATAGTGTGTGTGTAAATTGTTGCCTATAGCCTGCACTTGTGGCAGTCCTTGCAATATTTGTTCATGTGTGCATAAAAGGGTCCTGGGAAAGACCTTGTAGATGAGAAGTCTTCTTGATCTCAGCCACTGCTACAAGAGCAAGTGGGATATGTGGCAGCAGACAGCTTAAACGTAGCATATCTGTCCTATCAACACTGGATATTGATGCAGTTGGACTTGTGCTAAGGGGACACCAGGGATCCAGCTTTTCCCACTGTCTTCTTTCAGTACACATCAAGGGATTATGCAGATTTAAACCCAAATTGTGTCCACACAATGTGGACACAGTAGAGGTTTGGACTGAGCACAAGTTTGAGCAGATGTCAGTTATATATAGACACACCTCTGGTGCTGGGAAGCTGTGCAGCTTGACACATTTATTGTAAAAGACTGTCAAACAATGGGGAAACTATTTAGTCAAAGTGTCAGATCTCTACTATGGACGTGAAGAGAAACATAATTGTTGACTTCAGTGGAGTTAAGATCAATCTCCAAGTGCCTAACAGTCTAAATAATCCTGAGCTGATATCCTAAATCTGCCCTTGTAGTAGTTCACCACTGCTGATTGCCAGGCTGTATTTCTTCTTTTGCCATGGATCTACATATTATGCCATGTGAGAATATATTGGTCTTGTAATGTAAAAAGATCACAGTCTTTGAGCCTTTGAACTTGCCCACTAAGGCCTGGCTGTAAGGTGGAAAATTAAAGTGGACTCTCTTTCGTCTGCAACTTTTTTTATCTAACCCAAACATGTTAGAGTGTAACTTTACTTACCTGCAATGTAAGTTGGTGATTATAGCTCTTGCTATCAGACACAAAAGGAGAAATTGTAAATGCATATACTTTTAATTGGAGAAATTATCTTCAGCCGTATAGCTGTTAATCCATTCCCTAATGTCATTCTTACGAACCTAGAGCTATCTGCTTCTGAAGGTCTGATGTAAATTACAATTAATTTTGTGACTCTCCTCAGCTTAGTATCATTATTCAGTGTGATTTTCTGACCTAGGCTGGTGCTGGATAATCAAATGCCCTCGCTGTATTTCCAAACACCTCTTTTGAAACATAGAACAGCAATAAGAAAATACAGTTGCAGACACATTGAAGGAAATATGAAAAGTGGGATATGATAACAAGTAGCTTATCTTTTATCAATTTTTGCATATTATCAAAGAATAAAAAATAATTTTAATAAGCTAAATAAATCTTCCTAAATTCAATAGTTGAATAGTTCCTCTGGGAGGGTGTGCATGGGAAAAAATAAACCCCTTCCTTTCTGCTGCCATAGAAACCAACCTTAACCAGAACATTGTAAATAAAAAGAGCCTCCTCTGGCTTCATATTTATGTTGAATATGCATTGCTTTTTAAATAGAAAAGAAGACAATTTCTCAAACAGGTAGTCTGTTGATCCCTTCTTAGATTTATCTGTATTTGCAGAAACAAGCTTAAGAAGAGATTTTTGACTTAGACCCTAAAGAGTCTGCAGAGGCAGCCCGAGCACCCCTACAGATTTTTACTGTACAGCCAGAAAGCTCCCACTGCATCTCAGCACGGGGCACAGCAGAGTGCATCTCATCCCTGGCTGTGCCTTCATCCTTCATGTACTTGTCATGGACAGTGGGTTCTCATCATTTCAGGTATTTTTTGTAATAAATCAAACATTTTCTTAGAGTGGGGTAGGTGACACAGCCACTTTCCTGCAGCTCAGTTCTGATATAAAAAGGTATGACTCAGGCTTTCCAAAGAAAGGAGCTAGTTGGTGCTTTCATTGATGAGTGTCCATCTGACAGCAGTATTTGCACTGAAAAGGAGTAAGTTTCATTGAAGTGCCACAAGCTAAAATCCCCACAATGAAGGCACTGAAATGACGAATGAAATGCTCCCTCTATTGGCATGGAAATTTTGGCACATATCAATTGCTTCTTTTGAATAAAAAAACCCAAACTAGTAACTAGAACATTTTTGCAAAAATCATGTAAAAAGTTGCAAAAATATTTTTTCAGTTCATTTAATGTTGAAACTACTTTTTTAAATCCCAACCTTTTTTTTTTTTTTTTAATTTAATGGCTGAAATTACCTTTTTTCTCAGTTTGATTCCTCTCTATATTTCTTGAGACAACTTCAAAATATGCCAGTTTTTTTGGAGGCAAAACCCTGCAAAGTACTAATACAGCTATGAACTGAATTAGCAGCTGGTAGTGTCTTTCCACATGTTGTGTGTATTGTCTGAATATCTGCTTTTGGTGAACTGCAAAATTACATGTTACAGATAGGAACTCCAGTGCTCTTTTTGTCCTTGACACTGGGGAGATGAGACTGGGCTGCACAGGGGACACAACTGTGGGAAATGAAGGTCCATCTGTTCTGCTCAGTGCAGCTGTACTTTTCCAGCCATTTATTCGGTTTCTACATTTAATTCAGAGAGAATATATATAATGCCAACAGAGGTTAAAAAGGTTTTCTGCCACTCACTCCCGCTGCTTCAGGAGGGACACCTGTCTGATTGCTGCAACTCTCCAGAATAAGAAGCTGAAACACTTATTTTAACATCTGAATGTAAATCCAAAAGGCAATGCTGGGTACAGCCCATTCTGGAGAGCTATGGGGACATTCACATATACATTTTTTTGTGGGCCATGTGTAGTCCAGCTGCACCATTGTAACGAGGAGACCTGGCAAAAAACACACTTCAGAAAGATCCTACACTGTTCTTTGTCTGCAGTCAGTCATACAGCACTTCCACAAGGATAAACAAGTAGGTAAAAGTAGCCAGATCACAGCCTAGTTAGTTCTACATATTTTGCATACATAGTAGGAAGCAGTCAGCCTCCCACAGGGTGGGTGATATCAATGGCTGATTGTCAGTAGGTACAAAATACTGTGTTGCAAGAAATGTATAAATATATCCTGCAGTCACAGCAGGGGGAAACTAGCAACGTTCTGTATGGAAATCTGCTGTTCATTTCTGTAGGGTCTGGGTCAGCCATCAAGGCTTTGTGAAGGACATATGCTGAACCTGGTTGTTCACGTAAAATAAAGTATTTCATGATAGTCTTGTCTTTTTTTGCCATTGCTGGTTTCATTCCAGACGAAGCTGCATTTCTTCTCTGACTGGTCTTTGTGTTCTGGCTTTCAAATACATACTTCTACCTTAAAATGCACCGTAGATCAAAAAGTATCTATGTAATGATTGCCTCTTCCTTCTCAACAAGGCTGCACTCAGAGAATAATACTCACTGACTAGCATGACAAGAGACACCTCAGAATGATTTTTCACTGTTAGCAGAGTGCCTGTGAGGTTTGCTCAGCCAATACCACAAAGAAAAACACTTCTTTCCTTGCTGCCTTTCAGCATCAGACCCATTTGCTAAGTCACAGCTGTGCAAATACACTGACAGCCAGGGTGTTACACCGGGGAAACCAGGCACCTCCTGTGACCTCTACAGCCTCCCCCTTGATGAGAGTGTGGTACAAGAAGGAGCAAGCCAGTGTGAGCTTGAGATATCCCTGCCTTTCTAGATAGCAAGACTGTTATTTTACAGAAAGGCACGGTTCAGTTCAAAGAAGAATTAAATGCAGTCTCTGGGACTTTTCCAGGTGCTAATGGCTGGGGTGTGGCATAGGATGTGGATACCAGGCTACTCAGGGAGAAGCAAAGTCAGGGATGACACAAAAGCTGAATGTGGGCGTGGTAAATAGTTTTTATATCCGTTTTATCTCTTTGGTAAATGCTTATTTTACTCATGGGTTGGGAGTCTTTCAGGGCTCAGTGATACCCTCTAAATTCAGAAGTATCTTCAGGCAAACACAAGCAGACCCCTGTGGCACAGGGCTGTGGGATTAGCAGGTGTGTCCACAAAATGACTGACAAATGACTACTGAGATGTAAGCTTGTGACAGGTAAAAATTAAATATGATGTTATATTATTTATATTTCTTCTCATTTCAAAATGATGCTTGTCTATATTAACAGCCTCCTTTTATTTGGAGCAATGCAGTTCATTAAGACAGTTGCTTAGGCTGCAAAATCAAGTATTTTGAGGCTGAAAATTGCCAGATTTATGGTTGTTCATGCAACATTAACTATATGTCCAGTGTCTTAAATTATAACACCCTATTTTATTTCTCCACAGGGTACTTATTCAGTGTTCAAAAAGGGAAAGGAATCAGGGCAACTGAACTGGCCTTGACTAATTGCCTTGTGCCCAACTTTGTTCTTAATATTTCCCATTTCACTGGTTCTTTATTCAACTTATTAGCCACCTATTTCTAGTCTGGTGACACCAGGCTGCCCTTCCACCAGGAGACTTCAGGACCTTTATAAGTTATACATTACCTTTTCAAGTGTTCTCCAAATTAAGTTCTTCATTTTACAAAGGCAGTTATATACACAAAAATGAAATTATATACTTGGACCCACAGGCACCTAGACTCAACCCAGAAATATAACCTAAATTTGTGGGCTCCTGATTTTCCATTTTAATAGCAAATCTCTTGTCTTATGCCTAGTAGTTATTGATTTTCAATATCTTCTAGGGAATCAGAAATCTATGGTCCCTTTTAATAGGTCTGCAGTAAACTGCTGGAATTACATTTTATAAAATTTCGGGTAGGGTCTTTGAGACAAGTAGAAGTAATCAATTAGAGCCATATGTAGGTGTGTTTATAAATTGCTAACTGACAAAATCTGAAAGTGAAGTCTCTTGATACATCCAGCAATATTAGTGAGTGAGGAGACTTAAATGGAAATGATTTTTCTTTTCACAGTAACACCATGTGAAAATACAAGTTGGAACTTTATCTAAACTGTTGTCCTCATTACAGTTACCTCTGCTTTCTTCTGCAGTGAATGCACTTGCCATAAATCCTTAAGCAGAAATTGCACTGTTAATCCCACCTACCAAATTTTGTGTGAGTCTGTGGAGGTGCAACTAGGATTGTGAATACATTCTACCCCAGCAGCCAGCACAGCTGGTTAGGGTGGGACTGGGAAGGCTCTAGACAACTGGAATGCCAGAAGAACAGGAGGAAATAGCTTGACAGCCCTTCGTGGGGTTGTTCATGGTGACAGTCCAGGCACCATGCTGAGCAAGGTGGATTTTTGCTTGAAAAGGTTACTGTTTCATTAAAAGCAAAAACTGCCAATTTTTGGCCCAGTTGAAAAAGCTTTAAGGGTGAAAATAAATATATATAATCCTCAAAAAAAAAAAAAAAAAAAAAAAAAAAACCCATAATACAAATAACCTATAAAAAATCTGATAGCACCAAAAAAAAAGGTCTGGCCCTGGGGTGCTGTTAAGACCTTCGATTCCCTATGTATTCTTTTTTAAGAAAAGCTGGTGTTCTCTCAGCAGCAGAGAGAAAAGAGCATAATAGTAGAAGTTGTTCTGGCTGTAATGGAAGCTTTTTTACAGAGTGAAGGATTTGTTTACATATCTGTTTGGAGTAAGGCTGCCAAAATTCCTGCCAAAGCATAACCACCAAAAATAATCATGCTTGTGTCTTTGGTACATTCTAAGCCAATTTCTTTACTTAGCATGAAGTCTGCAAGGGGATATCCATTAACATGAAAACCTACCATGTAATTTGAGAAATAAAATTTGTCCTAATCCTTTTTTCCTTCTGTCTCCTCTCCCTCCCCCTTCCTGTCTCATCCCTGCTGCAGAATGCTGTAGTGATACTGAATGCTGATGAGACCACACCAAGCCCAAGCCCAGGCACTCACTATTGACCAGCTAAATTGGCACCATATCAGCATTTAATACTTCTGGCAGGGAGGAAATCGATGGAAAAGGCTAGTCATGATATTAAATTTTCTAGAGAAAATGGGACTTTGTTTCATTTTAGTTTGTTTTTTAATATATTCAAGTCCTACCTGATTATATTCCCTCCTCACCATGGCAAAGTCTTCCTGTCTTCTGCCATCTCTGTTTTCTGAAGACACACATGCAAAGAGAAGCCACGACCTTCTTTCAGCATGCAGCAAGAGAGGTTTATGGTTCATATTTCCTATTTCTGTCCACCTGCATGCCTTAGTTGAAATGCTTCTTGATCCAAAAATGTTTATAGACGAGACAAACAGATTCAGAAAGGAAACCGAGGCAAAGAAACACCAGAATGGAAGGTGGCATTTTGTAACTCTATATTTGTGCTATTTGAGCCATATATACACTATATTTAAGTAAGATCTATCAGTGCAGAATTGCTGTTGAGATCATACTAAAGCTAAGAGAAAAAACAGAGAGGCAGTGGTTGCTATTAAGCAGCAACAGAATACAAGTGTTTGCCTGTGGGTAAAGCAGATCTTCTTCAATGAAAAATATGAATGTATTAGAGGGAAAAAAAGGTGATCCTTGGCTCTGAGAAACAAGTCCCAGGACTTAGGAGCTGTAAGTATAATCAATAACATGTAAGTGCTGGTATCTTTGAATTATGGAAGCTTTAAAATATATACAATATGAGTTACAGTTTCTTTGTGCATTACCAAAGAGGCTGAACTCTTTCATACACACATTACTTTGGAAAGAGCAATGGCATCCATTTTTTCAGGTACTTCTGCCTAATAACAGTCACTAGACAGTAGAAACAGTCACACTAATGCACTGCAATGTAAAGTATACTTCAAAACCATTTCCCTGACTGCAGCTGTCAGACACAGCATCAAATGTGTCCTGCCTAGTGGCATACACACATTTCTTAAATTAAATAATAGACATCTCACAATTTTGTTGAATTACCTCACTGAAAGATATGCAGACAATTAAGCAAAATGGTAGATTCAATAATCCCAGAATGGTTGATGGTGGAAGGCAACTCAGGAAATAATCCAATCCAACTGCCCTTCTGAAATCAGAGTCAGCCAAAGCAGATTGCTCAGGATCCTGTCCAGCCAGGTTGGGAATAGCTCCAAGGATGGACACTTTACAGCCTCTCTGGGAAACCAGAGTACAAGAATCCTCTGAGTCAAAAAGCTTTCTCTTATTTATACATTTATTTATATTTCACTTTGTGGCCATTGCCTCTTGACTGATCACTGGGCACTACTGAGAAGAGTCTGAGTCCATTTTCTTTACTCTCCCATCAGGCATTATTATGCATTTCTGAGAACACCCTGAGCATTCCTTTCTCCAGCCTGAACAGCCCTGGCTCTCTCAACTTCTACTTGTATCTAAAAGCCCTCAGTAGTCTTTGTGATGATTTGTTGGATCACCATATCACAGATTCACAGGATCACAAGTGCCTGTCCATCTTGTCCTGGAGAACCCAGGGCTGGACATAGGACTCCAGATGTGTCTCATCAGGGCTGAGTAGAAGGGAAACATCACTATTAGTCATGAGTATGCTCTGCCCAAAATATGAAGTATTGCAATCCAGCCTGTCAAGATAACCCAAAATGTAATCCCCTGGTCTGGAAGTGCAAGAGTGTGGCTTGTATTATTCCATGCTTTTCCTTACTGGTAGATCTGGTGTGTGTTCCTCTGCAGCTGTAAACATCTCTGAGCTTAGAGCTGTAAACATCTCTGAGCACATTTCATTACCCAAAAAGTAGTTTTAGAATGAAATCCAAATAATTTACTCCAGAAAGTTCACATTAGAGCAGATCTATGTCTGCTGCCTAATGGTGATGTGCTGCACTGGCCTGTTCAAGGCAGTTGAATTATGCTGAATCAATTCTTATCAGAATGAGATGAGAATATCCACTCTATTCCTAAGTTCTATGATAACTTGTGTAGAGTTTCTCCAAATTAGAGAACAGGCAGGTAGTTGCTTAAGCAGTATGAATTTCTACCTGAGAGGCAAACAGTATAAACCAGATCATCTGTATCTGTTTATATTTTCCTATTTCCCTGGGTTTTCCTGAGTTTTCCGTTTTCAAGGAAAGCTGAAATGGCATGCATGACACTGTGGTGCATAATGCTTCAGTTGCTGCTGAATCAAAGCTACATTTAGCTCTGGCTGAGTCTTATGAAAAACAGTGTTTACCTTGATCTTTACGCACTACTCACTTGCTGTGGCTGTGGCTGTTTTGCTTCCTGACAGATTTCTCACTAGTTGTGTAAGAAATCTATGGCAAATGATTTGCAGGGCTTTCCTTCTAGGTCAGCAGTTTGCAAACACTCTTTCAAAAGTCAATTAAAATGTTCCATTTTCTCATTGGCATGAGGATAGTAAATGGAAGAATTTCAAGGCTTAATATATCTCTCTCAGAAACACTTCAGCTTGCACAGCTGTGAGCAGAGATGCTTTATCGGAGATTAGTTTGTTCAGATTTCCTCCTGAAAATTGTTAACAAGGATTCGATTACTGTTTTGGGGAAGGAACCTAGAAAATAAAGGCAATTGCTGGCTATTTGCTGAAGGAATCAGTTAAAGTAATAGTATCAGTTAAAGGGAGTTGATGCTGCTTTAGAAGTTCCTATTTGCTTAATTGCAATCCTTTCCGGTGTAGCATCAGGTAAAAATAGAATTCCAATACGTCCTGCACTTCAAGTTGTTTATGTCTTGTACAATGTCTCATCTGTTCTATCTACAGGGGAGATCCAAAATGGGAGAGTGGTGTCCATGCCTCTCTCTGGCAGACAAATATTGCTCTGCTGGGCAGCTCAGCACCTTGGAGGGGAAGTGCTCCCCCTCTCCTCCCTGTCCCATAGTAGCTGTGGGACACGTTTCAGCTCGCAGCCACCCTGCATCCCTGGCAGCCTCTACAGCTGAACTGCAGGTTTTCATCCACTCACAGCCAGTGTCAGCAGCCACGGCTTCATCCAACAGTATTACATTGCTCTGTGCAGCTGATTCAGGCACAGTTAGTCATGCTGCCCTTCAGCACACAAGCCGTGCTTTTGCTGAAGGAGTTTTTATTGAATAGAAAGAAAAAGAAGTAACTTCTTGCTTTCCTCTGCCCCTTACTGCAAAGTATGGGACTGCCTCCTGCTTACCCCAGCTCTTTCACCCAGATATCACTGATTTTCATACGGCCTTCCTCAGTTTTGATACGTTTCACCTCAGGTTGATTATGTTCAGCCCTCCACTGGTATCCCCCGGATTGTTTTCTCCATCAGAGGAATTGTCAAGCTCATCATTTCTTGCTGCTCTGTCTGAACTTTATAATTAGCTCTGCCCTAAGGGCTTGTGAGCCTGAAGAGCTCTGCTTTGACCAAAGTGGGTTTGCTCGATAGGCTAAGTGCAAATTTTCTGACTCTTTCCTGGTACCTACCCAACCTGGCTTATCTTTGCATTGAGCTCCCTCATCTATAATTAATACATGTCAGAGATGAATCTCTGCTATGAAATTTTCTTATGAGGATAAGTTCTTCCATGAAAATATTTATCAAGTTCTGCTCACCTTGACCATAGCAGTGAATTCCTTTGTTCAATTATTCACAGTCCTGTGAAGGACTCAAAAGTTCAAATAGCATTTTAATCACAGATTGGGTGGTATATGGCATAGGCTTTGTACTTTGAGTCTGTCTTCAGAAGAATTAAAGCTTTTTTTTTTTTTTGATGTGTTTTGAAGGCCTTATTTTAATTACTTGAAGAAGGTAAGTCAATAGTGCCTCAGAATTACTTTTAAATATGTGAAATTTTGGTGCAGGTGTATTAATAACCTGAGTTTCCCTACTGTGCTTAGTCTCTGCAGCTTTCATTAACTTCAGAGAGACTTGCAGTCACCCGTGCTTCCTACCATAATTTTTCAAGCTTTCTTGACTCATCAGTGACAGAGATGGGAGAATGAGTCATATTTTTCATTAATGACTGGTGATTTTGAATATATCAAGGCTTTAATTTCCAGAAATCTCACAAGAACCATTTTCTTTTGCCTGTCTTCCTCCCAGTCTCCCACCTAAACAACTTGGTCAGAGATCTTGTTTTGAAAAGTCAGGCTCCCTTATTTCCAGGCTGCAGATTAAAACTGAAAATGCAAAGTTTTGAAAAGCACCTGTCATTCACAAAGGTCCTGGCAATGACCCCTTTCATTTAATTTCATCTCCAGCATTCCTCACAATTCACTCTGCCAGTTCTGTGAAGCTGATTCTAGTGTTTTCATCCCATCCTGCTAAATTGAGAAGAATATTTCTATTGATTCAGAAAGTAGGAAGATTAAGCTGTAGTGCATGCTTTGCTCCATTGTGCCAGGGAGTGCCTTATAACCAATTTATGGCATATGCAGCTGTGGTTTTCTGAGTGCAGTTCCAATATCTAACTGTTTACATCAACGGTGACTTTCTGACACTGAGGGTTATTTTATTGTGTTATAAGTGATATGGTCTTTCTGGAAATTAAAACTAATAGGTTTTTTTATATCTGCTGCAGCTGCCTTAGTAAAAACCAGTCAGTTTAAGAGCATCTCTCTGACTCACCTGGGCTGGGTGCAGCTGACAGACACCTGCTTTGGCACAGGGATAGAGCCATAAGGCCGTCTGGGTGATCCTCTTCTTCAGTAGCCTGTTCTTGGAGAGCTTCTGCTTACAGTTTTTGATATTCTGCCCATTGAAACAGTGTGATATTTGAAGAGCTACTCTCAAACCAATAGGATTAGGAGGAGCGCTTGCTGTTGTGTATTTTCTATTAGACAGACTGCTCACTGTGCTGTTTCTCAATTCTGAATTTCTACAGGCCCAACAGTTAAATGGGCAAGAAATTGGCCACTCTAATAATTATTGTTTGAAGGCTGTGATAAAGGAATTTTTCTCACTTTGATTATACTTAACTGTATACATTTAATCCAAGCAAAAATTCAACTACAATGATTCCTTAGGTTAAGGTGAAATCAGGCTAAATCTGCTTTGACACAAAAATATGTTATTCTGTTTGCAAATATTTGGAAAAAAGAGATCTACAAGTGTGAGTCAGCAGCTCAGTCATTCTCTGTCTCGGGCATGGATTGTCCATCACTGGTAGAGAGGACTTGGAAGTTTCATGCTTGTGCGTTCTGTTGTCTGTACTCCCTAGACCCATAGGTGTAAAATCCTGGAGAGCTGACAGTCCAGGCCATGGCAATGAGGTTTGGTGGTCAGCAGAGGTATCAGAAAACCTGAGATCAACCCTGCAAGGCCCACATGTGGAGCTGGTTGTTGATTTTTTTTCCCTTGAGCCCAAGAGCTGCTGGTGCTGTAATGCTGCTGCTCCACATGCTGTAACTCTGCTGAGGGCTTGCCATGAATGTACTGCTCCAGGGCAGGGCACACAGAACACTGGGGAAGAGGCCTGAGCCTGGCAGGAAGGGTTGGATACCGTTTCCTTGTAGCCAACAGGACTTTTCCTCTGCTTCTTGGGAAAATGAAGCTATGTAAAGCCTGTAGCCTTAAAAATATAAATGTACAAGTCCTTCGGCTCAGCAGCTGTTGGAATATTCAATATCTGAGCAAGAGCTGCCAATTTTCCCTGGCTTGGCATGCAGCTGCTGCATCACTGTTTTCCTCAAACATGTCTTTGGAGGCTCCCTCCTCCCAGGTATGTTCCTGCGCACATAATCCATGGAAACAAAGAGATCACAGGGCTCCTCCTTGCTCCTGGGTGTGACTTAGGCTGCCAGCTTGGCTGTCAAACTGGCAAATATCAGTGGGAATGAGAAGGCTGTGAGTACTGCTGCTGCTGCTGCCATGGGCTTTACACAACATCGCACGTGCCAGGGTGTGCTGGCGCTGATGATGCAGAGACCTGGTGTGGGCTACACCTGCAGACTCATTGCACCTGCCCCATAAGCGGATGTTACTCTTTATTGAAAGCTGTGCTTGAAAATCAGCTAATTAACACCTAAAGCATACAGGATAAAAGGGCAGAGATTGGTACTTTGCTGCACTGTAAACTCACTTCGGAAAAGAGAGATTTATCTCAGTTTTGAAATGTTTAGTTCTTCGCTTCTCTTTTCTACATTACATGAGGAGAAGAAAATGGGAAAATGATCAGAGAAGTTGCCTGAATACATTTTAATAAAAAATTTTAACATAGAAAGGGAAAGGTCATAATTTTTTTCAAGTAGTTCATCTCCATTCAGACAATACTGAGGTTATTGCAGAGCTCATGCCTTTGATTTCTTACTTTACTTTGGCTTGTGTACCAACCAATTCTTGTTAAATATTTATGGACAAGATTAAAGACTTTATAAAACTTAGCAGCTGGCAGCTGTCCTCGCCTAAAGGATAATGCAGAGTTTTCATTTTAATTGGATAACTATGTGACTGAAATATGCAAACCCCAAGGGGAACAGAAGAATTGAAATATGTAAAATAATTTTTTAAAGAAAATACCCTTTTACATTCTGTACGTTCTTTTTCTCTCAGGAGCTTTTATCTGTAGGTGAAATTGCCATTTCTTTTCTGTTTCTTCCTTTTTAAACTTTTATTTAAAGTTGGTTTGGGGTTGTTTTTCCCACTGAAGTTTAACTTTTTGATGGAGTTCCTTCTGTTTGTTACAGGCCGGGCATGGATGAATATGCCTGTTTTCTTTCTTCTGAATTTTCTCTGCTTTCCCTACATTATTCCAGTTTTTTATGTTCTTAATTAACTGCTACTATTATGTTAGTGGGAATTTTTTTGTGTTCCACCTCATGAAGATTATCTATCAACACAATCTTATAGGACAAGGTCTTCCACATTAGCTACCTATACACACACACTCTCTCCTTCTGTCTGTCAATATTTCGCATACACCTTGCGGCCCAGCTAAAAGGAAGGGTACCTGTATCTGAGCAAAACCAGAGGATCATATTTCAAACTTTTTCCCTCTGGACCCATTGCTTCTGCCTTCTAAAACTGTTTTCTTCACTCTCTTAAGCTGTCCTGTGGCTACTGAAGTCAGTAAGGCAGTGGTTGTCTCTGCATAAATGTCTCCATGGAGTGTGGCAATAAAGCAACAACAGTTTCCTTCTTTAGCCATTAATTACTTCTCATAGATTATGGAGAATGGCCTCACAACGACAGCAGCCACTCTCTTAACACCCTCAGGTGGATGTTGTCATGGCCCATTGATTTCTAGGGGTCATGTTCCTGTAGCAGTTCAGTTTCCAGCTCTTCCTTCTCTAATGATGGGGCTGTGTTTGCATCAACCTGGAATTCTGTTCCCAAAGCCTGGGTCCCAACAGTGCTGGCCTAACAGTTTAGCTTAGCTTTGCCACTGAGTTGTACTGGCTTTAAAATTACTGCTCATCACTGTGGAGGATGTGTCTACCCCCTCTCTACCACAGATGGTTGATGCATATGGAAGAGATAGCCCAGGCGGTCAGTGGCCCAGCATGGGGTCATCTCTGGTGCCAAAAGGGCTCAGACCCCAGCTAAGAATCAACATCTTAGTCTGGAGAACAAATGTGGGAAGAGATAAAAGAAAATAAATATTCTTGACCAAAAGATCTGGTTCTTATGTCTATAAAAGCCACACAATTATCACAGAGGCAGAAGCCTTCTACCCATGCACCCTGAAAGTGTGTGAGACTTTGGACGTGGACTTTGTGGTTACTTTCCTGGGAATTGAGGGAAAGGATTTCGATGTGTGCTCCATTGGCAATTGAATGGGAAGAAACATTGGATCCTAAGTCATATTATTTCTTCACTAGCTGTAAAATGAAGGGTAACTTTAACCCCGCGTGTAACACAAGTTGTCTCTTATTGTCTTATTCCTGTGTAATAATAGTCTGTTTTAAGTCTTATGTCTGTTAGTTTTGTGTCTATTAAATAAAGAATTCATTCTATAATAGACTGAATCAGCCATTATTAAAGAATTTGCAAATGAGAGTGGGTCTTCGGGTGTTGGCCACCTCAATAAAGCTACTGCCTGCTGCCAGAGGCCTGGGCAAAAGGCAGGGACTTATCTAAACCCCCACATCCATTCATAACAATCACTTCATCCAGGACACTGCGACCTAAGCTAAACCAGGCATCTCCATCAAAAGCACGGGGGAAGCCAGACACTTCCTTGCAGAGCTCAACAGGTGGAGTAGAGAGCACACAGGACAGGTAAAGACCAGTAAAGAGTCTGTGGAGTGTCACCTGCATGGTGATAATCAGGACTGTAATTTGGATCTGCATTGCTCAAATGGAAATTAAGCGGGACTGTGGAACTGAAGTCTTTTCAGATATGTCTTAAAATGACTCACTAAAGTTCACAGCTGAAGTCCTTATCAGAGAGTAAAATCCAAAATTTGCTTTGTAAATAATAAATTGACATGTCCCTATGGGCCCTGGTTTTTATTCCCAGTATTACTTCTCCTTTCCTTCTTGGCACTTCAAAGCATTGACATTTTAGATTTGACACATAAATATGTTGTTAAAATGACCTACAAAAAGTAGGAGTCTTTGGAGCTGCACTGGAGCAGCCGTACCTTTGTGCATTTTTTATGTGTTTTCTCACCTTCCAGCAACAAGAAAAACATAAGAAGTTTTTGAATTTTGTTTAAGGATGTAATTATTTCCCAGGCTTGCTTCCTAAAACTACATGGTTGTCTTGCATTTGTTAAGAAATGAGTACTGATAAGAATGCTATCATGAAAAAACATCTAATTAAAATGACCTTCTTTATTTGTTCTTTCATCTCATTGTAACAGATAGCAAGAATCAACAGAAGATATTATACTAATTATGATTTATTTTAATAAATTATGTAAGAAGTGTATAATATTTCCAGAGAAGCAGGGAAAAGCAGAATATTTGGTTACTTAGCAATGCTGTAAAAAACATTGGCTCAGCATAAGCCTTACGTGAATTAAAAAGGAGATTTAGTATTTACTTCATTGCTGCAAGCCGAATCTCTGTATTACTTTGACTCACATGAGTTACAAAAAGGACTGTAACACACTGGTGAGCTGAAAATAGAGTGGTAGTTAAGGACCCCAGAGAGGGATCTGTTTTGCTTGAGGATGCTTGAGAAAGGTGTATTGTAAAGGTCTCTGAGGTACAAAGCTGGTAACTCACAATGAAAGGGGTTTGTGGGTGCTTTGCAGCAAGAAGAGGTGATGCTGATTAACTGCAACTCCTCTCGACCCAGCCTCTCTCCAAGGCCTCTGGTTCAGAGGACATCTGAAGGACGTCAGTCTTATCCTGAGGGACGTCTTCCTTCCTGTCCTGTTCTCACGACTCATTAACTCAGCAGCTTGTAGGACTTGGTGCCAGCTTGTCAAGATCCAACAATAGATCATCTTCTGCCCTGCCACTGCCTTCCAGCTGGCATCTGTATCTGCACTTCCACGTCCTGGCTGGACCCCACCTTTGCAAACTGGCCTGTCGTTTCAGAGTTACTGAACAATATTCCAACCAGGAAAGGAGTGCCTGATACACAGCTTCCCCCCCTCCTTTCACCAGTTCTCCTTCAGGGTGAGTACAAAGAGCTTTTCAGAGATGAGCTGTCTGCATGTGAATTGCCATCTCTGAGGACACCTCTTTGCAGTTAAGCAGTGCTTGGGAGTTCTGTCAGAAAACCAGATCCAGGCTGTTGCAAACAGCTCTGGCTTTGAGTCGTGCAGTGCGATGTACTTTGAGAAGAGAAATGCCAGCATTGCCTGGGGGCAAGTTAAATGCAACAGGGAACGCAGCATCCCTTCACCACAAGGAATCGATGAAGGAAGATGTGAAGTAATAAAATATTAGGGAGATTTCTCATAAAAGAAAAGAGAAAGGAAAGAAAAATGCCAGTGAAAAAAAACAAAAGGTGGAGGGATGAGAATTCCAGAGTTGGCAGAAACATAACAAAGCCTCATAAGGAAATGCAGAATAGAGAGAGGAGAAAAGGATCAATGAGATTGAAAAGCCCCCACATCTTGGGGAGCCTTTTCATGTGCCATACAGCCTTCAGCCTACAAGAAAGCTCCCTACCTGCTTAAAGGAGAGGACTGGAGCTTCCATGACCCACAGCAAGATCTAAATGAAATTGATAATAAGTGGGTCAAAGGAAAGAAAAGAAGGTGGATTTTCTTTTGTCATTAAAATCCTTACAAATGTACTTTAGTTTTCTCCCAACTCTCAGCTTTTGCTTTTCTCATTTGTACATTTAGAATTTCATTATCAGGCAAATTTAGCATATTTCTTTTTTTCTGATCACTGGGATGGAAAAGCAGGACCTACTTTTTGACTTCACACTGAATCTCCCTTAGGGCTTAAGGAAACTTGAAAAAGTGATTACTGTTCTGTTCTCACCCTTCTTCCTTCCCCTACCCTGAAATTTCAGTAGGCTTTTGTCACTGTACATTCAGATTGAAAATGAAAAAAGCAATTAGAAGGAATACAATGTGTTCCCTTGGGTCCCCACAACCTTATTTATCTGCAGCCTTTGGCCTTAATAGCAGAAGCCCAATATCTGCTTTCTGCCACAGCTTCCAAGGATGCTTATGCATAATAGCACTGGCATGGGGAAACTTCTGAAATGAGGAAGGAACTATGACTAAAGACCCTCCTAAGGCATTATTGCCTTGAAAAGCAAGCTCAAGATGAAGTATGTAGTTGCTCACATTTGAAATAGCAACACTTAAACTGTATAGCTTGAATGTAATCAACTCTTTTTTTTTTTTTTTTTTTGGTCAGAATGCATGGCTGTAGGACAGCTCATTTTTTGTTACTCCCAAGTAATGTTTTATGAGTATTTCTTATTTCTTAAGCGGGCACTAGAAAGTGTTCTAAGTGCTTTGAAGATTGAAAGATACAGTGTTAGTATCAAAGGCAATACCAGCAAAAATAAGCACAGGCAAACAGAAGGCCATATCCATTTTGGGCTTTGCTCTACTGGACAGTAGTTTTACATCAGGGAATTATTTGTCCTGAAAGCCGAAATAAAACAAAAGAATAAGTAGCAGACTGATGATGAGGCATTCCTTCTACGGACAGTAAAAGCAGAAGTAGAAAACCAGAACTGGGAGTTAGATGTGTCTTTATCATCCCCAAAGGATCTGTGAGGAAGAATGTGGGATTTAGAGATTACTGTTTTTATCTGTTATCTCTCACTTGCTGGGAGCAATATGCCCAGTTCATGAATATTACCAATTGTATTTCTCAGGTGTGCAATCCAGTGGGAGTGCAGAGACTGAGAACGTTCTTCACCTTTTCCTCACTCTCTTCCTCTGTTAGGATTAAGCAGAGGATGGTGAGATTTGCTTTCCTCTCTTTTATGTCTCCTGGAGAAGGCAAGGTGTGAGGAAAGCCATAGAACAGCAGAGCTGTGGGGGCCTTATTCCCTATTTTACCCTTTTGCATCCACCTAGGGTTAGACTGTTATCTGGCATAACCAAAGCAAGGTTTGGCAGTCCAGATGTGAGTTGGCTTCTTCTCGCATGTAACCTCTCTAAACATACCACTGGCCATTAGATAGTTTCTGCAAAGGAAGCAGCTTTCTGTAGAAGTGTCTTTGCCAGGTACTGCTTTCCTTGTAGGATTCATCCCTCTTTTTAATACTTGCTGGTGGCAGACTGAGAAAGCTTGCTATAGATTAAGCAATTCACTGATAGCTTTGAAGCCTACAAGGTAAAATTCATATTTCTTCATCATCCATTCCAGATGAAGAAATTAGATTTTCTTCATAATGATGCCTTGCTTCCTAATCACTCTCTCTGGCAGTTCAGACTCCTAGTAAGTAGACAGACCAGTTCTATGTGGATGTGGAAGAGTTCCCTGTCCCAGAAACAGGAATAAAATAATTGCAAGGTGGAGAAAGCACCTTAAAATCTTAATCTGTGGATGGAATGCTAAAAGCATTCTGAAAAGATCTATCAGTATTTGTTTATAAGAGAGCCTAGCTGAATTTATATTTTGTGGCAGCTGCTCACTCTCACCAGGTGATTTTTCTTGCACATGAATCTGTCTTCCTAACCAGGGGTCCAAGGTGGTCTGGTACAGCCTTGAAAATCTTGCTGCCAGACAGAATTTCTCTTGGCAGCTGCACTGGCTGTATTAAAGTTATTTGGGTAGGTCTTAGTGTGATATGTGCTAAGGTGCTGAGGTACTTTGCAAATCTCCGGGGGGGTACCATTTGTGTGATTTTATGGGATTGCTCAGCAGACCATCTTCCTCTGTATACACCTGGCAGCACTGTGGCTTGGGCACATGCCCTCACAGCTCCTCTTCCTCCCCAGCTGCACTGTCTGCCTGCAAGGCTTGGTCCCAGCCTGAAAGAGTTAGCAGAGCTGTTGAACTCCTGACATTTATCCTCTCCCCAGGCAGGTGGGGAAGAGGCAGGGATGTGGTTATAGATTTTGTTTGCTGCTAGAGCACTGGCAGCTTGGCAGGAGATGAGGTCGGTATCAGGATCAGAGAGCTGTAAACCACCTGTCAGGAGGAAGAGGTAGGAGAAGGATTATGACTGTGATGAAGTGTGGATTATAACACTACCTGTTATTTGTGACTGTGCCTAATGACAGGATGCAGCTCTGTGAAGGCTAAAAAGAAAATATATAGCTGCAAATGTGTGCTGGGGTGTATATCCTCACATTCTCTCTTCAAAATCATTGGCATGGGGGTGTCAGAAGACCTCATTTTAACCCAGCAGAGAGGCAAAGTTGCAGCTGGGTGATTCCCTTCCTCCTTGAGTGTCATATTTTTTTGTTTTGCTGCAACAAATAAACCAGCAAAGTTAAGCAGGCTGGAGCTAATGAGAGGCTACTGGAAAGCAGCATGTGAATAATGTAAATGTCTTACTATGATAAGATGATGTATTTTCATTAGGTTGGAGCAGCATTGACAGGGCAACTGAAGGGCCCTTTGGCAATATGAAGGCTAATTACTTGCCATGAAGAAACGAAAACTTGTCAAGTTGGAGCTCTGTCATTGCTCAGTTCAATAAATCAAGGCAATAAATCATGCTCAACAGAGTCCCTGTGCCATTTTAGGCTATCTGAAATGTGTGTGGGAGTGGAGAAACCAAACACTGAAACAAAGTGTCATCTCAAAAAGGTGCTGATTTTATGCAGTTTATGAAAAATTTAACCATGCTTGGGTTTTATTGGGATTTTTTGAGTAATGCATGTGCACTGATTGAGGTGGAGAATGGTAAAGAGGGTGCATCTGTAGATTAGTGTAAAGGGAAAATGGAGATACAGTGAAAGAGGTTTATGGTTTTCTTAGGTGCGCAGGATAAAGACTTTAAACATGCTACTTGGTTCTGATTCCTCATTGTGTGGCTTCCAGATTATCTGGCCAGGAGTGCTTTCAGACATCCAAATAGCACCTCTGGACAAACTGCTCCTCAGGGGGCAGTGGTGCCTGTGTTTTCTGGTTGCCTTCTGAACCAGGGGACCATGGAATATCCCTCTGAGCTGGGCACTGCTGTTCCAGCTCTGCTGCTGACTCTCCTGACCTGGGGTTACACTGCTGCTGTAGCCTTTGGTAAAATGAAGGAAATAACATTCACCCTATTACTAAACTTACCTGAAAACTGGATATAAAGCTACCTCATAAAAATTAGTGGCTTTTAAATAACCTTCTTTATTGTTGTTTTTATTGTAAAAGAGATTATTAAATCAGGATACCTAAATTAGCTTCACCAGTGTCACAGAGCGGGATCAGATTCAGACTGGAGGAGGTTACTGTTACTACTGTGCTTGTTCCATAATCTGATTTGCAACTGCATATGTTCTCTGAGGAGATCTGAAAAAGTCCTTTCTGAGCTCTCTGAGGGGGTCAGCTTCTGCTGCATCTGCCTGTTAGCTTCTAATTGAAACAAACAATTTAGGGGTTTAAAGAGAAATGCTACTCTTGCTTGATTTTGGCTTTTACTTTTATATTTGATCTGAACAAATAACGTTGTGTATTGTTTTCCCTGTCAGTGATCACAACAATTTAATGTCCTCACAAATTATGAGTATAATTAGTATGTGGCACTCTTCTACTTCTGTGGTAATGTTTATTGATCTGTTTAAAAAATTTATTATGGCTGGAGATGAGAGTACCTGGGATGAAAAGTATGTAAAAGCTGTGACTGTCAAAAATATCTTAGATTCAAGAAAAGTTTCTGTCTCCTTTTCCATGGATTTTAAAATATAACAAATATTATTTCTTTCCCTACTGTGACTGAGGTGACTGTTGAGATTCCCATTGTGTTTTTTAAGGGGGCTGTGATAGCTGTCAAGTAAGAATTTTGTGTTATTGTGTTGGGAAATACCCACAGCAGTTCAATCCCACATGCTCCCATCTTCCTTCTTGGGGACAAGGTGTGCAGAGAATGAGCTGGAGAAGAGGATGCTGGTGACAGCAACTGACATATGACTGGAAAGTAGGATCCTATGGAAAGGGGATCTGCATGGTGCAGAATAAACATCCAGAGAAGTTCATACCCAACATATTGATGATGACCTGAAGGTAACATCAGAAAAATCTAGATCATGAGTATTACCTGAAATGTCTGAGATAAGGCTGTTGATTCCTTTTTGTCTCTGGGACAAAAAGCCGAAGTGTTGTAACTAAATGCAATGTTAGAAGAAAGAAATTCTGCACTGAGCTTATTTTGCCAAGACTAGCAAAACGTGGCAGGGAAGATGCATCCAACTGGTCAACTTTCAGTGTTTGGAATAACAAGGTTTCTGCTGCTGACAGGAAAGCATGATGGTATTTTTGTAACTAGCACTACAGAATTGCAACAAGGAGTATTAGGTCTAATTTAGCCCTACTGTAAAAGCTGGAAGAATAACAGATGTTTTTGTGGAAATGTGTTTAGTCTATTGCCATACAACTGTAGTTGTGGAACAGAAAAAAAAATCCTTGTGAAATTCTCTTTTCTTTACTGGGTAGCTCATTAAAATCTCATTAATGGAATAGTTCAAGTTTTGGCAAATTCCTTGAGGCAATTCTTTTTATGGAGATAGCAATTTTTTTGCTGGCAACTGAAAGGTGAATTACCCTTGGGTAAAGCATAGAAATACCCTAAGATCTTCTCACAGTGAAAATGCTGTATTAGTGGTGAGGTTTCATTCTTCTCTGCTCCTTTTTTTTTTTAAATTAAATTGCAGGTAAGGAATTTAAAAAGCATTAGCATATATCATATTACAGAGAGTCCATCAGCAGTTCTATGATAAACTTCCATTTTTAGGTTGGGTTGTATAAAATCTCATTTTAGGCTGATAGTCAGCAGTAAAATAAGTTGGAAACCATGCTGCATAGGAGCTGTGGCATATTTATCTCATATTTCAAAATCACTTCTCAGAAATTGAAGTCCTGTATTTATGTCATCAGTAAGGTCTGAGTGTAAGCCTTTTGTAACCAAAAATGATAGTTCCTAGCATAGGGAACTAAAGCCTGAAGGGCTGAGGCTAGAAAAAGAGGACTTACAGGATCACATTTTCAGAGGTGTTTAAGCTCCCGACTCAGCTGAGTGTGAGGCATCCATGTAAATTCCTGCAGAGTTTTGAGTCACAGGTATGGCAAAGCTAGTGCTAATATGGATATCCTAGTGCATATCCAGGTGCCTGCAGGAGGTTCAGGAATTCTGAGTCAAATGCAGGAATGGGGGGACCATAAGACAAGCTGCTTTGAGAGCTGCCTGACCTAGACGGACACTAAGAATCTGGGTGTCTTTTAGTCTTGGACTCAGACCTAAAAAAGGATTTGAGGAAGGGTTTTATAAGGCTGCTAAGCCAATGTCTTAGTTCAAAATGTGTCTTCTGAACAGCATTCATGCTTAGGGAGTTGCACTGGCTTTCATGGGATAAGGCCAGTGTTAGAGCCAGGGTGTGTGAGAAGCACGTAGCTAAAACACAGGAGGGGATGGTGGAGCTGGATTTCAACATTTTGAGACAGGAAAGCTGCAGTCCAGATTTATTCATAGGAGCCAGCCCAGCTGCAGTGCTGCAGTGTGTTTTTCACCACCCAGTGCCTGAAACCTTCTCTCAGTATGTGACCTCACTTTCCAGTCAAAGAGGAGGAGAGGGCAGGAGCCCAACGACCTCATGCACAAGCTGTACACATCAGGAAATGTGCCTTAGGAGATCTCCCTTTGCATGCAAAGGAACGTTTACTGTCTGTGTCTCCTCTTCCCAGGAGAGCATGGTAACCACTGGATTTCAGGGGTGCCCTCCCTCTTAGCCTTCCCTGCTGCAGCCATGTTGGGGCTCAGTGGAGAATTTGGCAGCGCTGGGGTGGTGATGAAGAGCAATCCTCTCCATCAGCAGTGAGCTCTCTAACCCTGAGCTGGGTAGGGGGAAGAAAGGGGCTTTCTGATGCTAGACAATGCCCTGATCCAGCCTTTGAAAATCCCACCCTGGACTACTTTTGTGCACTCAGGCTTTCATCTTTCATCTAGGACCACAAATGCTGCTTGAGATGAAAGACCTTGAACTGTGGACAAAGCTGTTCACTAGGAAACTTCAGAACCTCCCATTTGTTTCACAGGGGCCATCATGCTGCTATAAAAGAGTAATAAAGTAAAACCTGTTTCGATTATCTAAAGAAGAAAGGTCTATTATCTCTGAGATGTTATTAATCCCAGCTCATCCAGTCTAAATATATTTAAAACTGATTTATATTCTGAGCTGTAGCTGTAGGGGCATTCTGTACCCCTCTCAAGCTTCCCATTTATGAGCAGGCTAAATTTGCATCCATAGAGTGCAGCTTAAAGGCAGGTGATTTTCCAGTGCTAACAACAAGTTTGTGCCTAGTTTGCATGCACAACACTGTACAAAGCCCAGCCAATCAATGCTGATTCCTGAGAAGCAGGAAAAGAAAAATCGACAGATAACATTTGAAACCCCTTTCAGAAAAGAATCCTCAGGACTTTTAAACAAAATTTGCATAAAAGGCATTATTTTCTCTTACTTAGGCTATGTATTAGCTAATTTTATATGTTGTGGTTTTGGTGATCTCTGATGTACAGGCATCCATCCACACACACATTATTCCCTCTAGCACACATCCTGGGAAGTTCATGAGATCAGCAGGGTCCCCGTGTCTCTGATTACTCTCAGTGGGTGTAAATGCAAAAGCAGCAGTGGCAATGAGATATGAGCTGATTTTGCCATTGGATGCTTTATTGATACATTTGTAGAGAGAAAGTTTTAGAAGTCAATAACCTTTTTTTTTTTCCCTTGGATTTTTTTTTTTTTTTTTTTTTTTTTTTTTATCAAGTAGTTCTGATCAAACAGTTGAGGAGGTAAAGTGGAGACAGCTTTAGAAAATGTCTGGAAGGGAAGTTAGGATATAGCTTTTCATTCTTTTGGGCAAAGTAGATATGGGGAAGAGGATCAGTTTTTCTGGGTTTTTTTTCCTCATAGGTGGTTCTAAAGCCCCTCAATCCCTTGTTTCAAGAGAAGTTATTTTTTTCCCCATTCTTGGAGTGGCATTGAGCAGAAGGCCTTACTTGAGGGATATGAATGTATATTTATCAGTAATTTCCATAACACATAATTTACTATTTGAAGTATGGATTGATAAAAAGGTGATTTCTCTTTATGGTAAAAAATAAATAAAAAGGCACAAATGCTTTACAAATCAGCTTACACACGTGTCTTGGGAGCCTCCTAACTCTGCTCTGCCACACGAATGATTATTTTTATTCATTCTAGTAAGAGGTCCCAAGGACCTCTACAGAAATATAAAGAAAGAGTTATCCTTGGGGATCTGAGTGTCTAAAGCTGGCTGTGTCTTCCTTTCCACACCTTTAAAAATATTTTTTTTAATGTCTGGTCCAGAGTTGCAATCCAGAAAAATGAGAAAAAAGGCTTATAACTGATACATGATAAATTTCATTCTGTGAAATGAAATGTGTTCCCTGTGATGTCCAAGAGATTAGAACTAAAATCCATGTAATTCTTCTCATTTTAGGTGAAATCTCTTTCTCCAGAAAGCACCTGGGCTGCTGAATAATTGGGTCTCGTGACTACACACTTGGAAATATGGGTTTTGGTAGGCCTGAGATTTTGGAATTTTATTTAATATCACCATCTAGGAACAGAAAGCTTGTAATTTTTAAGATCACAGTTTTGTGACACAGA
Source organism: Corvus cornix cornix (assembly GCF_000738735.6). NCBI lineage: Eukaryota > Metazoa > Chordata > Aves > Passeriformes > Corvidae > Corvus > Corvus cornix. Next base: position 8,326,599 of record NC_046337.1, on the reverse strand, counting down.
AACTAGATCTGTGAAATGCCAAGCACTGCCTTGACCCCGAATTCTTTGATTCACAGTGGGAGTCATAAAGCTTCTGGTTCCTTGGGAGCAGTATTTTAAATGTTTTCAGGTTGAATCTACTCCAAAGTTGAAAAGTCTGACCCAGGTTCCCAGTAGAAAAGCTTTATAAAATTTTCAAATCTGAGCCTTCACCATGAAACACAATTTTTTTAAAAACTAATTGTCCTTTTTCAACAGAAGTCTGTGTCATCATAAGGTTTTGACTGCTTGTAGTCATAACACTGTGAGAGGTGACAGACAGTAGTGTGGGAAATTACTTCTTTTAGAAAGAAATAGCACTTAAACTGAGCAGAAACCATTCCAGCTGCATGAGAGAATTCTCAGAATCTCTGAAAATAAAGCCATTTGGGTTTAGGTTCTTCATTATCTTCCTGCAGCATTAGAAAAATGACCAATAATTTCTAAAACACTGAGATTTTTTACTCTGTTGTGGTCAATCATATTTCTTATTCTTTCCTTTTCTCTTCCCTTCTTTAATATTCAGAATCATTTATCTCTGACTCACATCCAAATCCCTCATTATTTCATTGCCTGGCTTGCTTCCAGAACAGCATGAACTCACAAAACTTTGTGCTTCATGATGATACAGGGTAACTATTAAATTCTAGTGCCTGGTAAAATAGCAGCTCAGTGACAAAACTGCAATGTATTAAATTGCTTTTTGGTTTTATTCTTCTACAATGGCTCCCATGTTTGGAATACAGTATAAATATTTTCAATATAAATAATTTTATCACTTTTTAAAATGTATTGCAATTTTTATTATACAGAGAAAGGTCTGAAATTCTCATTTTCTGCCTCTTCTTTACATTCCTTACTCCAAGTAAAGGTAAATGACTCCTAGGAGTCTGTCACTTGACCATGGAAATATTCTGTTGTTTTAGGTATAATCAGGTGCTGCCTTCTGAAAATTCCTTTGCAAAGTATGTGGAATGCTGCATGGGGGGAGCTGAACTGCAAAAAAACTGCTCTGCTGAAATTCTAGGCAATACTGAAATGCCACAAAACAGTTTGGGGAAGTTACTGGACCTTAGAAAGCCTTGGGTCCTTATCCTAATTAAGCAGCATTCCCTCCAGAAGGTGATACCAAGGTGTTTAATGTCCCCTTAATTCTCCTGTGCTGAGCAGCCTCTGCTGTGCTGCCACACGACCTCTAAATCCAGATGACTGTCTGACAAGCTAAAGGGAATTACACATATGGAAGGTAATGCACTAGAGACACCAGAAATTACAGTTCTCTTCCACTTCAGGTTGTCTCTCAAATAAACGTGAGACCTTGCCATTGTTACCCTGTAGTAATAGAGGCAATCCTGTATCACTGCCTGCTCTGGATTCTGCCAGCAGTCACTGGTGAAGCACAGAGCAAGTAATTATACTAATTGAGAGGGGAGCAAGGTAGTCACCAACTCTGCACCTGGGAGACCCAAGTTTAATGCACCTAGCAGAAGGGTGACTTTTTTAGTCTGCTTCAAGACACACTAAGCAAAGATATTTAAATTTGTGGTCTTGGAAGAGCAAAATAAGCAGGAATTTCAGAAACTAGTTAGTGATGGGAGAGGATGGAAAATGTAATAGTAGACTGAAATAATTTATTCCCTGACATATGTATGCAGGCTAACAGGCACCCTGCATTATAATTAGTAATGCTGAGGAAGTCTCTGACTTTTTCCAGTGGTGTTCTTCCTTTCCTAATTGTCAGCTCAAGTAGGGTACTGATACATGGTGATGATAACGACATTAATGTGTTCTTGAAAGAAATTGAAAATGGCACTGCTAATAATGCCTGCACTGCCACAGCTTCTCTGCAAATTGCAAGAATAGTTCAGCAGCATTGAAAGAAGATGTAAATTGAATGAGGTCCCATATATCTTAATATCAAAGGCATATGATATTTGTCTATTTTACTGATTGCCAAATGTTAAAACCTTGGAGTTGGAAGAAAAATTGCCCCTTGAAGAGGGCTTTAACAAAACACAACTTAATCACTGAATCTAAGTGTGCTGTGCTGGCCCTGTAAACAGAGGGAAATTTCACTGAATCTGTACAAAAGCAATATAGGCCAATGAAAAATTATCAGTGCTAAACAGAGCAGTACTCTGGTTATGGATACAGAAAAATTGGAAAATATTGGTTTATAGACAGGGCAATCAGTAAATTTAATAAGTCACTTCTGTAGTTAGTCAAAGTAATTAACACAAGGGCATATAGGGCAACTTGAGCTAGAAGACTCTGGCACTGGAAAAACTGACTGTAAGAGAGACATTAGCTCATGATTAAGTAGTTTATCACCAGAAGTCAGCTTATGTAGTCATAAGTACTTATTTATAACTATTTCTGACTGGTACTAGGGTTACATAGGGCATTACATAGCCTGGGGAAATGGAATATAATCTATTTCATATAGGAAGCTTTTCTGCTTTGCTTGTTTCAGGCCAACATGAAGTTTTCATGTTCCTGATGAAATGGGGTGTGTTGAAAGCAAAAAGGAAAGATTGACTTCTGGTGATCAGGGTAGGAGGTTGTCCAACTTCATAGGGAGCATTGTCATTTCTAGGTTTATAGTTTTAGAGCTGATGTGGAGAGGACAAGACAGAAGGCAGGAATGTGATTTCCAGGTTGGTGTCTTGAAAAATGCTCTGCATATTCTGAGAAAAAGAAGTTACTTGGATGAGCATGTTTTGCCATTAGTCATACAGTTGGTATATGACTGGAGTGTAGCAAGGATGGTGTCTCCAGAGATGATGACATCAAAACCCTTTAAAAATGGGTTAGAGAGGTCTGAATGCAGTCTTTGAATGTAGGGAACCTGTACTGAGCTTCAGGAGTTTCACTGAACTGGAGTTGAGTAAGATCATACAGGATTTTGCCAGATGAGACTGTAAAGAAAAGAACACAACTAAAGTATATCAGCAGAATCCCTCTTTGTTAAACTTCAGTCGAAACAGTCATCCATTCTGCAAAGATAAAAACACCGTTCTATGACAAAATGAAGTTCACAGTGCCAACTTGCTGCTGGAAGGTGGAATATTTGGGAGCAAAAGATGATGTTGTATTAATAATGCTTCCTTGTCTCACTTGCCTTTCATGTCTTCTGCAAATGCCCACCCTTAACTTGAAATTTTATAAATTCCACTGCAAGAGCAACCTTTGCATGGCCTAGCCTTGAGTTTTAAATGTAAAATAAACTGCAGGCCAGTATTACTCAGAATTTCCCAGGCTGATGGGATTATTGTTGCACTACTTTATATTGCTCATATATGACGAAGGAAAGAGATTCCTGAGAGCAGACTCACCCCCAGAAACATACCTGAGAATTTGTCCCACTCTTGTTCCTGTCCAGTGTAACTGTAAATTTTAATTTCCTCTGAATTTTAGTCCTCAGATAACCCTGCTCAACCAAATATGAGTCTTATCAAAATGCAGCAACTCAGTTTTACTCCATAGGAAAATCATGGGAAGATTTGTGTGGATCTACTTAGAAATAGCCAGTCATAGTTAGACTTGAAACAGAATGGGAAATGGGAAGGAGTGAAGACAGTAGGTAGATCAAAATGAAAGTGTAGAACAAGTGGATGGAGAAAGTTAAAAAGAAGAATGGAAGGTGGCAAGAAACATCTCGACTTTACTAAGTATTTGACAGTGGTAATTTTAATAAAAGAAAACTACATAAGAGACCACATGGGGGCAGGGCTAAATCAAAGATCAATACCTCTGTGAATATTCCTAGTATTTATGTTGAAATGGTCATTTCACGTGAATGAACCTCACCTCTACTGATTCTGTTAGTGCAAATAAGGGGCAAGTAAAATCTTATGTAAACACAGAAAGATCACTAATCATGTATAAAATAAATATCTGGCCTCTAGTAATGAGCTTTATTGGATTAGAGTTCCTCTCTGAAAGTCCTACAGAGTTTTTTCAATGCAGCACATGCTCTATTCACCAGTCTCTGTCCCGTGGAGGAAACAGAGCTGGTATTTGTTTGCCTGATGTTGGCTGTCTGTAAAAATGGCTGACTGATATATTTGAATTATCTTTCCACAGCCCAATAAAAGTTCATGGCATACATGTCACCAAAAACTTTACTTTGATACGGTATGAGAGAAGTAAGAAAATATATAAATTGATAGTAAATACATTAGGGATTACAGACTTGTGAAGTCCTAGAAATGGAGTCCTCAGTGTTGAAATAAGAGCTATTCTCTCTTGGGAATTTTACTGGCTGTAATATTAAAAGAGAAGTTACAATCATTCAGGCTCGTAGGAAGTAAGGATTAATTCCCCAGATTTATTGTTGGAGGCACAGTGTATGTTATCCCTTAATGGAAAGAATATGCAACATGAAACAGATAATACTGTCGGTTTTCCATAAAAAACCAAGCAGACTAGATCCAGCCCCCTGAGGCTGTTTGGATTTTAAGGGATTTAAAATTTTGGCTAAGCAGTGATGTTCATGTTTTGAGTCCTTTCTTTGAGTTGCTGTGTCTATAGCTTTTTTTGTGCTTAATGTGCATCAACGTGTAATAACTAGGGATCCATATATTATAAGTCTGTGACAGTTTTAAAAGGTTTAATTCACCAGTGTGTGGCTAATTCCTGATTGTGTCACTCCTCCTGAAGAGTTGCAAGTGATAACCCACACTTGTAGATCGAGCACATGCACAGCAAGGAGTGCTGCTGCCTTAACTAGCTCCAGGAATTGTATTGATTAATTGACAATGCTAATCACAGATCTATTAAACTTTAATAATCAGGAATCAGCGTCATTAATTTGAGATTGCTACAGTCACAGGATGCACAAGTGTAGAATTTCACTGGTGAGGCTGAATAATTAATTTAATTTCCTAAAGACACGTGTCATAAGTAGGTATTGAAAAAACAGTAATTAAGTGGAAAAGTGTTTCTTTGCTTTCAATCATATTTATTTACTTTCCAGACAAGCATAGTTCTCATATCTGAGAACTTTTTTTGTTTTTAAATAATCCTTATGAATTTCAGAAAATTTCTGTGGTTATTTCATCGCAGCATGGTTTTCTCTAGGGCTGTCCCAGCTTTAGCAAGATAAAAGGGAAGCAAAATAATCAGCACTTCCTTGCAAATAGAAAAAAGACTGTCTGCTGGACCCAGTCAGCCAGTTTTGCATTACCAAAAGCATCTAGGTTACAGAAACTCAGCTCTTGTCCTTTTCTTCTACAGGGATTCAGTATTCCTTTTAGGTGAAAATAAACCTGTCCATGGACTAGAACTGAATCCAAATCTCTATGGATGTTTAATGCTTGTCCTTACAAGTATTATGCTCTCTTCTGTGCAGGGATTTAGCACACAGCCAGCTACTTCATACGTGGTTCTCCGTGCTATGTCCCTTGGGAGTGTGAGCAGTAAGGTGGAGAGAGTTTGCTTTATTTCTGAAACTTTGTGTAATTTATATCTCTTGTTTGGGTACTTGCAGCAGATCCATAGCTTGAGAGGCAAGCAAAGCTTGACCTTACCACGCACTGACTGCATGCATGAGGGAACTGCAATATCACTGCTTTTACTGGCTGACTTTGCAATGCTTCAGGATTAGTTTTCACAGCAGCTACTCACACCTCAGCTTCCCACTCCCTCCTTTGAATTATTTTGTCCAAATTGAGCTTGTGCCCTTTGCTGTGACAACCAAGGGAGGGAGATACTACAAGAGTTTGGCGTGGGAGTGTGCAGAGTTCTCAGTGGCTGGAGGTCTCTGATGGGTATGAAGGTTTTGTCTCTCCCTAGGAAGATACTGCAGTGTTCAGGAGGTCCTGTCTAAGGATGTCACAGTTTATGGAAGCAGACCTGAGGCATGCAAAGTGGCAAGAATCAAACCCATCTGCAATAGATATTTAATTCCTTAGACTCCTGTGGAAAATCCAGCAGACAGCTGGATAGACAGGTATGTCTGTAACTCTTGAATCCTTAGGTATTGCTTCAACGCTACTGTGGTTTGTTTTCAAAGAGATAACATGCTTCTGTAAGCCAGTTAAACATTTACATGCATGTGTCCATTATTACTGCATCACACTGTAATTCCTACTTCTAATTTAATCAGAAAAACAGAATAAGAATATGCACATGTAAATTCACTCTCGTTCGTTGTGCAGTCTTGATCCTCAGTGCAGGAAACTTTCCATGCAGCTTGTGAAAAATTAGGCATAGTGGCAGCTGTGAACATCTAATTCTCCCTGCAGGGTGCTGGCAATGTACTCCAAAGTAATGGTTTTCACTAATTGCATACTGCACTGACCATGGAAGCCTTTCACTATCCCATGGCAGAACAGTAGGATTCCTATGGCTTTTTCATTTAATTGAAAGGGAATAGAAGGGACTGTTACCATTGTCTTCTGAGACACAGTGAGGCTTCCACAAATTGCAGAGCTTTAGACAACTGGTTAACACTTTGTTTTATCATTAACTATCCCTCACTTTCATTCAGAAAAAAATGAACCCTTAACATAAAATCCAAGAATTTCCAGTAGGCAGGATTCTCTGGAGGTGTGCCATGCTGCCAGTTCTAAATTAAATGGAAAATGGGGTTGCTTTGCTGTGGTTCAAAATTAAAATTCAGGAACAAGTGAAAACCCAACGCGCCAAATAAAACAATGAGTAACTTCCTGGAAATTATAGGGGTTTTTTTCAGCTTTTTAATACAACTTTTTAAAATAATACTTTTTCAGTCATCAAGAGCAATTGTCTTACTGGACATAGTGCATCATTTAGGTTCTAAGTATGTAAGCATGTTTTCACCTTCACCTTCGTACACTGAATTAGCTTTGAGAAAAATAGGATTAAACTCTAATATGTAAAAGTCTTGATTAGACAAGACTAAGAGAAATCAAGTCTTGTTTAACAACATACTGCATACCTGTGTATTACATTGCATTGTGTAATATTATAAGTGTGTCTTTGAGCAGTGTAAGGACAGAACAGACTGGAACAGATGGAGCAGAGCAGGTGCTTTATAGGGAGGGTGCTTTATCTGTCCTTCTGTCTTTGGAGCTGTATGCAGTGCAGGCACTGAAACTTGAGCTGCCCTGCATCTCTCTGTGACAGTCCAGGGCTCCTGAAGTGGCATTCTTTGAGTACAGAGAAAGTAAAATAAGGTACATGAAGGTTGCTTTAATGTACAAGCTTGTGGAGCTGAAGATGATGTTTATTTTTTGTAATGGACCAAAAAGAGATTTGCTAGAGAAGCCATTCAGTGATAGCAGCAAAAAGGCAAAAGTGAATTCCACTGAGAAAAATCTGAGTAAGAAAGATGAGAGAGGGCTCCATCAAATGATAAGAAGAGCAAGAGATGTATAACTGAGGAGAGATCAGTTCCTTGTCAGCAGAGACAAAATAATATTTGTGAAGTTTTTGTGAATATTTTAAATTTTGTCAGGTGGAAGAATGGAGCTTTGTTTTTACTTCACAGCTTTGGCCCGAATACCTTTTTATATTCACAGCTGTGGGAGTTGAATGCAATGCTGGTGCATGACTTTGACTGGGATTTCTTTGAAGACTTTTAGGTTTCTGCTTGTTTCGTATTTGTCCCTCAAAATTAAAGGAGCTAAATACTTTGCACATTTGGCCCTGTGACTTTGTTGTCGACTGGGTATTTTTGAAACAAATTCTGCATTTACAAGGACAAGTAGAGTAATACAAATGAAAGAACATTTGAAAAACCTTGAAGGAAATTACTTCTGTGTGGGAGAGATGCTTTCAGAAGCATTAAGACGAGTTAATTCTGACAAGAATGCCAAGACTTTAATATGCTAGCTTATATGCTTGAGGCAATCAGTAATCAAATGCCCAAGTACCGTATGTACTGACATTTACAAATCACAAACAGATTTATATATTGTGATTCCACAACTTTATCACAGGAAGATCAGACTCTGCTGTTTAAAACAGATGATAGAAGAAGAATTAAAGAGTCATGTTGCAGTGGGGATCCTGCAACACGCATATATCAAACCAGGAGTCCCGTGGAAAGGAAATATATACGGACAGACAGATTCTTGCTAGCTGTTTCAGAGAGATGTTTATTTCTCCAGCCGCATGGCCGGAGCTCTGCAGAGGAACTGTTCCAGTCACGGGACCAAGGGTCCTTCTGCCCACGCAGGGAACACAAACCAACCCATGGGAACGAGGCTGAGCAGGGGCAGGGAAACCCCGTGTCTGTGCCCTCAGGGCCCCTCTGCCAGGGCTACACGGCAGGGGAGGGACCCCAACACCTCACCCGTTTTATTTTAATAAAAGGAGAATGAAAACAACTGGATAAACGTAACAAGAACAGTTTCAAGACAAAACAAGCCACCCTCCTGAGTCTTTAAATGTCCAGACAGATTCTGTGGAACATCTTAGGGCTGACAGAAGGGAGACAGAACTCTCTGAGCATGCTTTGTGGGGAAACTGAGGCAGGAGAGGGTTTAACTTCTTCCCTCCCCCTTTTCATCCCCCACTCGGCATTGGAAAGGGATTTTTGGGGAAACAATTGGCAAAAGCATGGTTTTGTGAGGGAAACCATGGATGAAAAAACGGATTGGGAATACACTGGGGGTAATAGGACATAGGGTAAAAGGGAAAGGTGGGATTAGGAAAGGGAAACTGTAGGGGGGGCTTACAATGGAGATATTGTCTAACATGACTACGATTTTTTGCATATATACTGCCTTTTACAGAAACACCACCAGGCCCAGTGACCTGCGATGCTTGTAACCCTTTTCTCCCTAGTACAATATTAAATTCCACCACCTCTCCATCTCCCAAGCTTGGGATGCATTTTTCAGGGTTATTCTTTTTAATAGCAGTTCTATGCACGAATATGTCTTGCTGGTTGTCACACCTTGTTATAAAACCATAATTTTGCTTAACATTATACCATTTTACTATCCCTAAGGTCTTAGTTACTATGATCTTCTCCTTTTTCCGAGTGGCTGCTGTTTTCTGTCTCGCTGCGTCTTTGCTCTCTCCTTCGGTCGCTCCCGTGTTGGAATTGTCGGGGCTGCTGGTGCCCGTGCGCTCTTCCCGGGGTCGCGTTCGGGGCCGCGCAGGCCGGGCCGGGCCGCGCCGCTCAGTTCTCCGTGCGTCGCCTCCTCTGGTCGCAGCTTCGCTGCCGCTGCCGGGCGCTGCACCCACGTCTCGGCCGGGCCCCCGAGCGATGACTCCCCCGCGCTCCGCTCCAGCGCGCGTCTCGGCTGGGCGCGGCTCTGCTCCACCGCCACCGCCGCCCGCCGCCGCCCGCGCGCCGCCCCTCTCGGCCGGGCGTTCACGGGGCTCGCTCCACCACGCGCTGTGCTGCGCCGTGCGGGCACCGCCGGTCCCGCCGCTCCCGCCGCGCCTCGCTCCGCCACCAACACTGCGGCTCCCGTCGCTCCGCCCGCGCGCGGGAACTGCCTCGCTGCTGCTCGCAGAGCGCTCGGTGCACGTGGCCTGGGCCGCACGGTCCCTGCACCAGGCTTCCCTTCGCCAAGACACAGCTGACATTGTTCAACAGTCTCGGTAACTAAATAATATTCACGAAAATATTCTTCCATCGGCATATATTTTGACTCCAGTATTAACTGTGTCCAAACGGTTTTCCAAAAGCCCTTGTAAGAATTAAATCCCAAGAAACATAGAAAAAGTTCTTAAACAACCATGCCAGGAAGTGTTTCAGTTCTTTCTGAGCTTGAATCAAGCTAAAATTTACAAATCGTTGTTCAAGAATCATTTTAAGTTTAAGATAAATGTCCATATGCGGCTCTGAGAGCCAAGAGTCTTCCCACCGTTCCTCCATAGTTTAGATACGGAATAGCAAAGCAAAACCAAGAAGAGGAATCCAAAGTTTCCAGGGTTTACTCACACAAATCAGTCGCTTAGGGATCGGGGATCGTTCTGCTCTCAATTCTCCACCATTTGTTGCAGTGGGGATACCGCAACACGCATATATCAAACCAGGAGTCCCGTGGAAAGGAAATATATATGGACAGACAGATTCTTGATAGCTGTTTCAGAGAGATGTTTATTTCTCCAGCCGCATGGCCGGAGCTCTGCTCAGGAACTGTTCCAGTCACGGGCCCAAGGGTCCTTCTGCCCACGCAGGGAACACAAACCAACCAATGGGAACGAGGCTGAGCAGGGGCAGGGAAACCCCGTGTCTGTGCCCTCAGGGCCCCTCTCCCAGGGCTACATGGCGGGGGAGGGACCCCAACAGAGTCACACTTATGAGAATACAAGCATCTGTCTGGTGTTTGTTATATGGGACAGAAAGTAACAGCAGTGCATTTTAAATACCTGAAATAGCCTTCTGAGTAAGGTGCTAACTAAATGGTTACCCAGAAGATTTATTCTGGGCAAACCACTTTGCCTCGTTGTTTCCCTCCTCTCAAGGAACAATTATTCTTTCTACTATTCTCATTGGTCTTGCCCATTTAGGCTGTGAGTTATGCCGTGTAAGAATTAGAGCTGCATCAGAATCTTTCTCTTTTGAGTTCTTAGATTTCTTAAAAAGTGTCTCTTGCTGCCCCTCATAACAGCCCTGATTTGTTAAAGGTGACAATATCTGGAAATGCAAGCTCTTCCTGTAACTGCAAGTTTGGGTAATCTTGTTTTGGGAAAGCATTCTCAGGGCAGAAGGTTTCTGAAGTTGGCTGATGTCACCTAGAGCAGTCAAGACACTCTGAGCTAAGGCATTTAGCTGTGGGAAGTGGGAGAATGGCACAGCAGGGAGTTAATCCTGGACTTCTTACAGCCCAGGCAATTGTCCTCACACTGGATTCTCAAGAAGCCTGGGATTTCTCTTTTCTGTTGCAGTATATCTGTGATGCATATGAACATTCAAAGCTCTGTGGTTCTTGTCTAATGCACACAGGAAGCACAGCCACAGCTCTCAAAGTATGGGGCTGACTCCTCCATCTTTTTTTTTTGTAATACCAGAGTAAATTCAATTAAGAATTTATTCTCCTCTGAAATAATAAACAAAACACAAACTAATATAATCCTAAAATAATGGATAATGTTTTTAAGTGGTTCAGTGTTGAGCAGTGTGTGGTGTCAATGTGGTAGCACAGCCTGAGAGATTTCAGCATTGGCTTGGCTTCCTGGCTTGACCTTGAATCTTCCTTGTCCCTCTGGACCTGCCCAGTGGGACTGAGACAAACCCAGATCAGTGCCTCTGGGCCAGATCCTGACCCCGGCTTCCAGCTCAGCATCCCTCCCTCTGCTCAGCCAGGCCCCTCCACCCCCCTGCCCTGCTGTCCCCCAGGTCCTGCTCACCTTCCCTTCTGGTACCAGCCAACCATTGCTGCTCCCAGGCACAAACCCTGGTGCAGAAAGAGAAGAAGTTTCATTTTTAACTTGTAAAATTGATGGGTGCAATATTTAAGTCAGGCACTTCTCCTGTGCCAGTATGATTTCTGGGTGTTCCAAAGAGTTAATGAAGTGAACGTGTGAGTAAACAGTTACAGTAATGGGAATTCTCCGCTAATATTCAGGCTTCCCATCACAGAGTCATGCCATTCCTCCAAATGTATTTGGCTTTAACTTTATTGATCTCATCCTTTAAAAAAATGTTTCCAGCATTTCATCATTGCCTCAGTTCAGGTTTTTGTAGGAAATGAATATTGTTCATTTATGAACACCGCTAATTATGAAATCCACAGCATTTAAAATACTGCCAGTAATAGAAGAAAGTAGGTTTTTTATATAAGCAATGTTTTTTGTGGTCTTTGCATCATCAGATATTGCCTTAGTCCTCTCCCTTTCCATTTTTTTGAAAATGTTAGTGAATTCTGAAAGATTTCTTTCTCCTGAGAGTTGCAAAACATTTATTTGAAAGGAAACAAAAAATCTTTCCATACTTCTGGCTCATGGGCCCATCAGCAGTCATCAAAAAAGAAATCATATTAATAATTATTATTATTTCTATACTAGATAGTAAATTTCCTCTATTAAAAAAATCTAAGATTTCAGTGCAAGATTAGAGACACATCACACTTGCTATTATTCAGCCAGTAGAGAATAGACCCACAAGGTAGACAGAAAAATAAAAGCAGAGCTGTTCCTTGGCTTCAGAGATTGCAAGTTTTGCATGCTACACTATAGTCCTGCTGCACCTGATGTTTTGTAATTTACAGTTCTCCAGAAAGACTCTCAGAGAATAAATAAAGAAGAAATACGCAGTTTTGAGAAAAAAAGCATCATGCAGGTTCAGTTTTTCATTCTTCCTCCTGGAGAGTTACCCATTCGTGTATTGCAAGCTGCCTCTTGTCAGAGCACAGCCCACTGTCACCACAGGTTACATGATAAAATGTGTTGGAATAATTCTCTGCATCCACTGCACCTTTTATCAGTAGCTAGAAAGTCATTCCTGTAACAGAAGAAGTGGGAGGGAGAGGATTCCCATGGGACAGATTGAAGGATCTAATGCCCAGCTAATTTATTTCATGGACACGATGTTGGCCATATCATAGTGTGCTTTCTCCTGCACAGAGCACACAACTGCATTTGGGGAACTTGCTATAATTTGTGAAAAGCTTCCACATTTTCTGCCTTGTCCTTAATTTTTCTTTCACGGTTAGAAAAATGCTGAACAACAGACGACTGTCCAATTGGAAATCAGCTTCAGGTTGGAGATACCCTTCTGACTTCCATTAACATTAACAATGTGGGTCTTTCAGGGGAACAGGTTTTTACAGCACTGTCAGATCTGAGGTCTAACTTTACAGATCTCAGGAGGAAACCTAAGAAGCAGCTCCCCACATCCAGTGAATGTTTTACTTCTTCCTCCCCATTCCCTTTCTGAGGATAACTTCTGACTTTATGTCTAACTCTGACCCAGTGTTCCTGTGTTTGAAGCATAAACAGCAGGGTGTTACATGCACAGGTATTGACTTTGCTGAATAGGCTCCACATGGAAGCAGCCAACTCATCCCTCCATTTTAACCAGCTTTTCCATCCCTAATCATGTTATTATTTCCAATGACTAATTGTTTGGAGGTGCTCTATCTCCTTCCATGTTGAGGCTCTGGGGGAATATAGGGAAAATTTAAGGCAGGGAGTTTAACTGAAAATCAAAGAATTTGTGAACAACAACCCCTGAGCAGAAATCAAAATTCACTGTAACTATGCCCAACAACTATGCAGTCTGGCACAGTTGGATTTAGGTACATACATATGAAAAAAAAAAAAGAAAAATAAAATCTTCTGTGTACTTAGGTGAATGAGAAGGGAAGAAAATGTAGGATTAAAAGAATGTACATCTTTACCAAAGCAATGTCCTCTGCCTTGGTGTAGAGAAAATTTTCACGTGGGTTAGATACAGAGAAGGATCCAGAAGGAAAATGACTGTAGACTAGGAAGGACTTGTACCTCATGTGTTTGCTGCTTTTATCTAAAATTAGAATTATATCCATTGACTCAGGTTTACTCCCATAGACCTACTTACATCTGTTTTACCTATAGACAGGGAACCTCACCTCTGTCCTCTCCAAAGTGAGAAGTGGGTGGATGAGCTGCAGCTTCTTTTGTCTCAAAAGCCTGGGAAGGAGCCTTAAGTTGTTCAGAATCTATACATTAATCATAGGGCATCTGAAGCTCTCCCAGAGTTGTCTGTGTGATAAAAAATGCTAATGCTTTTCTGGTTATTTTAATCCCATGTGGGTTAAGCAGCACAGTTTTAAAAGCTGCAGACAAAGAGGAGACAAAATAGACTTGTGAGGAGGAGCTCATCACTGCCTGGAAACAGAAGTGTCTGGAGAATTAGAGACTAAATACCAATATGGGAAAAGGTGACTTACAGAGAAACAAAAGTAAGAAAGGTAAGGATGACAATCAGAAAGCAATCCTTAAAGGGAAATCCTCTGCTTGCATTTGGTACAATCGCTGCGGGGAATTCGTGCCCTGGTGGGAAGTCATGGTCTGTAGCTGTGGCAGAATCAGGTGGTGAAGGTGCTCAGGTCATTTGATATCAAATCCCAAACCTGTCACAGCCTTCTTGAATGGCATCAGTCACGTCAGCTTGATGTGGGGACAACAAGCTCACACATCACTGCATAAAAATCCTGAATCCGCTTGTCACCCATGTTATTTAAAAGCAAGCAAAAGGTGAGCTCAAACTTCTAATTCTGGTTGGTGCTGGTGCAGCCAGGTCTGCCTTGGTGATCTTGTTTGCTCCATTGTTACCAAGGACGGGACAGGTATTCTGAACAAGTCAGTGACCAGCAGCAGCTTCCATTTTCCCATCCCTCCCTAAACTGGAGCAGGCTATATACAGCTCTTGGAGAGAGACAGGCTGTCCAGCAGAGGACTTCTAGTGCCTGCACAACAGTTGTTTTTGTTTCCCTGCATTGCCATCAGTATAAATTACAGAATTGTTAATGACAGTGGCCCTGAAGGGTGGTTCTCCTGGTCAGACAGCAGCTGTTCTGAAAAGCGTTGTACTTAATGTGCTTGTTGGTCTGTGCAGTGAGTCAGCCTTTGATGTTTGCAGCTGTAAATACAAGGAAGGCAAACAAAATGAAAGATCTCTTTAATTCCAGTGTTGTGCTGTCAGCTTCAGGGCCTATTGCGTGAGCTGTACATGATCTAGAGTTTGCTTTTGTCTCCCTTTGTTTAGAAACAGGAATCACTGCAGGCTAGGCTCAGGCTCTGGGGCCCTTGCAGGCTGTGAGCAAAGAGGTTCTGGGAGCTTGCAGTGTAAGGGCTTGTCAGCTGTCCACAGTTCCTTCCATGTGTACAGGACAGCCACCAAAAAACTGAGAAGGAAGATGGCTGTGGATAAATTTACTGTACCAGAAAACACAGTCCCAAGAATCCCAGCAACCTTCCCCAGCAAAGGCAATGTTAATGTAACTCTAATGCATTAGTTCAGGGCTTGGATTGCCGTGTTCTGGAGGTTTAAATAGGAACACTAGTCACATGTGATGATAGGAGCTATCCATTTGTAATTTTGTTGTCAGTTTTATATGGTGGACATAATTTCTTTGTGCTGTTTGCACAATGTCCAGCACACCAGTGCTCTCCAAACTCCCAGTTCAGTGCAACCATTAATGAGAGTCTGCGTGTGTAGCCTACATTCTGGACAAGCTGCATCCACTGTGATGGTTTACATTCCATCAAGACTGGAGAATCTGGTTGTATCTGCTTTGGAAAAAATTGTGGGTGAATTGAAATAGCTGCTTCCAGCAGCACTTCTTGGGAAAGTGCTTACAATGACAACAGAGCAAATAGCAGAGGGCTTAACTGATTCCTCCCCCAACACGGTATTTTATTTACACTAAAAGCACAGATCCTGTGATAGCAGCCTAGCCCTGGGTCAGCTGTGCTGATGTCAGGGTAAGCCCAAAGATTTATGCCTCACATTTACTGAGCAAAGGAGCTTCGATTGTTTAAGACATGGCCTTTCCCCAGCTGTTTGCTTTTCCAAGCACAGAGTCAGGCCAGGCTCCTGTGGCTGACGAGGTGCCTGTGCCAGCACGGCCATCTGTGAGCAAGGCTGCAGTGAGGCTGCAGCTCAGCCCACCCAGCCCTCCACCTGCATCCCACTTCCCTGTGTTTACACTTTCAGCCCCTCTGACCCCCACAGGGCTGCTGGGTCCTGGTGGCAGGAAAGTTGCTCTGCCTCAGCACAGCTCACCCCTCTTAGTGCGGGTCACTGCCAGATCCTGCCTAAGGGAACAGCCTCACAGCACTCAAGCTCCTCCTAATATTAAGAGGACACATATGGCAGTCCTTTGGGAAGTGCTGGATCTCTCACCGTGGAAACATGGATTGTGTGTCAGCACTTGATCATGGTGTCTCTCCAAGTGGGAGAGCACGAGAGATGCTGGGCATGCTCTCTGCCTTGGGACACCACTGCTTTGGTGAGGCTGTACAGGGTGTATATTGCAGGTCTTAAGAAATATCAGGCTAGGAACATTAATGCTGCTGTTTGGAAAAAAGAAAAAAGAACTGTGAACTTTCTAAAGGAAAACGAAGATATTCAGGAAAGCTCTTACACCTGAATAGTCATTTCCAGCTGGCTTAGAAAAACCCCAGTGTTGATGTAGTGTCCAGGAAAAAGCAAAATCAAAGATTTTTAATTAAATGCTTTTCCCAAGAAAAATGTGTGATCATCGAGACCTGCAAGGCAAGATGTACATATTGTTTGTGAAAGGAAAAGACAAGCACTCTAACAGGCTTCAAAGGTCTATATGTGCTGTGGTGTCTCTGGACTACAGTCAACATCATATTTTTGTTGTTTTTGAGGTTATGTCTTTTTGAGAAGAAAAAGGAACAGAGGAAGCCATCTAGGAGACTGGAAAGGAAATAATTGTATTCACCAGATCTATTTGATATGTGTGTCAGAAAGGCTCCAGGAAATGAAGCTTTTGCTAGGCATTGCTTCCCATCCAGTCCCCTTCTGGCTGGGAAGCCCTGACTGTGAAGTATAACTGTTGTCCTGCTGGGATAAAAGCCAACCATATTTATTCTTTTAGTGTCAGATGTAACCTCATACAAGGCAGCAGCTCTGAAGCTGGGCAATCAAAGTAGATTCCTTTTCAAAACTGAAAACTCAATCTCCAAAATGTCAGCTTTCTTTTAAGCCTACAGTGTTTTCTATCAGCTGTAATGCTGCCATTCCAATTCACATACATGCTTAGGACACTTGGAAAGCAGAAGAGGGAAGGAAGCACAAGGAGCAAGGCCAGGCTGAGCACACCCCTTCTGTTTTCTCTCTGGCAGTGCAGAAGGGTCTGTGTTCATAAGGACACAAGTAGGTCCCACAACAACAGTAAAAGAACTCTCAAAGGAATTTATGAAAGTAACTGTTTTATAGTAAACATTTATTTTCTTTAGCTCTGACTACACAACAAATGATAACATGAAATCAAACATGACACCCTACCTGCAGGACTTGACTCTGACAGATGGAGCTGTGTTCAAATAGCACCATGTTGCCAGTTCCAATAAAGCAAAACCGCAAAAAGTTAAAAGCTAATGGGGGAACTAAAAATGTTCAGTTCTTGGAAGTAGACCAGAAAACATAGGGGGAAAAGAGCATGGAGGAGAAAACTCTTACATGGGGATCAAAGGAAAGAGCTTGTCACCAGTGTAGAAAACCAGAAGGACTGATAAATGTATTTCTGAAGTACTGGAACTTGATATTATCTAAGAAAGCTCAAATATTTCAAGACAAGCATGGTCAAGGTGCAGATGTATTTAGATTGCTTTATGAGTGAAAATGGCTCTTCCAAGATTCTTTTTAACTCTGAACAGAAGTTTTACTGGAAATAACATCTCTTTTGGGTGAACTTTGAGATCACCTTCTGCTGTCCATCAACACAGCTCTGCCAAAGTCATCATATGAATTGCCTCTTATATTCAGTGGGGATCTCAAAACCTGCAGCAAGTATGATAACCCTGCAAGTAGCTTTGAGACAGCTGTGTTAATGGTGAATCTAAATCATTAAGAACTTCCAAAAGTTTAGACATAAGTCTGTTTTGGAAATACGAATTGATCAGACTTCACAACTTCTGTCTTTGTTACAGTATTTACTGTTCTGCTTAAGGTACCAGTTTCCAGTTCTTGGCAATTAAGATGAGAATTTCAGCTTCTGTTAAGCTCTTGGGTATGTGAAGAAGAAACTTGCAAGTAGGTATTGACTGAACCTTGAAGATGAAATAAAAAAGAATCGGGAGGCAAAGAGTAAAAAATTGCAGTTTTTAATTAAAATCTCATGGTTCTGAAGCTTCCATTTTAGGATTGCTGAATTCTTTGGGCTGGCAGCACTGGCACATTGCTCAGGCTAGCTGACTGAGTAGTGCTTGTTCAACAAGAATAGCCAAAGCTGCTCCCCTAGGCATACTAAAAGCTCCAAAATACAAACTGTCTACAGACTATTAATTGCATACTTTCCTTCCCCAAATGCGTGAAATTAAGAGATATCAATTCCAAGCACACAGAGAACAGAGGAAAGGACTTCTATCCTTCACCTGCTGTAAAAGTTCAATTTAAACTTCTTTTAAGCACATTGGCAAATCTTTGTATCCTCACGTGTGGTTGGTATGAGGATTCACCTTGTTTATGACACAATGCTGCTGAGCCCACAACCATGAGGCAGAGATTATAATCCTATAGATTAAATGCATGTGAGGAATCTCTGGTGTCCAGCCCCAGGGACAGCTGGAACCTCTCAAGGCAAATTGCTGGGTGCCTTGGAAAATTGGTATCACCTGCATCTTGTGGAGGTGCATTACAGGAAGGGAGAGTTGTGGGGAGGGGTGCAGGGTAAAGGGTTGGGTTTAGACTAACAGTATTAGAAGGATGAGGAGACCTAAAGTGCCCTAAAAAATGTGTGTGATTTTCTAATAATCCCTGTTGATAAGGAGGGTTAAAGGATGCTGCTTGTTGAGCTGCCTGCTGCAAGATGAGGGATACATCTTCTGCTGGATGTCACAAGCTGCTGTGGAGGTACCTTGTCCATTTGTAAAATACCTGTCTTGGTGTTTATTTCTATTTCTGGAGCTCAGGAGTGGAATAAAGTAGATTGTGTGTTAGTGATTGAGCTGTAAGAGCATGCAGAGCCCATCTAAGGAGAGCCAAAAGCCCTCAAGCAGGGACAAATGAGATACAACTCTTATCTTGCTGGGACTAAAGGATTTAGCAGGGGTGCCAGAACAACTGACTACTGCATAATACATAAATTGTGAAGAAAACCTGAGGTAAGAGACCCAGGGGCTGAAGGGCTCCCAAGCTATACCATGGGGGACTGGATTCAGTAAAGAAGGTTATCTTTAGAGCTCATCTAAACAACTGGATGTGGAGAATTCCTTTGTGAATTGTTGTGCCTTTTGAATTGAGCGTCTTGAGACAGAGCCCCAGCATGGGTTCCCGTCTCTTCTATCTGCTTGTCTCTGCCCTGTTGCCTTGACCAGAAGTCCAAGTGTTAGTTTACACATCAAGTGACTAAGGGAGAGCAAGGAAATAAGTGAGGTAAGGGGGGCTGATTTTTATCACTTAAACTCTTTAGCTGACTTGTGGGCAGCAGTAGCACAGTAACCCTGTCCCTGCCCGGCTCCGTGGGGTCCCGTGTGCCCCCACAGACGCACGGGTGGGTTCAGTGTCACAGTCAATACCAAAGAGTCCAGAAGAGCATTTGGGTGCATCCTGGCAGGAGCATTTATTGCTGCTACACTGTCGAAGGGTGCAGAGGCAAATACCGACGTGATCCCAAAACTCACAGTTTTATCTGGGGGTGGGGAAAAGGCAGGACCAGGGAACAGGGGCCAGTGGGAAGCTCCGCGGGAGTGACGAGGGGTAGAGGCTGACAGCCAACTGGGGAATCCAAACTGGGATAGATTAACATAACAGAACAATTCATCCTGGCAGAAGCCTTTCTAGTCACCCTAACATAAAGTGATTCTTGTGGTACTAGGGACTTGTCTTACAGAAAACTCTCTGTCCCTGGTGATGCATGTTCACCGGCCACCACAGCACAGTAACATGTTTCTTTGTGTTCAGTCCAGCATCTTCCTTGTGTGAATAGTTGTTGGTTTTGCCTTGCCTTAATCTGCATTTTTTCTTTGGTTATTGTTTTCATAATGAAAAGTATTGTAGGAGCTGATGTTTCTGCAAGTACAATGGTACTTTTTAGCCCAGTTAGGTAAATCTAAAAAGAATAAAAAAGCCATTTTCATGTAGTGGCATGGTAGAGAGACAAGGGGGAACAACACAATTTTACTGTAACCATTTAGCAGAAACCAGTGTAAAATGCACTATATAGTCATCTAGCCCCACCTTGTCAACAGCTGACACAGAACTATCATCTTGAAGGCCTGTCTTGTATCTGCTCGTACATTACAGCTGCTTGTTATTAAACTTGATTTTTCTTTCAGAATTATTATATTGACTAATTTGTTCCTTTCCTCTCACCTCAATGGCAAAACTAATAAAAATCTTTTCTCGGACAAAATAAGAGATATTGCACCTTTTAAATTACCTATGGCTTTATGTCCTCCCACAGGATTTATTGGTTCTGTTTGTAGAAACTATAAATAATTGAGGCTAGGCTTCTGCCTTTCATATTATTCTCCCAGTTAGTTCACCTTTGCTTTAAATAAAGACTTTTGGTATTACTGCATCTTCCAAGATTTTATTGCAATAGAAATTGCTAATGCTGAAAGCTGCTATTACTGGTAGTTATAAGCCCCAGAACTTACCAGGTGATAGTGAAGAATAACAAGTAACTTGGATTTCTGTGACTTTTTGGCAACTTCAGCACTGACTTGAATACTATCTCTTCCCTAATACTTCAGACTAGGAATGTTGTTACTACACTATCTTTATTGAATTCTTATCTCCTTTTGGTGGAAGTATTATTTTCTAATTTCTTCTACTGCTGTTTCCTCTCAGTGTGCTTGGTTAAAGACTGTGCCTATGGCATATATAGTATAGCACACTCAGGAATTGCAGTCTCTATTAGTATATTAAAAGCTGCCTTTAGGTGATGATTTTTTCTTAGAGGATGCTCTATCAGCACCTCTTATTGCTGTTTTTTCTGAGGGTCTGCTTTGCTGCCATCCTTCAGATGCACTGAGGTGCCATAAAATTATTTTGAAATGGTGGGGCTCCATTTGCAGAATTCAGCCCTGTTCTGTGTTTTTCCCTTTGGTCCTCCTTGCTGTGTGGCCTCTAGACATTGGCTCTGGCACAGAGGGATGGCTCCTGGGGGTGTCTGTGCTGCTGCTGGGTTGGTCTCTGACATGGCAGGGGAGCTGCTCTCCATTAGGTGCCAACTTTGGGTTTAAAGGCTCAGTCCTGCAGATTTGAGTCTCCTGTTAAAGAAAAAAGCACCCATCTATTTTAGTATCTCAAACAACATGGTTCAAGCGTTTCAGTTTTGCAGGGAGCTTATTTAAAACCTGTCTGCTCAGTCCCAGCTGAGCAACTGATTGTGCACAACTGCACTGGAAGTTGAATTTTGGAGCTGTGTGCTTTCTTTTTTTTTTCCTTTGAGCTGTCATGGGTCTAATTACAAACTCTGCCCACATCTCCGTGGACAGGTTTGCTGGGTGCAGATTGATGCTTGCTCTCCCTGGCATGACAGCCTGGGAAAGGCACCTGCAGGAGACTATTGATCTCCAGGACTTTCCTGCTGCTCAGCTGTTCTTAGTAGAATTTCAGCTTCTGATTACTACACTTCGTATTTTTATTCTTTGGGGAGATATAGCAACTGAAGGAAAGAAAGCAGAGGTTTTGCAGAGGATTTTGTGAACTAAATGGTCTTTACTCACTGACAAAGTGCTGGGGATATGGCTAAAATGAGTTATCTGTGGTCGGTTCCCCAGCTCTGCTAGTGGGGATTCCTGCTGCTCCTTGTAGAAACCCCTTGAGCCTGTGCTGCTGCTTCCTCTGAGCTTGCTGATAGCTGCTGGCAAATTGTGTCTGTTGCTCAGTAAGCTAAGCGCTTTCTTCCAGGCTTTTTTGAACTTAAAACTTATTCTTTATTGAAAGTCAGCTCTAGCTCCTTGGTTGCAGCTCTACCTTTCTCTGTTGACCCAGTGTGAGGAAGCAGAGCATATGTGATTTTTTTCAGTTGATTTCCCTTTATTCTAATTCACTCTCCTTAAAAACAAGTTTGCTATGATAATGGCCATCAGCAGTTTCTGGCCTGGAAGATGCAGCATGTATTGCACTGTACAGATGATTATGCAGTGACATACTCAATAATCAATGTGAGAAATCTGCCCATTTAAAGCTTATAACATAAATTTGATATTCTGATATTTCCTAAACAACCAAGATTTGTATTTGTAAATAGAAGTTATGGAATAAATTCAAATAGGAAAATCTGGAATATATTTTTTGCCCTCAATTATGCAGGTTAAGTCAATGCACTCCACAGTTAATAAAGCTATAACAGACTTAATAAATCTGAACCATAAGTTACTGCAGGAAGATTTCTTGAGCGGGCTGATCTGAGTAAGGGAAATCTATGGAATCAAGGTACTATGTGAAAAATGTCCGGTATTTAGAATGTTTTTAAAACTGAGTTTTACTTGTTGGTTTAGAATTGGCTGAGATAGTCCATGTATTTATGATGGCACCTACAGGTACTCTTTGGCAAGGAGAACTTTGTAGACCACTAAAGCAATTGCTCAGGACAAAAATCTCAACACAAACAGAACAATGTTATTTAAGAGTTCAGGTTTTCTGTCTGGGAGGAGTTTTCACTCAGACAAGAGTAGTGTAGGTAAAACAGAGTTTTTATGGTCCCCTCACTTTTAATTAATGGTTCTTCAACAGGCAGGTTGTGTTAAGTAATTTAGTTCTTTGCCCTGTCAGTGAAATCAAACAAACCTACAGGATAACTTAACTCATGCTGAATGCCATCCTTCAAGTTAACCCACTAGCCCTGCTGAAACTGTTCATGGCTTGAACAGCTATTCAGTACAGTGCATATGACTGCTGAAATGGATTCACCTCTTTGTATAACCTGGCACGAGTTGTCTCTTCTGTTGTAACTCTTCTAGGCTGAAGTCTTTATAAAAAGACTAGGAATGTATTTAAAACTTGAAAATCACAATTGTCCTTTTCCTCTTCTGGGCTTCACCCAGCCTGGGTGCAACACAAAGAACTCTCTCATGCCTGGGCTCAGGGCAGGAGTTTTATGGCACTTTGACAGGTGCTCTGTGCCTTTGTATCCCCCGAGCATTTCAGGGACCTCGTGGTTTAAAGCAGACATACCTTATCACTGCTCTTGATTGACACCTTTCTTCTCTGAAGGTGTTTCAAAAACGTGCACAGCTCTGCCCAATAGGAGTTCTCCCTGATGGGCTGATTATACTGTGTCCCAATTAAAGAAAATGGTTAATTTTACAAAATGTCTTCTCTCTATCTGCCATATCCAGTATAGAGAAACATGCAATGTTTCTTGCAGGGAAGTTATGAATCCAGTTTGAAAGCAGTCAGTAGGCACAATTGTTCTGCTGCCTGGAGGCTGATGGATAAGCAACAGGTCTGTGCTGAAGCAGGTGTGTTTAGGTGCTCATGAGCTGGCAGATTTTGTTTTGCTTTGTCAAAAAAGGAAGATTAAAGCCAAATTTCTCTGGGTGGAGATCTTGAGAGAGAAGATGCTCCTAAACAGAAGGGGATACTATCTCTGGCACAGAAGTTGCCCTAGTTCCCACTGATTTATGGGAAAATCCAAGTCAGCCCCTCAGTTGTCCTCATCAATTAAAAAAAAAAAAGAAAATTGTAAACAGCTACCTTTTTTCCAAAAAAGGAAGGATAAAAAAAAAAAAAAATCTGCTCCTAGTTAAGCTGAGAACCTGATAAAGCCAGGGCTATGTTCCTGGACAAACTGACAAACAAATTTGGACTGCAAAGAACTGTAGTGATTCTTGGGAAAAGGGGAAGATGGTAGGAGTTTAGCTAAACTTACCTTGGTGTGAAATGCAGATAATGTTTAAAACACCCACTCTGGGCTCTGGAAGTGTAAGAGTTCAGCCCTTAGTTGGATACACAAACTTTATACACCTATTCAGTCCCTCTCCTACTGCCTCCTTCCCCCAGCAATCACAGCTCTTCAAGTTATAAAGGTAAATGTTAAATAATGCATTCTTCTGAATATTTATAGTTTGCCTAGTAGTTTGCTTACACATCATTGCAGTTCTCCTGAGCTGATCCAGTAGTGGATATGGGGAAGTTTTTTCCATGCTTGTTTCCATGATGTAACTTCACAACTGGGTGCAGCTGCCTGTTGCATCCTTTGCTTCACAAACTTACTTTTGAGGTTATTTCTGCTTGAATCTGATGATCCCACCTGACACTGATCACCCTGTAGATGGGAAAACAGAAGAAATCTTCAATAAATAGTTTATTTTGAGGCTTTGTTTTCTTCTCTGACTTTTCTTTTCCATTGCAGTGCAATTTGATGTTTGCATCTTTGTTTGCAGAGCCTCATACACGGTGCTCACAATATAGGTGCAAGAATTACCATTTGTTAGGCAGATGCTTTTGGGTAAAAAGTCCTTTCACCTTTTCTAAGAAGAAGCTGATTGTCTGTTAAGCTTGTTATCAAGTCAAAGCTGGCTCTTGTGTCCCTTGGTTACTGCGAGAACCAACCGAAGGCCTGATGTAACACGTGCAATGAAGAAAATACAAGTTGTGTCACCTGAGAAACCAGCTCATAAAAGTGTCTTACCATCAGGTTTTTGGGAGTTGCCATTTGTCAGTCTTTGCTGAATTCAGTTGGAAAGTTGTCCTCAAAAATATTTCAAAGTTAGAAAACAAAACGTGCTGTTAAACATGGATTGCAGAAAATTGATATTTTAAATGAATGATGATACATTGCAGAGATTACTGATGGCACGGGAGAGTTCTGGGGAAATAATGAGCTGTCTAAATGGTCAGGAAGAAATTTAGCTTCGTTCTGTCACCTCAGATGCACAGGAGCAGAAAGTGAAATAATTTATGACAAGGCTACGTACCCCTTAACACTGTAATATATCAGACTTGTGATGTTGTGACACCAATCACCTAAAGATTCTAGGGTTGTGTCATAAATTAGACTGTGCTGCATCTGATTGGGCTTTTTGTGCTTTATTCACATCAAAAGGCAATTACATTTTGTGCAAACTTAATCTTACCAGTTTAATGGCGCATGTAAAATATGCCGTGTAATTTCTCCTTTATTAATTCTGTGTAGGGGGGATTTCTGCAAATGAGAGGCAACTAATTATCTTGTTTCTTAGGTAGTTGGGGGTACCCTTCAGGATTTGGTCTTTGCTTAAATGAAATGTAGGTGTAAAAGATGTATTTTGAACTTTTTAAGGGCTGCATCTCTACTACTTACAGGAGCTATCTTAATGCTCAATATAAGTGCCTAAATGATCTCAGCAAGCCAGGGCTCAGCAGATTCTTACACAAAACTGTGATAAACACCAAAATGAAATCTGTGTTTGTGCAGGGACGGGGGGAACGGCTTTAAACTGTAAGAGAAGAGGTTTAGATTAGATGTTAGAAATTCTCACGTTGAGAGTGGTGAGGCACTGGCACAGGTTTCCTAGAGAAGTTGTGAATGCTCCATCCCTGGATGTGCTCAAGGCCGGGTTGGATGGGGCTCTGAGCAACCTGGTCTAGTGGAAGGTGGCCCTTCCCATGGCAGAGGGATTGGAATTAAATGATCTTTAACATGCCTTCCAACCCAAACCATTCTATGATTTAATTATCTTTTTCAATATTCCTTTTCCTTTGGTAATGAAATAAACTTGGTGCCCACCAAAACTCCCCACAGTTTAGGTTAATGAAACTTCCTGGCAGATCAGATCTAAAAGGAATGATTGAATACCAAAAAGGGTCTCTACACAAGAAATTAATGACCTTGGAGAAGAGAGCAGTGAGAACAGGACCAATCTCAGCAGCCCAAAAGGTAAAGCCATGTCTGCTGAAGGAATGCTGAATCTAAATGCTGGTCTAAGCTGGGAGCTCTAACAGAAACACAGTAGACACCAGTGTGACAAATACAGCTGGAGGATGACTTAGGAGAGGTATTTCCATGAGGGTTTGGGATGCTCTGGTGCCTGCTGAGGCCTCTGCAGGAGCACAACGCAGGATGTGGCTCTGGGCACCCAGTGCCAAGTCAGGTTTGCAGGCTGCAAGATTGCCCCTGGACTGGACTAATTTTTTTTTGTGCCTGACTGTACATTTTCACTGCTGCTTGTAGAATGTGATTAAAACATCATAAACGAACACGAGCACTTAAATTAAAGGATACTGTTGGCACTGATCAAGGTTATAAACAGGCTGGGAATGTGTGTGGGCAGGTTTCAGGATGAGATTTGGAAAAATGCTTATTGAAATCCACTCAAGTAGGAGCATGGGGAGAGAAAACTGGGGGTTATAAAGGAGTTATATGGTGCTGGCTGTAATAATAACAACAAAGTGAGGTGCCACATAGCTTGTGCTTAATTGGGCCTGTTAATGGGCATGTTTGTGTGAAAAGAGGCTAAAGTATGTGTAGTTTCCAAAAGTCTGTAATAAGGAAACTGCTTAAAAAAGGCTGAAGAAGAAGAATAGTGTAGTTGACCTGCTGTATATGGTTGGGGCTGATGATTACTTCAGGGATTGAACATATATGACAGATCTCAGTTCTGTACTCCTACTGCTAATCATTTAAGCTAATTTTACCAGCTGGAAGGTGTAACCATTTTTAAAAATTTTTAATTTTTTTTTTAATAGAGACCAAATTCTCTACATAAATTCTTTGTAGAAAGCTTATTTTATAATGAATGTTTCCTAATGAATGAACAGTTATTTTTCCTTTGGAAAAGGGATAAAACTATTTCCAAAAATTTATAAGGGAGGGAAATTTGTGTTGGCTTGTTTTTGTTTGGGTGTTTTTGTTTTTTGTGTTGTTTTTTTTTTCCCTTAATTGGCATAACTTTATAATGGAATCTTAACATTTTCTGAATTTAATTTTTTTTTCTGATAAGATAGTAAATATCCTTCTATGTCTGTTAAAATCCTAGCTATTTTTCATTACTTAGTGGTTTCTGAATAACTGCAATTCAGACACTGATTTCAGTTTGCAAGTAGTACACATTTGACTGAAGCTTGCTATTTTTAGAGGATATACATGTCACATCCTGTAATGAAATTGAGCTTGATATTAGTTCAAGCCTAATAACAAGCTGAAGCGAATTAGTTGAAGTGTCAGAAGCCACTCACTTATTCTGTGCAGAAAAGGTGATGGTGATTAGTCATGTTATGTCAGCTGTAACAGCTGGACAGGAAAGAGGAATGATTTAAACACACACTGAAATGAAGATACCATTGCTTTTCCCATTAAACTGCTTGCAGGACTGATGCATGAAAACAGTTACTTGTTCTTCAGCACTCAGAGTTGTTGTCCACCTACAGTAGCTGAGAGACAAATGATAGCATGTGTGACATTGCATCTTTACCTTACTGATATGTACTTTGTATTTCTAAGCAATTTTCTATGCAGAGCTTTAGAGCTGAATTCCCTTTAAAGCACCAGATCAGTATCACAGGCAGGGTTCTGACCAAGACTCTGAAGAAAATCAGTGGTTTGGGCCTTTTTGAGGCAACAGAAATGAGCTGAGAACTTCAGATCCAATTTTAGTTTTGTGGCTCTGGTCTTGCCTTCAGGAGTGCCCATGCCCAGGCTAAAAGCATTGTTTTAGCTAAATAAATCTGCATTTGGATTTATATGAACAGAGTAGCTACCAGGACAGTACTGGTCTGCAAGCTCAGCAAAGAGGAGTCGTGTGGGTGGAACTGGGCAGAGCTCATGGCCTTTAGTTGTCATAAAGCTTCATCCCTCCACTTGCCAACCTTGCTCCTCAGGAGTCAAAACTAAGAGAATATTGGACTAGCTCATGCTTGTTTCATCCATGGAGCTGCTAAGTATGGTCAAAAAATTAGGGGGGAAACAAATAGTCAAATGATGATTTTGAGGGCCACAAGCTAAAATTGGGAAAAACTGCTTTTTAACAACAGGCTTTTGGAATAGAATAGGACTGATGATATGTTCTGATCTCTCCACTTCTTGCTGTGTGAAAACCCTTTGTGTCTTAGAACATCACAGATCTGGTTTAGGTGTACATTGAGAAAAGACTTGTGAGTGTCTTTGCCAAAGACCTCTGGGCCTGGAATGAAAGGAATGAAAAGGAGAGACTCAAAAGTGTAGCAGATTGCAGTGTTATGTGACATGAAGCTGCATATGAAATAATGGTAGCTGAAAAGTGGCCTAGAACTAAAGGTCAGGAATCCCTCTGTTTTTTGGTGTCCACCTACTGAGTTAGTAGGAGGATTTGAGTTGCAGCCTGTCCTATATCCACCATCTGAGCTGGCTCTTTTTCTTCAGCACATCTTCTTAGGACTCTTAAACAGCACATTTGGATATCTTGGTGTACATCCCAGCTGAGCCAAACAGGTGGTTTCCCTGACTCCAGCACCACTGAGCTGGGCTTTACACTCAATTCAATAAATGCTAAATTGGGTCAAATTCTACTTTGATGAAATCAATGGCAGATGTCATTTGGCTGTGATCTTTTCTGCACTCAGGCCACTTTATGCTCTTCTGGCACTGTAAAGGAGGTATGAATGACATTGTGAGTCATTTTAAAGCCCGTTTGTGCTGCCAGGGTGATACTGTGGGTTTAGAGAAATGAAATTTCAGGCTAATTTGCTGAATTAGCATCAGGGCCATGAGGTTGTTTGGACTGAGTCAATGACAAGATGTTGCGTGAGAATGAGTTGCCCGACAGGTTCCAGTTTCCCTGTGGCTGAAGGGAACCCCCTGCAAGGATGCAGGACGATAGCAGAGCACTGTGCAGGAGAGGCAGGGATGAGCCTTCCTGAAGACTGCAAATCAGCAGGCAAGTGACTGAAATGTAATGGGAAAAACATCCATGACATAATGCCAGGGGATGAAATTGGAAAGAAATTACATCCCTTGGGAAAGATTGAGAGGTGGGAAAAAAATTTACCCTGTTTTCCAGGTAATACATGAATGGTTTGCTGAAGTGTGGCTGATGGCACTTTCCACTGATGTGATCTGAAGTTCTCTGCAGGCTTGTAAAGAGACTTTCCCTCCTCTTCCTGAAATAAGAGCAGCAAAGTCCCTCAGAAGTTTCTCATTACAGAGGATTTATTCAAGATTTTGCATTTCCATCCACAGTCTGAACCTCTTCAGTGGTTCACTGCCTCGCGTGGTGTGTAAGGTACTTCAGAAGTAAGGTACTGAATCAAATAAACCATTTTATAGCTGTATTGCAGAGTTAAATGGGAGCAGCTTGCTGAGATGTAACACATATTTTGTAAAAATAGCCAGAAACTTATTTCCTTTCAGTGGTTACAATTAAGGTTTTCTTGCAGGAGAAAGGTGGAAGAAAGGCTGTTCAATTACACAGAGGGCTGCAGAAATGCCATTGAATGAATCATTTAATCCTTTTAAGTACAATCATCTTCCAATTTTCCCTGTTTCGGATATTTCCCATCTTACATGGCACATCCAAGCATAAAAGGGAAAGGTTGGTTATAGCTCCTTTTGTGCTCCCTGTCGGTCTGTTCTTGAGAAATACTTGAACATAGAAGTAAACCCCCCCCATGTACATCTGTATTTGGCTAATACACATAGATGTGAATGTGTGTGGTAATTTAGTCAGTATGTGTAATATGTTTGCATTAATTCTGGTTTGTGATGCATGTTTTGGTCGTGGGGTTACACTGTTGATTCTCAGGGCCTTGCATTTAGGATTTGGTCGGGAATGGCCAGCATATCTCCCCGAAAAACAATACTGGAGGGCATCTAGAATTCCATTCTATCAGGAGAAGTTTTTAGACCTCAGTGTCCATGAACAGGTAGTGGTGGCAGATTAGAGTTTAACCACGAAGGAAAAATGTTTTCCAAGCTGCAAACTAACCTGGGAGGTGTAACTGCTGTCTGAAAGGAAGGAATACATTCATTTTACTCATAGGCTGCTGACACAGACCACACAAGCAGCCATGTCTGAAAATTGTGTACATCTAGAAATGGGATTTATATCCAAGGCTGGTTTGCCACTTTTACTAAAAATGTCTGCTGTAGCTGTGGATTTTTTTTTAAAGTGAGACATACATAAACATCATAACACTGATTGCTTGCACAAAGAAAATATGTTGGTTTTTTCCTACAAAATAGTCATCTGTTTTGTTTACTATTCCTGTCACTGTCTATATTTAGTGTTATAAAACCTGCCTTTTGCAGTATAGTAAATACTGAAGCCCTTATCTAATTTTTTGTGTAATTTGCGTATGTTACTATGGAGTTTGTATCTGTTTAGTGAAACCATCTTAGTAGGTACGCAGGGACTCTTGCTCATCTGATTATATTTAAATCCTCTTTATTGACAGTTTTTAAATTTTGAAGAAAAAGTAAGTCAGATCTTAGCATAGTTAAGCTAAATTGGGATTTATTAACAAAGTTTTAAAATGTGTTTATTTTGTGCTTCAATGTGTGGGCCCTAATGCTAAATTTTAGTATGTACTTGCGTGCCTTTCTGGAGGGAGGAGTATTTTAGGTGCTGCATAAATTGAAGATTAGTGAAAAATTATATTCTATGGAAGTATTGCTGTAAAAGCAAGACCAACGTTTATGAGCAGTGTACATAAACATTGTCACTGGGGCTGTGTCTGGGTGCCTTTTGGTGTCCTTTTGAAGATACAGTCAATATAACAGACTCATTCTGGGACTTAGTGATGGGCATCACAACACGTACAGACCATCAGTGCAGATACTTCCACTAGTGTCAGCAAGAGAAAAGGTGGTGGTGGGGAAATTGGCTCTTTTATCATCTTTTTGTGCTCTGCTTAACCAGTGAGAGTTGCAGGTTTTGTACAGTTGTCCATCTGCTCAAAGGGGCAGCTCTTCCTGGCACAGAGAAATGTACCTTTGGCCCCAGATGCCCTCATGTTTTGCAGTGGTGCCTGGCATAATTCTTCTTCATCTCTCTTCGTTTTAATTTGACTTCTGGGAAATTTGCTTAGTATTGATTTAACTTCATCTCTGTTAAAAGAAAACCTGAGAGCTCTGTATAACTGTCCTGTAATAATGGAATATCCTCAATAGCTGATTAATACAGCTGGGAAATATATTTTTGTTCTACAGGCAAAGCAATAAACAGGGAGGGGATCAAGTCCGACTGCAATGAGAAAGAAACTTTTCAGGGTTTTTGATATATTGAACTTAGACTGATCAAAAAAACTGCAGAGTAAAGAATTCTCTTTTATTTAATTTTCTTTTTCCAATAAAATTCTTAGAGGAAAAATACCAGGCAGTCTACATGAAATCCTTGCTTAACCTCTTGGTATTTCTTCAAGCAAGGTGATCTCTTCTTAAGTATGAAAACACATTGAATATTAGGTTTTTTTTCAGTGCTTTTCAGGAAGATGGGCTTGGAGAGGGTCTAAGGAAGCTTCAGCTGCAATCCTGACAGGTGGCGTGGAGACATTGGCCACACTGTTCTGTATCACAGGGAAGCCAGATAGAAAGAGACATCTGGATTCAAATGAAAGTTGAGGATTTCCCTGTCTGAGGGAAGGGGGATGGAAATTGAGTGGATGTGCTGCTCCCTGGCGGTGCAGTGAAAACATGGTAACCCCTCTATTACTGGGAGGTGTCCAGTAGGAAAGGACTGACTTGTGTACACAAGCTCTTGTTCCTGGAGGTGTGTGGCTGAGCTCACAGCTTGCACCATCACCACCTCATGCCAGGTATCCTACTCCAAAGCAGACTGAGAAATTCCCTTGTCTGGGTGGATGGCAGCTGCACTATTATATTTTCTCATGTTTTCCTCCTTGAGAAAGCTGGGACCAGAGGGCTCATGGGGCAGAGGAGAGGGGATCCTGAGCAACACCCAGACAGCACAGCCACATGGGACAGATGTGATTGCATAATGTGATGGAGAAGTAATGCCAGAGCACACAATTGTCACAGTATAAACAAGCTGCTTTTACTTTTCTCTTTTTATTTTTAAATCTAGTTTGTGTCGTTCTGTCATGACACTTACCACTCCCTTTGTGTTTTGAAGATGATCAATAGGTTTGTTGTTGGGTCAAGACAAAGGGCTTGACAGCCCAGGAAACAAATTACTTGTATTTCCTCTTCTATTCAAGCTTTCTCTGTCACAAAAGTTGTTAGCTGTAGAAGACAACTTCTTTTTAATGTCTTTGTCACCGAGCTGTGTCAATGTCAAAATATCTGGAACAGATAAATAGGTATTTTATCTCTATATATTTCAGCAGCAGCGTTGCTGCATTCAGCTTGTTTTCATGGTAATAATTTGGTATATTAGTGGGAGGCCACTGCCATGTCTTCTTACAACAGCCCCTCTCTTTGACAAATCAAAAAGGAGGAGCTCCTTCAAGGAGGGTTGCCTGTTTGGGACCAGCTGTAATAATAGCATATAATAATACTAATAAGACCTTACTTCAATGTCATAGCAGCCAGATGTCTTTATTGAAGCAGAATTCCTAATTTCTATAGTGGGAAACATATTTTCCATGTCTCCTTTACATGGAAGGCACGAGTGGAAGGAGATTACATCAGAAATCATCCATTTTGTCATGATACTGACTTTTATTTTCCATTGGGCCCTTTTAAGGTTTGTATTTTACAGTCTGTGTCAAAGACCAATTCTGGTCAAGACTTACTGCACACAGATGAGCTATAAACAGAGTTATGGAAAAGGGCATTTGAGGCCTCTGTAAGCATACATCACACTGTGCTTCTGAAAAGCCTGGACCCCATGAGTTTCTCGGTCTCCAGTTTCATTACTGTACCTTCTGCTCTCCTTTCAAGTAACTCTTTAAATCTCTGCTTTGGAGCCTTGTGGTGCTGCACAGTGTGTGAACAGCACTTCCCTTGTCTTCTTCCCAAGCCATGGCTGTGTTGATGTTGAGTGGTCACTGGGAGTGTCAAGGCTGAGCATTTATCCACTGTGCAGTGTGACAGTGCAGTTCTTCACACACCAGCACTGGTTTTATGTCCAGTTGCTCTGAGCGCACCTTGCTGGCTCTGACTTATGCTGACAAATGACAAACTCATTTTTGTTGGGTTTGTGATTTATCTCTGGGAAGCATGGTCAGGAAAACATCAGCTGCTTTCTCTTAGTCATTTCATTTGATGTCACAATCCTCTCTGACTGTAATTTCTTTTTTTTAATCTTTATAGGTAACATGATGGAAGAAATCAATGCTTAGTTTTGCTTTAACTGAAATCAAATCAGTAGTGGTAGTGCCAGTTGAGAGAATTCCTGTATACCAGGATATTATTGTACTTCTCTGTCTATCTCTCTGTTCAGTATTGGAGAAACACCCTCTGTTTGAATTGCAAGTGTGTGAGAGCTCTTGCTGAATCACACAGCTGGCTCTGAGCAGGGTGAAGGCTGGTGGCTGGGCGAGGAGGGCTCAGGTTGCTTGTGGCCACTTCTGTCTCTACACTGTCTCAGAGATGGATCTTGTTCCGCAGTGTCTTGGTCAAAATGCTGAAAATGTTGTGTGTAAGGAAGCCCAGGGCTTGGAGAGAAGGGGGATACATGGAATAACATGGTCATGACTAAACATCTGCCAACAGAGGTCACTTGAGGGAGGAGGGATGTCTGATCCCTCAGTCTGGCTCACTAGGTATGTTTCTAATTTGATGATGCTTCTCAGGATGAGCCCCTAGTGAGGCTGAATCTTGAGCTCAGTCTCTGTGCTGTTTTCACTTGCAGGTGGGTTTGGTAGATTTCACCCAGGTGCTTCTTTTCCCACCATCCCAAGATGGGAAAACAAATGTGGTAATGCTACATTATTTATTAGGAATAATAATGTATATTACTATATGCATGATCACTGATCTTTCCTGTGTTCTGTGCTCCTTCATGTGAAAAATACATGGGAAAATGCCCCTCTCATTCCCCAGAAGTTTGCTCTGTCTAGTCGGGATACATTTGACATTTAGGCTTCTATGGAGAACTATTTGTATTCATATGGAATATAAATCACTCTGCTGTTTATATTTGGGGTTTTTTTCCAAAACTGTACAAATATGAAAAAAGAGATTGAAATCCTGCTTTAAAAGCAGAGCTGTAGTTTTTTATGATTCTCAGTGCTGCATTTCCACATGCAATTTTTTTCTTATCCTGGTACATCACATTTATTACCCTGTACTCATCCTTTCTGTTTTATGAACCATGAAAACTCTGAGGGCCGCAGTGAGGGTTTGGTAGCTGTCAAGCAAATGCTCTGTGGTATTTCACGTGGTGAGGGGCATCAGTATCATGCTTGGAAGATCAGCTTGATAAGGGGGACACAGAGTAGAAAGGTTGCACAGATGTTCTGGGACCTCAGTTCTTGAATTTGGTCGACCAGGAGTTTGATTATATTCTGAAATCACTGAAGCAAAGAATAAATATAAAGCTCTGTGACCAGAAATCCCTGCAGCAGATATATGCTGTGTGCTAAATCTTACAATTAAACCACTGTGGTGCAAAATCTGCCTCCAAAGCACGGTTTGCAGAATCTGATGCTCACTTCTGTAATGCCCCAGCACCTCAGGCAGGAAGGTGGGATTGCTGTTCTGTTCATGGAGCAGGAGAACATCCCTTTCTCCTTCCACTGCTGAACACACTTTGTTGGCTCTGGATAACCTCTGTTGCTGTGCTTAACGTTGAGCATGGCACACACTGAATTTCTATGACTTAAGTGTGTCTGTTTTCTCTATATTTGAAATTGTTGCTCATTTAACCATGACTAATAGATAGCTTGAGCAGAGATCTCTGAAGAGAGGCAATTCAAGTCGAGAGCACACAAAAAGCCTCATCTAATCAACCTACAATATATACACATCATCTACATTTGCAGTTGCATCTCCCCACACAATCACAGTTTGTTTGGCAAAAAGAAGTATTTTGTTTCAATTTTGCCTTAAAAAAAATGTAAAAAAGGAGAGCTTTGCCCAATCTGATCCAAACAAGAAGAGCCATACTCTCTGATTGAGGGCTGTATACCAAATGCATGCTGTGACAGAGAAGGATAAACATTAATTTTCATTTGGCTTTTTATGCCAATACTGTTTGACAGGTGCTGAAGTATTAAAAAAAAGAAAAGGTTGCTGTGAGATACCTGACACTTGAAATGAAGTTTGCCAGGTCAAGATAATGCTGAGATTAAATGCTATGAACACTATCTGCTCTATCTGTCCAGTTTGCTGGTTGGCATTCCTGCTTTACTGGACAAGAATATGGCAAATCAAATTTACGCTAAAGTTTGTGAGGCTTAAAAGCATCTCTATAGTGGGGAAAAAAATGGACAACTTCCTACAGCTAATGTTTAATCAATTTATTGGCTTTTCTCCTTCAAGAACCATCAAACATAGTGTAGCAGGCTGCTGGTGTTCCTGATTATATTGTTGTTTTTTTAAAATAATTGTTAAAATTTAGCTTGAAAGTAAATTCCACTTTTTGAATAATTGAGCAAATTAGTTCTTGGGTGCTTGGATGTGTTACTGTGGTGGCATGAGGGATCTATCAGTTGTTTTCATCTGTGTGGAGGGGGAGAGCTTGCTTTAAAAGGATGTGTTTTGCAGCATTCCCTTCTACCTAAGGGACAAACAGGTGGCCATTTCATCTTCTCCTGTGCTCCCTGGTTATTGCTCTTCTTATTGGGTTTACTCTTTCTGGGACAGGTTGTAGCCAGCCTGCAGAATAGGACTGGTTTTACCCATTGTGGCTGTGCAACTGCTCAAATGCTCCCTGGATGCAGCACCTGTACACTTCTGCAACAGTGGAAACAGCCTAAAATTCCAATTTCATGTGGAGCCTTTCACTCCTTGAAAGGAATTTCTGTAATTTTTGTGGTTTTAAAATTTTTGTCTGGATAAAATATGTTAAGCTGTTCACAGCCACTTGCATGCCTTCAATCCAGGATAGGCTCATAAGTGATGCTGATGTTTCATGGTACTCAGAAACAATAAAACTTCAAAGCACATATTTCTGTGCTCTCTTCCCCAGTGTGAGATTCATCTAGATGATGGATGCAGAGAAAGAAAAATTGTTAGAGAAAAGGAGAGTCCTACATAATTTTTTGCAGTCTTATGCACTTCTTATTTCTTAAGACTAGATCAGAATAGTTTTAGCATGGTTCTTGTGCTCCACTTTCATTCCCTTAAGGAGATTTCACACTGAAATTTCTCCAGTGCTTCACAATCTGCTTGTTGCTTTGGATTAAAGATACATGGCTTCTTAAATGTTATGTATCATTCTTGCATGTGCATTTTTTCTCTGTGCTTTCTGCCCTTGGCAGTCAATGACACAGTACCAGTGCAACGTGTGGTTACAGTCATCACTTTTGCTGTCTTAACAGTAAAGGCTCCTCATTTTAAATGTCATCCCTGAAAGGCCATGATTTGTTGTGAGGTGATTTAACACTGTGTTGTCTGTCTGTGTGACCAGGTCCCTCCACGAAGGTGGTACCAGCTTCTCATTTGATGTGTGAGAAATTGCCTGGTTTACCCTTATCAATTACAGCCTTAGTGGTGTGATTTAGTGAACCATTTTAATGGAAAAACAATGTCAACAGGTTTTGGGTCTGCTGAGATGCTTGTGTTCCTAGGTCTGTGTGAGTAAGAACAAACCTAGGACAGCACAGCTGGAGGCTGTGGAAATATCCTCCAGACCTTTTGGGAAGGTGTCAGCAGTGAAAGTCAGGGTCCTTCTGGAAGACTAATGATGTTTGTATTGGTTTGGGCTCTGTAAAACCTGTCTTGTGAGGTTCATCTTGCAAAATACCTATTCTGTGCACTTTCATGGACAAGGTGTCCTTCCTCTATATAATACATTGTTTTTGTGGACAGTAATTTTTCATGAAAAATTTTTCATGAAAATTTTTATTCTTGCATTTATGGTACTTCATCAACTTTCCTAGAAGTGAAGTGTTAATGTGAAATAAAATGCAAATCATCTGCATTGCTAACAAAGAGGAAAACCAGGAAAAAAATAAAGTTTATTGGAATGGGACTTTAGTATTTTGGTAATTTTGAATTGTTTGTGTGATTGTAGTACATTCTTGGAACAACAAGCACTTCTAATGATCTGAAGTGTTTTTGAAAAGCAAGGGACTCTGTGACACCAGTTGCTATATGTAATTTAGCGACAAGAGTAGAAAGTTGGCAAATTATCAGCTTAACTGGCTTAAAGTAAAACCCTGCATTATAGTGTGGCATGCTTGTATTCACTACGGCTTCTCATCTGTACTTTCTACCCTCTTCTGAGTTTAAATTGCCTTAGAATGTGAGATGTTAAGAATGTCCTGAACTCTGCAGGAAATTGCATGTTAGTATTTTTGTTGCTGTGAGGAAAGAGGGGTTTTGTCTTTTTCTTTCTTTTTTTTTTTTTTTAAGGGAAAGGTTAAAAAACACCACTGAGAAACCCTGTTTCCCCCTCCCATCCCAAGAATTGCCCCAAAACCACCAGAAAATAACTTTTTGACATTGGCTGGACAGTAGTTAGCAAGTTTTGAGCACTTATGTTGCAGGCACTCGGTGTCTCCAGCAGAAGCCAAAGGGACAGACCCCGGTGCATGCCCTGGGAGCAGTGGAGGCCTGAGGCACCAGGGAGGACAGAGGTTCCAAGGGACTGCTCCATCTGGGGGATGTAAGAGGCAATCCAGAATTCGTGGATAATTAGGAGAGCTGTGACTGTGAGGTTAACTGATTGAAACAGAAGACAGGTCCCATCTTTTGGGGAAGAAAGAGCAGTTTGGCAGCTGTCACTGTGCATTAGATGATTCGGCGTGTGTGTGTGGAACGTGAAACAGGCAGACTTTCAGGAGGAACTAATGCACTTACTCATGGAAGATTATATTATTTCCAAACCAGACAGAGCAGAAATAAGGAAATGGGCCACTGTAAAAAAAATAAACTCCTGTGACTGTGCCTAATCTCCTACTTACAACTAAACTGGACTCAAATGTCTGAGATTAAATCTCAGTGTCTTTCCTGCCACTAAAATTAGTGCTTGAACATGGCTGATAATTTTTGCTTGTGTACATTTGCACTCTTTTAAATCAAAACTATGTAATAACTACGTAATTCGTTTGTAAATACTAAATAACCCCTTCTTTTCTAATTTCTATTTTAGTTACTAAATTATTTCATTTCCTGAAATTGCTGTTGTTTAGCAAAGATATTTGCAATAGGTTTGTTCAAATGAATGCATGGTTGTGTACTTTTTTGACTACTTGGTGCTGCTTTTGATGACTATTTTCTGCTTTTCAAGAGGAAAAAGAAAAAAGTAGTTGCAGAGCTGTGGTGGGAATCATGAAATCAGAACCATGTAATGCCGTTAGTCTGCTGTCAATTAGTCACTGATACAAACCTGTGATGAATCCCATGGCACCATTGCCCTGTTGAGTCTAATAAAATTCATTTTCAGTTTGCAAGTCTGTAGATGCCCCTGCTGGTCTAAGGGAATAACAAAAGATGTCAAACTACAAGTCAAACTAAAACAGTGCGAAAGTGGGAAAAGGAAAAGAAGCAACCTGTAAATGAAACCAAAAAGCCTTGAGAAATGTGTTTTTACAGTTGGATGTACCTGACTTAAGAGGCAGGAGTTCTTTAATGAGCCTGAAGTTTAGTACAAGCTCGTTGTGGTAGACTGTGTTTGCAGCTCGTGTATCACACTAAGAGGTGTTGCCTCTTCTTGAGGAGAGAGAGGAAACAGCTTGGCAAGGCTGGGAAATACTGCTGAGTGCTCAACACGAAAAATACCTTTTAACATCAGGTGAATCCTCAAGCAAGGCAAGCCTGGGTGTTTTGAAGAACCTCTTGGGAGATCATAGGGGAAGTGGAGAATGTGTGTTTTCCAGGAGAGATGCCTTAGGGACATGGTGCAGAGCAATGGGGAGCCTCGAGAACTCCATGGAGGTGAGAACTCTTGGCCTGAGAGCTTGGCTGCTTCCCAGCTTTGGGTGACACTGCCACAGATGCACAAGTTCTGAGCAAGGAGGTAAACAAACCACGGTGGATAAGAGCACTCAGCTCTGGTAACATTAAAAGTCAATGCTATTTTTTTGGCCCAAGACAAGCTATTTGACTGTCCTCATTCCTGAGTTAGTAATCAACACAAATAATTTGAAAAATGGGCTTTTCTGTTGGGAGTCCTCTCCTTTCACTTGTGACCACATATAAGATGTTCTGGGATGTCCTTATTTACTGCACCACTTCAATTGCTTTAGGCTAAATGAACACACATATTCTGCAGATTCTTCTCCTGATTGCATCCTTTTCTAGGGAGGTAGATATTTTAGATGTGCCCCTCTACACAGAAATCTTATTGAAAATTAAAAAGAAGGAAAACTTGGATTCCTCTAAAGAATTTAAATTTAGAGTCAGTGGGCTGGGTTAACTGTGGAATGGTGGCACAGGGTGACAGGTGGGCATTTTGTTTTCGTGCCAATAAAAAATTGGGTATGTCATTACATCCTGATTTACATGACTTAAAAGTTTAGTGGTACAGAGCTATCGATTTTTTTTTTTTCCAGAAAAAAGGATCCAACAGTTATCAAGAGTCAAATTTACTTTGCCATACCTTTGACTGTGTGGCAGGAGCTGGTTGACAGACAATATCATAACCTCAGCTATCCTGTCATTTGAGAAAATGCTAAGGGGATATTGAAAGTCAGGAATAGGATATGGCCACAAATCACTTCAGAAATGAAGCACTGACTCTGTTTTGAAGAAAATATGTTGAGTGCTGGCATGCTGTACTCTCCCTCATTTGGCCAGAAATCCCCAGTGTTTATTGATGGTGAAATTCATCTGTGTGCTGTGAACTATGTGCTCCAAAGAAAGCTTCAGCGAGTTTTTATTGTTGGATATTTCTGTGCTGGCTTTCCTGCATAAGGATGAGTTTCTCCTTGAAATGAAATGAAGACTGAGAGCAGATAAGGCAAAATAATGATGGGATGAAATAAAACTGGTCTATCAGAAGAAATGGCACAGAAATCCAATTTGGGACAGTAAAATAGGCATAGATATTATTTTCCATTGTATGCTATTTCACATAAAGTATGGTTACAACAGGAAATCAATGGAAAATAAAAATTACATATAGGACAAACTGAGGAAAACCAAGAGGGTCTACTTTCCTGTTCAAGTTGAAAGGTAAATGCAGCAGAGGTATAACATATGGGTTTCATATCTTTAGATAGTGCATCAGCAAATCTACAGCTATCTTCAAGTTAATTCTTGTGGTTGTTTTGGTGGTGTGTGCCTGTCCTCGTTCTATGGTGAATGCAGACAAATGTTCTCCATAAATATTTTTTAATGTTATTTCTGTCCATAATTTCTTATTCCCTGAAGTCGTTTATATTTCATGGCATCAGACCTTTTCCATATCTGGATCAGTCTGGTTCTCACACCATACCTGTACTTCATTGTGCCACCGGTGTTTGTCCTCTGTGTTGCCCCACAGATCATGGGGCTGCCCTTAAAGCAATTTGTGCCCCTGTGTGTTACACTCCTCAGCTACAAATCAACAATCACTGTGAAATAGCTGTAGAAATACAAATCTTAGAGTATGAGATGTTAAGTTCTCTTTTTCTCTTATTTTAAACAGAAATGGTCAAAATATTTTAAATTTTTAAAGGAAAATATAGTGGGGTTTTTGCAGATTAGAAACTGGGTTTGGGTCATTATTGGTAGTTCCCATGAAGGGAAAATAAGATTCAAATGTCAGTGGAGCCTTGCTGCTAAACCCCAAAATTCATTGCAGATAAATGATATTATTTAGCATCTTTTTGCACAAAAGCACACCAATAAAAAAAAACAAAAAGGCAACAACTTTCAGGGAATTTAATCACTCAAGGGAACAACTAAAATTTGATGAATACCTTCCTTTTGGCTCCAAATGCTCTTATGAAGAATCTCCACAGCTTTCCTTGCACTCTCTCCATCTAATTATTTGTATTTCTCTTGCATTTACAGTTGGAAAAAAACAAATATTTTTTCCAACAGCTTTCTTTTTTTCCCAGTTGGCTGCTTGAGTCCCCAGTGGCCCATTACCTGTGGTACAATAGCTCTCTCTTGAGCTGCTGGGTCTGTTTTAGGAACTTTTGTTGTTACCTTTGAAATATTGGAAAGTAAGAGAAATCAGTTAAGGGTCTCAGTCTGAGTTACTGTGACTGCAGAGAAGATCATTCAGCCATCTGGAGATGAGGAACTACTGGAATTTGAATCAGTTCACGAATTCTTTCTCTCTTCCAGCTTTTCTACTTAAGGAAATTTTGATTTTAAATAAAACATAACAAAGGGACAAACTTCATCCTGTTTTTTCAGCCAATTGCTTTTACTAAGCAATAACTGAATTTTCAAGGTTTTGATTATAGTGATCAAGCTGTGCTTTTGAGATTATAATTATTCAGTAAAAACCTTTTTGAGCTTTCAAGATGCATGAAATGCTCCAAGCTGTAAACAAAAAAATTTATGAGAAATGTATGAAATAGAGATTTGTCATGGACAGTGACCCATACAATTATTTTCTTGGATTATTTTGTTTCAGGAGTGTTTGGAATTGCTCAGAAAGCATGTAAGAGTGCTCATTATTCAGAAATTTGACTGACTAATGGAAAGACTTACTGAAAAGATGCTCTTGTCAAATCAGTTTCTGGCCTAGAATTTTTCACTTGGCTATAAAACTCTGCCTGTTTATATTCAGTGAGATTTCTTTAGTAGAGTCAGTCACATTGTCTGCTTTGCTCTAGGGTTTTCACAAGCCTTGAGGCTCTCCTGGGATGGAAACCTGCCATTCTTCACTCTGAGTACTGTGTTATCAGCTGTGCTTGCTCAAGAAACTGGACTTGAGTTTGGATGGTGTTGGTTGGATTTTTGCACGTATGTGCATAAATAGGTGACCAGTAACAAATATAAGCTGAGGAATCTAATGTGTGGGACCCAGAAATGCTTCTCAATTCCTGTTTCCTGGTCTGTGCCTTGGCAATGTCTCAGCTCTAAGTTAAGACCCACGTATGAATCGTTCTGCTGTTTTCACGTGGAAGAAATACAAATAGATGGATAAGAGAAAAAGCAGGTGCAGCCTGGGCACCAAGAAGTGCTATGCCTCACCTGGAGAGCAGAGCTCTGCCAACAGACCTTCTGGAAATCCTTTTATTCTTGTAGAGAAAAGTTGTGTTAAAGAGAAGTCCATTCTCTATAGCTGAGTGGGTTGCTGTGAGCTTTGGTACAGCTTTGCCAGGCTGGTTCTCCAGTTCCTGTGGTGTCCCTGTAGATCCAGAGAGAGCTGAAGGATCGTGCTCTGCTCCACTGGGCTGTCATTGCTGTGTCTCACCTGCTGCTCCAGGACCTGCTTGCAGTGCCTCTGCAAGATGAGGCTGTACCTTGCTAGAGTTTTGTGAGGATTTCTTTAGCACTGTGAGTCACCAGGATGCCTCAGTATTACACCTGCATTTGGAGCATTCCACAGCTGCTCTGATCAACAGAGGTTCAGCACCAAATGACGGGATTTGAAGCAAAGAATTTTTTTCTCCTCTGAGTATTTAGTGATATGATGTTTTTATCTGTCTATTGGCCTTCTGCTGCTTAGTTTCTGGGGATAGGCTGGGCACAGGCACCATTATCAGCTGCTTCTTTCTGCTGTAGTCTCTCCCTTCTCTCCCTTCTCAGTGGTTGTGATTCATGTTACTTTAGTTATATTGAACAGGATTTTTCTTATGTTGCTTATTTTTTTTTATTCCATATTTGTGGGGCTATGAGCCCTTCACAGTGGTGGATGACTCAAGTATTTTTTTCCTCTGTTCCTACCCTCTCCAGGGAATTAATGAAGTCATGAAATGTAAGCAGTAATTAAGAGTCCTTGAGTTAGGGTAGTTGTCTAGGGCTATAACTCAAACCATGCTGTGTCTGGAGGAGTACAGAGCCATACTGAGCTGCTTTGGTATTCCACAGTCAGAAAGGACTTTTTCAAACACAAAATGTTTCCTACACCTTGCAAGCAGCAGGTTTGATCTGAACTTGCAGCCTGTGACTGCAGAAAACCCAATCTCCAGTACCAGCTATTGTGTGAGGGAGCAAGTCTATTAACACTGGGCCTGTCCTAGAAATACCTAGGGATTTGCCTAGTGGGATTTTCTTTCCTTTGTATGATGGTCTATTTTCACTGCATTTTCTGAAAGAAATAATGTGCTTTCACACTGGATGTAGTAGTTTGTTTTTTTTTTTTTTTTGTGAGGGGGGGGAAAAAGGAGAACTGATATTAAGTACCTGATTCTGTTCTGTTGCTTTTTAATTTTTTTTTTAACACTTCTAGTTCTATTTACATTAAATTTAACAGTGGTATTATTTCTTTAGGGTGGATTCTACTTAGCTCACAGCAGCAGGGATTCTAGTGAGGAATTAGTCAAGGCAACAGTTAATTATGGATACTTACTGGCCTGAGTAATGGAAATCCTAATAATTTAGGTCTCTTGTGTTTGCAGTTTTATGGAGTATTACTAAGCAGAATACCTTGTTCAGGTGATTTTTTTTTTTTCCTGGTACACATGGGAGATGTCATTGTAATTGAATCCAGGTTTGTACATCACTGGAAGGGGAAAATCATGTTTCATCCCTAGAGTGTATGTGTCTCTAGCAACACATGCAGCTCAAAGTAGAAAATGTGCATTTGAGTGGGGAATAAGAGACAGTTTAATGGAAGTCTTTAGATTTCCTTAAGGACATGGCAGCTTTGGAGAAGCTCTTGCTCACAGCACTGAAGCACTGTGATCTCCACACTTGTGAAGAGATGCTTGGGGATGGGAATTGAAGAGTTCTCTTTCTCCTTATCCTTCTTAAGACTTTATCCAGTGACTGGTGAGAGACAAGGATTTTTCTTGAGCTCTGCTGAAAGCCCTTAATGCAAGCATAGAAGCCCAGCTGAGAGTTGAGTACTCCTGCCTGTCACCCTTGCTATGACAAACATTCATGTGCTTGTTGTTTCTCCCAGCTATTTGCTCTGCACAGGCTAAGTTAGTCTTTATGCTAAGAAAGATGTGCTGAAATACCATAAACCCTTCTGAA
The DNA here is from genome assembly GCF_000738735.6 of Corvus cornix cornix. NCBI lineage: Eukaryota > Metazoa > Chordata > Aves > Passeriformes > Corvidae > Corvus > Corvus cornix. Next base: position 8,282,956 of record NC_046337.1, on the reverse strand, counting down.
AGCTGTGTGCACTCCTGCAAGACCAGAGCAACTGTGCAAGGTCACTACAAATCAGTTCCCATTTGCACTCTCAATAAGAGCTTAATTAGAACTTTTCCTAATTTAATGATCCTGTCAAACAGGTTTGGTTTTTGTTGGCCTCATGAGTAACCAAAGGTGGTATTAATGTGACTATTAACTGTATCAGAGATGGCACTGGTGTCTCCCAGTGGGTATTTTCATGTCAGTATCCCTTACTTTGGAGGGATTATGATTTGCTGAGGTCTTCTCACATGGATTTTGGTGAAAGTCCTGTGTCTCATTTTCCTGCCTAGTATTTTTTGTCTATGCCTTACTTTGTTATGGTCACAATAGCTCTCCCCTTTGCTTCATTTTTTAAAGTATCCTCTTCATCACCCTACTGATGTTCTGGGGGCCTGGGGGATACCACTGAAAACCTGAACCTTCAACCAGTCTGGAAAGTGACACCAGTCAGAGTGGGAAAGAGGGAAGCCCTGCCTTGTCCCCCATCACCATTGGCAGCTGCCAGCAGCAGATGCTTTAGGGGAAGGGTGTGGGAATAAATCAAACCTGCAGCTCTGATTGTACTCTTCCAGTGTCTGGCAATCTGCAGTTTAGGGACTTTCAGAGCTGGAGATTACATTCTAGCTTTGCATTTAATAGCCCTTGATGGTCTTTTCTTCCCTGGTAGGGCTTCCTACTACTGCTTTGGAGGAAACCAGAGCGGTGATATGAATGCTCTGAACAGCTGACATGCCTAAAATGGATTTACATTTGCAGATGGGATTCAATCCCAGCACTACATTTCACTGCATTTTATTGTCAGTTTGTTAGAATAACACTGCAAAATATGTGATTTGGCAGTGTGTGTTCCCCTGTATTATCACCAATACTCAGAAATGGCTTTTGCTCGTTACTTCTGCCACTTTCTTTTTCTTTTCCACAAAACCCTCGTGAGCTGAGAGTGGTGAAAACTGTTGTGAATTGCAGCAGCTTGCTTCTCTGTCTTCTTGTCCTCTTTAGTTTCAAGACTATCTTTTCAAATGTTGCATTTTTAGTTTTTTTTACTCTTGCAAACCTGACCCCTTTCATAAATTAAACAGGAACTACAACAGCTGCATTTGATGCACAAGTGTGGGTAAAAATGGGTGTTTCTTTTTTCCTTGAGTCGATATCTAAACAAGATGTGATTGTTATTTTCTAGCAAACTATGAAAGCTCTAAATTATTTAAGAATTAAAAATAAGTACACATTGCTCAGTAGAAAGTTTCTTGCCTGTCTTTAATGTGGTGTTTTAGCTTAGTGAATTGAAGATCTATTATTCCCCATACTTGTGGGCCAGAGGTTAGTTGATTTATTTGTTTATTTTGCCCCCTCCCTTTGTCTTGCTGTGCATAAAAGCAGGTTACCTCTCACCAGGTGACAGGACAATGTCTCACTGGTGGAAAGGTGAGAGTAGCAACTCCCCAGCGCCATGGCAGGGAACACTTCTCTCAGCTCTGTCAGCTCCTTCCCCCTGGTTTTATGCTCTTTGGCTGGAGAGTGGGGAATGTTTATTCAGCTTAGATCCCAAGACAGGCAGCAGTTCATACATAGCAGACTGCAGCAATAGACTAGCAAATAACTTGGTTTTAAAGATGTATCTGCCTGTCTCTTTGAGAAGTACAATATTGCTCTCGATATCCTCACAATTTTTTTATTTTCCTGCAGATTTTTACAACTGTGTAGCTATGAAATCACAGGTTATTTTGATCCTCCTCTGTATCTGTGATAACAGTGCCCTGAGGAACATTCTTGAAACATAATAGAAGCACACTTTTTCATCCAAGGACAAATATAAGATAGTGGGTACGTGAAACTGTAGGGTCTTTCTGAGCTGTGATGCCATTGTGCAAATGCAGTGCCCATTCCAGGAGTGCAGGGTATTCCCTTTGATTCCTATCAGTGCCTCTGCTGGCCACTGATAGTCTTGCAAGCTGCAAAAGTTAAATATAAATACCCTTTGTCATCTTTAGGAAAGGTACTTGCTGAGAAGAATAGTATTTGGAGCCTTCCAGGGCAATTTGTGGATAATTAAGTTGTTGGGCCTGGGGGCTCTGCCTTGCTGGACTCTGAGCTGCTTAGGAGAATTGAGAAACTCAGAGAATGGAGGTGGCTGCTGCTTAACTGCAGTGGGTTTCCTTCCATCTGTTTCCATTTTGTTCCTAATAAACTTAAATGAAGTGCTCAGTACCCATGGGTAGTATCCATGGCATTCCTCAACAGAGCAGTTTGTGGGACATCACAATAGAAGTGCAGGGAAAGGACTCTGGCTACTTACAGGGGAGAAATTGCAGCTCTAATAATCATTCATTCAGAAAATCTAAAACTTCTATGCTGTCCAGCTGCTAACAGCTTCTTATTAAGCACCAACACATGCTGTCTGTTTGCTCCTGCCAGAGTTTGGCTGAGTGCTGTCAACTTAAAACTAGCCTCTCAGATGACATTTATTGGTTTAAATTGTGGGCAAGTCCCCTGCAGAGACAAAATTTACACTGACACAAAATCAAGATGGTTCCCAGTCAGCCTTGCCATTTGCAGCCTTTCCTTTGTCAGAAAAGGCTGTGACTCCCGAGGAAATTAAAGAAAAAAAGTTAATTTCAGATTGGCTTCAGTCTTCCAGGAAGTGAGAAGGAAGATCTTCCTGCTATCTGTTATGCTGGACATCACTGAGGGGGGATTTAAAATTAATAGTGGTGAGCTCTCGGGCAAATAAACAAACTACCTCTGGAGAGTACGGCAAATCCTGGACTTCAGTTTGCTAATTTTGCTTTGGATCAGATGGTGGAATTTCATTGCAGTTAAGAGACTTGGCATCTTCCATGGGCTGGTCTTTTCAAATGCAGAGTGCTGATTGCAGACATGCATGAGAGCTTGGAGGGCAGCAGGTCACTGCTTTTGTAAGACACAGCTCAGATGCTTCATGCACTGCTGGCAGGGTCTGATCTTGATTCTGGGTGAACATCTGAATGACTGGGTGTCAAAGGGACACTGTTTTCAAACCAGGAGAGACAGGGATATTATTTTTGTTGGCAGGAATGAAAACCACTTATGAAAATACTTTCTTCCCTCTTACTTCTTTAATTTGGGTCGTTTACAGGCTGAATGTAATGGATGAAATGAAACAGGTGTTTTGGTTTATCATCACACCCTGTAGGGTTTCATATAATATTTGACTTAGCAAATATTGTATGAAAATACAGATGAGTTTTGGATCAGCTGACTTCATTTCAGTAGACTAACACAAATAATTAATTTAAAGGAGCATTGAGATGCTTGGCTTTAAGGGAAAACAAAACAAGGTTTTGTTTTTGTTTTGTTTTGTTGCTTTTCTTTTGTTTTTGTTTTGATGCTTTTCTTCTGGAGCTTTCATTACAGTAAAAGATTAATTGTGCCATCAATTCCAACCTTAAAAGAAAACTAACTGTACACTATTGAGGTTCTGAAGTGCACTTAGGTTCCTCCCACCTAATGAGCTCCAGTTTGAGTTCTGACACATGCCTTGAGTCTAGAGGCAGAGGACTGATTGAAGCAGCATCACTGGAGTTGTTTCTGTTCCTTGTTTAAAACCTGCTTGCTACCTCAGAGGCCTTTGTGGTTACCTAAAGGAGATCTGTAGCTGAGAATCATCAATACTTAATAATATATATTGCAGTGAAACTACTTGCTTCTAGATCTTTAATCACATCAGTACTATAATTCTGCTATTAGAAGAGTTGGATGGTAATATGGGTCTGTGTAACATGTGGAGTAAATTGGAGTAAAAGCCAAACAACCTTAATATAAAGGATTGTTTCCTGATTTTTTTTTTTTTTGCAGGTGACTTGTTACAGTGAGAGGTATGGCAGCTATATGATTATCCTTTCTTAACAGTTATTCGTTCTTAATATCTGACAGCATATTCTAAGAAGCTGAAATTTATAACAGCTAAAGGGATGTGTAGGGACTGTGTGTTTCCACTCAGACTGTCCTGGAGTTGAGTGCTTGGCTGGGGGGGACAAGGACAGTGCAGGGGCTGCTGGCTGAAGCCACAGCTGGATCGCTGTTGGGCTGAATCAATAGAATTTAATAGGTCATAGCTGTTTGCTGTTTTACCAAATAGAGCATTTCAAAACTGCTGACTTGACACAGCAGCTACGTTTGGTGCAACTTCCAGGGAGTGTTTTGCTTCTGAACATCCTAAAACCTCTCTGAAATGCTGTTGACCACAGCAATGAGTTTTGTATTGATGTTAAAGATAGATTTATTGCTCTTAAAGTTTTTCTTCCTTCCAGCTTATGGGGTCTTTGAGAGCTGAGATCCAATAATTCCTTGTAAATGGCTACCTCGGCTTTTGATCGAACTTCTTAAATATGATATATTACTGGCAGTAAGTGAAGGCATATCCCTCCTGTTGTTTCAGAGAAGTGCTGTGTGGGTTATCTTGCTAACAGGAAATTGGAGAATCATAAAGGTACCACAATCTAGTAAGATTATAGCCAGACTTAATGTTAAGTGTTGGAAATTCCCCTTTCCTTAATAGGGGATTATTGTATTGGGAGTGGAGATGTAGATCAGAAGCAATATTAATATAACACCTTTTTTAAGCTGCTAGTAATGCAATAAAGCTGTTGTTAAAGACAGAAAGCTCTTCCCATGTCAAATTAGCTTACTTGTTCAGCCTGGTTGTGGTAACAACTTGAAGCTCCCTGGCAGTTTGCTCAAATATCCTTTGCTTTACTTCATGGAGTGTGTTCTTGTACTCTGTGCATGCAGCAGGCACCACTTTGTCCTGAATGTTATGATCTAAGTGTATACTGGTGGTCTTCTCCAGATTTGGTGAGTTTTGGTGCTCTGGGTTTCAGTTCAGGGCAGCCTGTTCCAGTGCACAGTAAAGAAGTTCTTTCTCATTTTCAGGTGGAATTTTCTGAAAGTTATTCCTGAAAAATACTTCTCAAGGAATAGTTTATCTGTGAGGCTGTGTGAAACTTGGAGAATAATTTTGGAAGAAAAACAAGGGAAGAATCTACTTTGTTTTCATGTCAATGTTTTCAGCTCAGGATTTTGAGAGCACCATATCTGTGGTTTCAGGACAGGCTGCCTTCCTTCCACAGACATCTCACTATCCTTTTTTGGTTATTCTGTCACCAAGAACTAAGCATTTGTATGTTTCAAATGCTGGCATACAGGCCTATTAACTCATACAGGTAAACCCCAGCATTTTCTTGCCTCCTGTTTGCCACACTTTATATTTTTTTTTTCCTCTTTCCCATAAATTTGGTGAATTTTTGTTGTTTTCTTTCAGTAGTGATGCTGTGTGGTAGAGAATACAAGAGTCCTTGGTAGGGCTCAACAGGCAGATATTTGATGTCTTGGGCTGACACTCAGAGTCCTGAGCCTGTTTGCAGAGCACACCAACCTGCCACGTAGGAAATACA